>NC_038042.1:21110437-21423403 GCF_002211085.1 Panicum hallii
CGCGCGTCCGGCGGCGCGGCCGTGTACGGCGGCCGTGCGCGCAGGGCGGGTGGCGTGCGTGCACAGGGGGGAAAGCGGCGTGCAGGTGGCCGGCGGCAGTGGGGCTCGGGAGCAGGGGGAAACAGGGAGAGGAAAAAAAGGGGAGGAGGGAAAAGGAAAGAGGAAAAGGAAAAAAAAAGAAAAGAATAGGAAAAGGAGAGAAAGAGGGGAAAAAGAATGGGGAAAAGAAAGGGAAAGAAACGCGCGCGCCGGCGGAATTCACGGCGGCGACGCGCGCGGAACTCGCGGCGGTGACCGCGGCCGGTCGGCCGGCGCGCGGCCTTGCGCGCGGAACGAGGAAAAGATGGCGTGATTGCGGTTGGATTCGGTTGCCGGTTTCGGGTCTCGGAAGGTTAGGGTTTCGGGGGGGTTAAGGGTTCCGAAGAATTTAGCGTGAAATTTTCGGGTGTTACAAACCTACCCCACTTAAATGGATCTCGTCCTCGAGATTCGGCTGGCTCCTGAATAGATGGGGAAATTCTTTCCTTAGAGCCTCTTCGCGTTCCCTGGTGGCTTCCTCTTCTCCGTGTCTGCTCCATTGAACTCTACATATCCGTACCTCGGAGTTTCGTGTCCTCCTTGTGACAGTGTCCAGGATTTGACCGGTACTTCCTGGTATCGCAGATCCGGCTGTAGATCGATCGTTTCCGCAGGCACATGTTCTCCCTCGGGTACTCTTAAACACCTCCTTAATTGCGAGACATGAAATACTGGATGTATATCTGACATTTCTTCTGGTAATTGCAACCGATATGCTACGGCTCCGACTTTCTTTAGGACTTGTACGGCCCGATGTATCGGGGGGCTAATTTCCCTTGCACTTGAAATCTTCGCGTCCCTCGAATAGGCAAGACCTTGAGATAAACAAACTCGCCTGGGTTAAAACTTATTTCTCGCCTTTTCTTGTCCGCGTAGTTCTTTTGCCGGGACTGAGCTGCTTTTAGTTTCTCGCGGATCTCTGCTACTTTTCTTCTGCCTCTTTTATAAAGTCGGGTCCTTCTAGGGCACGTTCTCCTACTTCCGACCACATTAGGGGAGTTTTGCACTTTCTCCCGTAGAGAGCTTCGAACGGCGACATGCCCAGGCTGCCTTGGTAGCTATGTTGTACGAGAATTCTGCATAGGGCAGACTCTGTTCCCAATCGTTTCCATAGGTCAGGACACATGCTCTCAGCATATCTCTATGATCTGATTTACCCTTTCGGTTTGACCATCCGTCTGCGGGTGGTATGCGGAACTAAAGTCTAACTTCGTGCCCATGGCCTTGTGCAGGCTTTTCCCAGAACCTAGATGTAAATTGGGTCCTCTATCCGAGACAATTCTGCTAGGTACTCCATGTAACTTTACTATATTTTCTACGTAAAGTTTTGCCAGCTTTTCTCCACCATAAGTGGTTCTCACGGGTACGAAATGTGCCGATTTAGTGAGTCGATCCACAATCACCCATATGGAGTCGTGTCCCTTCTGTGTTCGAGGCAGTCCCACTACAAAGTCCATCCCTATCTCATCCCACTTCCACACCGGAATAGGCAAGGGTTGCAGTAATCCTGCCGGTTTCTGATGCTCGGCCTTGATCCTTTGGCAAGTATCACAATGAGCCACAAATCGTGCAATATCCGCTTTCATCCCATTCCACCAATATTTTTGCTTTATGTCCATATACATCTTGGTGGATCCTGGGTGGATCGAGTAGGCTGAGTTATGGGCTTCGTCCATGATCAATTGCCGGAAATCTCCGTTCTGGGGTACACAAATTCTATCCTCGTACCATAATGTTCCCTTATCATCCACTCTGAAACCCGGTGCTTTGTTTTCTCCAGTTTGTTTGCGAATTTTACTAACTCTTGATCCGAGCTTTGGGCTTCCCTAATCTGTCCTCTAATGTTGATTGGACGTTTAACACATGGCCGGAAACTCGAGGAACAATGTGCACATTTAATCGTGCCATTTCCTCTCGCAGATGGTCATTCGTGGGCCCATAGGATTTCCGACTTAAAGGCATCGGCTACCACGTTTGCCTTTCCGGGGTGATACTGAATCTCCAGATTATAGTCCTTGACCAACTCTAACCATCTTCTCTGCCTTAAATTTAAGTCTGGCTGAGTAAAGATGTACTTTAGACTCTTGTGGTCAGTGTAAACCTCACACTTATTTCCGATCAGGTAGTGTCTCCAAATTTTAAGGGCATGCACTACGGCTGCTAGTTCCAAATCATGGGTCGGATAATTCTGCTCATGAGTCTTGAGTTGGCGGGAGGCATATGCAACGACCTTCCCGTCTTGCATCAGTACGCACCCTAATCCTTGTCGGGATGCGTCACAATAGATGACAAAGTCCCGATGAATATCCGGTAGGGTCAGCACTGGGGCGGTTGTCAGTCTTCGCTTCAATTCTTGAAAACTCCTTTCACAGGATTCTGTCCAAGCAAACTTTTTCTCTTTCTTAAGAAGTTCCGTCATGGGTCGAGCTATCTTAGAGAATCCCTCGATAAATCTCCGATAGTACCCGGCTAACCCAAGGAAGCTCCTGATTTCACTGACGTTAGTTGGCCGCTGCCAATTGGAAATGGCTTCGACCTTCTCTGGGTCCACTGCTACGCCTTCCGCAGTCAGAATGTGACCAAGAAAAGCTACTCTCTCCAGCCAGAATTCGCACTTGCTGAACTTGGCATATAACCTATGTGCCCTCAGCTTTTCCAATACTACCCGCAGATGTTGCTCATGTTCCTGAATACTCTTAGAGTAGATAAGTATGTCGTCGATAAAGACTACGACAAACTTATCCAGCTCGTCCATAAACACTTTGTTCATGAGGTTCATAAAGTAGGCAGGGGCATTGGTTAGTCCGAAGGACATTACGGTGAACTCAAACTGCCCGTAGCGGGTGACAAAAGCTGTTTTGGGGATGTCACTTTCTCTAATCTTGAGCTGGAAGTACCCTGACCTTAGATCGATCTTGGAAAAGTACTTGGCTCCTTTTAGCTGATCGAAAAGGTCATCAATCCTAGGGAGGGGGTACTTGTTCTTAATGGTAACTTCATTCAGTGCCCGGTAATCTACACACATCCTCATACTCCCATCTTTCTTTTTGACAAACAGGACTGGGGCTCCCCAAGGCGACGAGCTTGGTCTGATGAAACCAATCCGTTGCAGTTCTTCTAGTTGCTTCTTTAATTCCGTCAATTCCGAGGCCGCCATCCTATAGGGTCTCTTGGCTATAGGGGATGTTCCGGGATGAGGTCTATGACGAACTCTATATCTCTTTCTGGCGGCATGCCAGGGAGTTCTTCGGGGAATACATCTGGGTATTCGTTTACCACCGGGACTCCTTCTAAAGGCTTAGCTTCCATGCTAAATACCATTGGATCAAACTTACTATCTCGGGTTCGGCAGATCACTCGTACTCCTTCGTGGTTTGTTAGGTGTACTACTTTGTCGGTGCAGCCTATGAGACCATTGTGTCGGCTTAACCAATCCATCCCAAGGATCACGTCTATTCCCCCAGGCTTAAGTACTACCAAGTCTGCTAGAAAGTCTACCCCACTTAAGTTGATCCTTACCCGTGAACAACCTAATTGGCAATTGATGTCGCCTCCAGGCGTCCGGGTCAATAGGGGTGTCTTTAGTAGTACCGTAGGTATTTTGTGTTTCTCCACATAGCTCGAGGATATAAACGAGTGTGATGCTCCAGAATCAAATAATACTGTCGCCAGAGCTGAGTTGACTAGGTACTCACCGAGCACTACGCCTTGGGCTTCTTGAGCCTCCTGCGCGTCGATGTGGTTGACGCGGGCTCGTCCAAATGACTGCTGCTTCCCCTGCTGGCTGCCATCGTTGTTGCGGACGGGCACTCGGTTGGCACCGGTCAGGGCTGGTCTGGGCCCATTCACTGTGTTGGAGAAGGCTGACGTGGCCGGCTTATTCTTGGTGTAGGGGCAATTGGCGATGAAGTGCCCCGTCTCACGGCAGTTGAAACAGGCCCTGACATTGTTGTTGTCGGGGGTGGTCTGACTTGCATTGCCTTGTGGGGCCTCGAGGTATTCTGGCTTCTAGGCAGGGCCTGTGATCCTGTCACCTGGGACTGAGTTCTTATACTGCATCGGGGCCTGGGTTCCTGGTGCAGTATAGCTGGAATTTCTCGGCTTCTGGAAACGGTCTTGTTGGCGAGCCTTACTTTCCAAGAACTTGCGTTTGTTGTCCTTTCTTTCTTCGGCCTTGGCCCTTTCTGTGAGGATGGCCTTGTTCATCAGGGTGTGAAGTCCGGATAGATCTGGGGAGTAAGCAAGGTCCGGAGCTCTGGGCTTAGCCCCTTCTTGAACATGTCTTGCTTCTTATCGTCGTCGTTCACTTCTTCCGGCGCGTACCGGGCCAATTCTATGAACCGGTGGGTATACTCTTCCACCGTCATGCTTCCTTGTTGTAGCGCGCGGAATTCATCCGCCTTGCGCTTCATAGTGGCCGAAGGGATGTGGTAGCGGCGAAACTCCCTTACGAATTCTCCCCAGGTGATGGTAGAGGCATCTTCGGCTGCGGCACAATAGTTTTCCCACCAGGATAATGCCGTTCCGGTGAGCTGGTGGGCCGCCAGAAGGACTTTATCCCGGTCCTGGCATTCGAATGGTTCGAGCTTCCTCTGAATTACTCGCAACCAGTCGTCAGCATCCAACGGGTTGCAGGATCCGGCGAAGGTTGGTGGCTTGGTCCTTAGAAAGGCCGTCAGCTTGTCGTTCATATTCTGCCCTCGTGGCTGCCGGTTAATGAGAGCATTCGCCAGAGTCTCTAGTATGAGGGTCTGGTTATGGATGATCTGCGCCAGGTCTCCGAGAGGTGGGGGTGGTGGTAGTTGTTCTCCTTCTTGACTTTCCCCTCGGTTCTGGCTTACTTCCTGTTCTCCTTGGGGAAGATCTTGTTCAACGGGATGTGCTCCGACACTAGCAGCTACGGGGTTCCGGCCACGGGAGGCCCTCGCGACGTTCCGGGGGGTCACCTGTTGATTGGGTAAATCGGGGTTACGTTTATGTGATGTTTAAGTTGTTTAATACGTATATGCGGCGGAATCTACTTCCTGCCAGTAGTTATATAAACAAGCAGCACACAACAACACAGCACACAATCATCACAAACAACAGGCACAAACACTTTATTACTGCGGAAAGAGGGTACAGCTTGGGGTAGGGCTAGGTCTCGCACTACTCGTCCAGGGTCATGCCCGAGGGCACGATTTAAACAAAAGGGGCTGGGGTGTACACCGCTAGGGTGGCGTCGGTCATTCTACTCGCGGGGCAGGCCTTCCTCTGGGGCGGAAAGCGTGAGTGATCCTTGGTCGCCATCCTCTGGATTTCCATCGGTCGAGGGTTGCGCCGCCGCATTTTCTTTAGCGGCAGCAGCGGAACTTTCAGGGTTCTCGGGTGGGGCTTGTGTGTTTCTGAAGAGTGTCCCCCATCCTATGACGGGTGTCCCGAGTAAAACATGGTCTTCCCCAATTGCCGGGACTGGTGTTCCACTTTGGGTCCAATCTTGCATACGCCGGTCTCGGGCCTGCCTGAGGCTCTCTTGAGCGACTGCTTCGTTACTGACCGCGGCTGCGGCTCTTGCCTCGGCATGGGCGGCTCGGATCTGCTGTATCCTCACCGCGAGCTCTGCTTGCTCGGCTCGATGGGTCTGCTCCCTTAGAAGGTTGGCTTGCTCATCAAAGAGTTGGTCCAGGGCGGCTAGGTAAGTGGCCACTTGGTACAGGGGGCCTTCTTCATGGCGTCGTCGCTCCAGGTTTCTCATGCGTGCTTCCCAGACTGGGGTCCTGATGGCCGGCGGGAAGAACTTCGCTGGCGTGGGGGCGAGGTGTTCTTCAAAAATCCGGCACAAATAACGGAGTGCTTTTCTGATGGCCAAGGGGTAGGTGTCTTGGTGCCTAAACCCTGTGGCGGTCGCGCGCCAGGGCTGGATGTCGGGGTAGCGGTTGCTCCTGGCGATGACCAGGATTACCCTGCAGCGGAGGGTACCATGGTGCTCGTACTCTCGGCTGTAGTACCTTGGGCGCTCTGTAACGCCAAGGTCTTCCAGGGTGTTGATCAAGAGGCTGGGGAATCCAGGTGCAGCTTGGCAATCGCCCTGGGTCCATCCTTCCTCAGCCATCTGAAACAGAAGTAGGGTAAACAACATGGTACAGGTGTAAAAGCGAGTAGATGATATTTATTACAACAAGGGTGGTACAGTTTTCATGGATACGTGGTCATTAGGGTTTTTGCTAGGGGTGCTAATCCTATCATGGGGATTCTTCCTCGGCCCTGATAGAGCGCTTCTTTATCGGAAGGAACCGATCCATCTCGTTTTCGGTCTGAGTACCCTTGTCCCAATGGGTCTCCATGGGTTCTTCTTCTTCTTCTTCGATCCATCCACCTATTCCGTTGCGGTTCTCGTATTCTTGCATCTGGGTTTGGAGGGCGGCTAAGGAATACTCGGCGGTTGCAGCTCTTGCCCGTTGTTCCTCCAGCTCCTGGGTTATCTTTTCAACTCCATGGATTAATTTCTTCAGTTGTGCCGCTTGCTCGTTGCAGAGTGCATCTAAGCCAGTGAGGTAGATGGACAGGTGGGAAACCGTGTCTTCCAGGTCTTCTTCTTCTCGTCCAAGTCCCCTCATTCGGGCAATCCAAGTGCGCCCTCTTCTTTCAGCGGGTGGGAAAAATCCCATAGGGGTCCGCTGAAGGTGGTGCTTGTAGAGTACACGCAGTCGTCGCAAGGCTTTACGAGCGGCCTTTCGATAGGTGTCGGGGAAGCGAAAACCAGTGGTGGAGATGAACCAAGGGTCCACATCAGGATAGCGGGTGCTTTTCTCCACAAAAATCATCGTGTCACACCGAAGGGTGCCACCGGAAATGTATTCTCGGTAGGCGTATTCCGGCGTTTCCATAACCCCGACACGTTCCAGGCTGAGCAACAATAACTTGGGAAGGCCAGGCTCTGCGTAGCAGACTCCGTTGACCCATCCATCGTCAGCCATCTGGAACAGGGTAAAAACCAGTGGTGAGTGTTTGTGTGAAAAAAAAGAGCTAAGCCAGTGCAAATCCTAGGGCTTAAAAGGGTTTCGCTCCTAGGGTCACGTCCTACGGCCAGCCTACGGCTCTGATACCACCTGAAGCGTCCTCCCATCAGGGAAGACTTGAAAGTGTCACTTTATCAGTCCCAGGAGGCTGATAACACTTTTATTACATCAGATGGTACATCACCGTACAACTCTACGCGGTAATGGGCAGTGAAGCGCCACTATCGCGAGGATTACAACCAGAACCCACACAACTACACTAGCTACGAATAAAGGATCATCAGAGTCTTGCGTCATGCGGAGCTCCAACGGTGACCTCACCCACAGGCAAGACTGGGTGCAGGACGGAACCCTACTCGTCGTTCTCGGGGATGTAGTCGGGATCCTCCACTGTAGAGTAAAAACGGGGTGAGTACAAACGTACTCAGCAAGTCCAATCACACCCACGGGGGGGGGGGGGGTTATAACAGAATTAGATGCACAGGATATTCCAAGGATAAAGCTACGGTTCTTTTGTGGAAACACAATTATATGCAAGGGTTCGTTCTAAAAGCATTTTTCAAAGCAAGTGTCTAAGAACGCACAATGTCGATCCTCGCGGATCCAAGTTTCAAACCGCTACCGGACTCCCCGTCCGCCGTAGCACACAGCACTGTGGCCGGATACTTTTCAAACAACTCACACCAGATCAACCCTTCCCAGAGTGGAATGCTAGTTATGTGACCACACCGTAACCTGCCCAATACCGTGGGCACGGCTATTCGAATAGATTTCTAACTCTGCAGAGGTGTGCAACTTTACCCACAGGTGGGGTACCACAGCACGAACACCCGAGTGCCGGTGCAGATCCCATCGAAGCCCTTACCCACCGTAGCTAGACCTGACTAGCCACCACGGGATCTATCAAGGGGTCATTCGTCCTAACACCGAGGTTTAACCGGGGCATAAGTCACACAGAGCTTATCCCGTCTCCTTGATCACCCGTTGCTCCCAGCTGTCCCGATGGCTATCAGACTAGCTAGTGGGGTTAGGCCAAGCCGTTGCCCATACAACGGTCAAGTGGTTCGCACTACGAGAAGCTAGGTGAGATGTCACATCAACTCGGTCCTTAGGGGTGACAAGATGGATATCTCCCATCCACGCTCGACCACACAGGTACGAGCACACCAACGGCAATTCACACAGAAATGCCATCCATCTCATCTAACTCGCTTTTCAAAACCACATTTTATCCCTTCCCACACACACACATTTTCTTTATAAATCAGGCAATCAAAGTATGGTTATTTCAAACATGGGTGGCTATCCTACCGGGTTCCCAGCACGCAAAACAATGCAATTCTATAAAACAGGCCATTGGGTCGTGTTTATAAAAACTAGGACAGAAATATGCATCAAAGGGCGGAGTTGAACTTGCCATCGTCAAACCCTTGCGGGAAGTCCTGATCGAAGCACTGTCCTTCGGGTTCGGGGTCGCAGTACTGGTCCTCGGTTGCTTGGTCGCGGTCGGGAACCTCGTCGTTCACTCCGTGTCCTACGACGCAAACAAACAGACACACAATCAACCGAAAGAACTAAAAGCTTTTACCGATAGGCTTGAATCGGAAATAATTTAGTTACGGAGTTAGGGGCAATATCTCTGGGTGGTTTCTTAATGGCACGGCTAAAACTATACTAGAAGCGGAGTGGTAAAGTTTCGGGTCAATCGGAGGTCGTTTCGCACATAAAATGACGCGCTAAAGGTGGTTTCAGGGCTTGAACGGGGGTCCAGGGGCTTGGTCGTAATTATCTAAAGAGGGCAGGGGTTTAATTGCGAACCCTAGAAATTTCCAGAGTATGCAAAAAGGGTGTCGGGCGTAATCGGGTTTGCGTAATAAAGGACTTGGCTTGAAATATCAAAAGGAGTAAGGGTTATTTAGTAAAAAGGAGTAACTAAGTGAGGGGGGGGGCTTCTTTGGGGAATACAGAAAAAGGGGAGGGGCTTTGGGCAAAACTGCCCTTCTTCTTCCTCCCCTCAGCACGTGAAACAGAGGAGGGCTAGGGAGGCTCGGCCGGCTCCAAATCCGGCGGCCCTAGGGCCTAATCGCGGCCAAGGAGTGGGGGGAGAGGGAGAGGGGAAGGAGGGGGGCCCATTCCCAGCCTCACCTCGGGCGGGGGCTGCGCGAGGCGGCGGGCCGGCGTGAGGCAGGCGGCGGCGGCCGTGCGGCTCGGCGGGCGCGGCAGCGGCACAGCGGCGGGGGGGCGCGGCGAGGCCGGGGCGCCAGCGGCGGTGGCGTGCGCGAGTGCGCGTGCGCGTGGAGCGCGTGCGCGCGCGGTCCGGCGGCGCGGCCGTGTACGGCGGCGTGCGCGCGCAGGGGCGGGTGGCGTGCGTGCACAGGGGGGGAAAGGCGGCGTGCAGGTGGCCGGCGGCAGTGGGGCTCGGGAGCAGGGGAAACAGGGAGGAAGAAAAAAGAGGGGAGGAGGGAAAAAGGAATAGAGGAAAAGGAAAAGGAAAAAAAAGAAAAGAATAGGAAAAGGAGAGAAAGAGGGGGAGAAAAAGAATGGGGAAAAGAAAGGGAAAGAAACGCGCGCGCCGGCGGAATTCACGGCGGCGACCGCGCGGCGGAACTCGCGGCGGTGACCGCGGCCGGTCGGCCGTGCGCGCGCGGCGCTTGCGCGCGGAACGAGGGAAAAGATGGCGTGATTGCGGTTGGATTCGGTTGCCGGTTTCGGGTCTCGGGAAGGTTAGGGTTTCGGGGGGGTTAAGGGTTCCAAAGAATTTAGCGTGAAATTTTCGGGGTGTTACACGCGCGCGCGTGGCCGACCGGCCGCAGTCGTCGCCGCGACCGGCGCCGACACGCCCCCCCCTCTCTCTCTCTCTTTCTCTCTCTTTTTCCTTTTTCTTTCCTGTTCCATTTCTTTTCTTTTCTTTTTCCCAATCTCCCTTTCTCTTTTCTCTTTTCTCTTTCCCCTTCTTCTTTTCCTTTCTCCCTCCCTCTTCCTTCTCTCTGCCGCGAGCTGCACGCCGCCCAAGCCGTGTGCCTGCGCTGCCCCGGCAGTGCCGCGCGCACGCGCTCGCTCCGCGTGCCCCGCGTGCCCACGCGCCGCGCGCCGCGCCGCCCGTCGCCCGCGCCCTCGCCCCTGGCCCGCGCCACGCCGCGCCGCCCGCCGCTGCTCCCTGCCGCACCCCGCGCGCGCGCCCGCCCTGTGCTCGCACAGCGCCCCCCCCCCCACGTGCCCTCGGCACCTGCACCCCGCCGCCACGCCGCGTCACGACGGCCGCGAGCGGCCAAACGCCATTGATGGCTGCCCGCGACCGCCGCCGGCCGAGCCCACCGCCCCACCGCCTCGGCCACCTATAAAAGGGGCCGAGGGGCATCCCCAGCACCTCACCACCGCCACCGCCGCCCAGACCCTCGCCCCCCTTGCTCCAGCGCCGCCCCGACGAGCCGCCCTGCACCGCCGCCCCTGCTTCCGTGGGCACCCCCCCCTCACTGCGTCCCGAGCCAAGGTGAGGCCGGGGATGGAATCCCCGTGCCCCCCTCCCCCTTTTCCCCCACCCCCGGACCGCCGCCATGCCCCGGGCCGCCGCATTAGGCCGGCGCCGAGCTCCCCTCCCCTCTCCTCTGTTTCCTGTGAAGGGAGGAGGAAGAAGGTGGCCCCTTTTACGCAAAACCCCCTGGCCTCCCCTGTATTTCCCCAAAGAAAACCCCCCCTTTTAGGAGCACCCCTATCCACCCATTCTTTGCAAAAGAAACCTCGCCCTTTTAATATTTCAAATTGAGCCCTCCAATACACGAACCTAAATATGCATGGCACTTTTTTTTAGCAGGTCCGAGTATTTTTAGGGTTCACGAAAAGGTCCTTACCCCCTCGGGGTAATTACAAGCGAGCCTGGGACCCCCGTTTAATCCCTGAAACCGTCTTTAACGCGTCATTTTATGTGCGAAACGACCTCCGATTGACCCGAAACTTTACCACTCCGTTCCTAGTATAGTTCTAACCACGCCATTAAGAAACCACCCGAAAATATTACCCCTAACTCCGTAACTAAATTATTTCCGATTCAAGCCCAACGATAAAAGCTTTTAGTTCTTTCGCTTGATTGTATGTCTGTTTGTTTGCGTCGTAGGACACGGAGTGAACGAAGAAGTTCCCGACTGCGACCAAGCAACCGAGGACCAGTTCTGCGACCTCGAACCCGAAGGACAGTGCTTCGATCAGGACCTTTCGCAAGGACTTGACGATGGCAAGTTCAATTCCGCCCTTTGATGCATGTTTCTGTCCTAGTTTTTATAAACACAACCCAAAGGCCTGTTTTATAAAATTGCATGGTTTTGTGTGCCGAAAACATGGTAGGATAGCCACCCCTACTTGTGATAACCATACCTTGACCACCTGGTTTTGCAAAGAAAGTGTGTGTACATGTGGGAAGGGATAAAGTGTGGTTTTGAAAAGTGAGTTAGACGGGATGGATGGCATTTCTGTGTGAATTACCGTTGGTGTGCTCGTACCTGTGTGGTTGAGCGAGGAAGGGAGATATCCATCTTGTCACCCCTAAGGACCGAGTTGATGTGTCATCTCACCTAGCTTCCTGTCGTGCAAACCACTTGACCGTTGTATGGGCAACAGCTTAGCATAAATCCCACTAGTTAGTCTGGTAGCCATCAGGAGAGCTGAGAGCAACGGGTGATCTAGGAGAAGGGATAAGCTCTGTGTGACTTATGCCCCGGTTAAACCTCGGAGGTAGGTCGAATGACCCCTTGATGGATCCCGTGGTGGCTAGTCAGGTCTAGCTAAGGTGGGTAATGACTTTGTTGGGATCTGCACCAACACTAAGGTGATCGTGCTGTGGTACCCCACCTGTGGGTAAAGTTGCTCACCTCTGCAGAGTTGAAAATCTATTCGAATAGCCGTGCCCACGGTATTGGGCAAGTTATGGTGTGGTCACATAACTAGTGTTTCTCTCTGGGAATGGTTGGGCTGGTGTGAGTTGTTTGGAAGGTGTCCGGCAGTTGTGCCGTGTGCTACGGCGGACGGGGAGTCCGGTAGCAGTTTAAAACTTGGATCCTGTGTGGATCAACATTACATGCTTTTTGGTGTTTGAAAACTAGTTTTGAAAATATTTTTAAACGAACCTCTGCATATAACCGAATTTTTCCGTAAACGAACCATAACCTTGTCCTTGGATTACCTTGTGCATTAAATTCTGTTATACCCCCTCCGTGGGTGTGATTGGACTTGCTGAGTACGTTTGTACTCACCCTGAAAGGATCGATGGACCAAGAGGGGGGGGTGAATTGGGCCTTTTTCAATTTCTAAAACAAGGTAAAGCAACCTTAACCTATGCAAAGCTAGAAAGGCACCAATACACCAACCGGGTAACTAAACTACCTACGCACGCTAGGAAGGATAAAACGAGATGAAGCCTAGCAAGCTAGAGCAAAGCAATGACCCCTAAATCAAGCACATGAAAATATTTGCAAGAAAGATAATGCTTGAATAAGTAAAATGGACAAGGAACAACCGGATTTTTTTTCCGTGGTATCCATGTGTTGGCACACACCCCTAATCCACGTTGTGACACTCACGAAGAGTATTGTCACCTCCCAAGTCACCAAGACGAGGGCGCTCACTAAGAGTCTCCGTTCACCATCCCGGTGTGGTGGAGATCAAGCCACGTACAATCTTCTTCTCCGGGCTTCCACAATCCTTGGCAAGCTCCGCGAGAATCACCTCGACCACCAAGATCGCCTAGGTGATGCCAATCACCAAGAGTAACAAGCTAAGGCCTTTCACTTGAGCAAGAACCGATCACCAAGAACGGATGCACACAAGCTTCTCTCTACTCAAGTCCTTAATCTTGCTTCTTGAATGATTGAATGAACAAGTGTATGAAATGATGAAGCTCAAAGTGGCTCTTGACTATAGTATGAGTGTTTGGATGTTGCCTGGTGTCAAGAGTAGTAGAGTGACCCATTGGAGGGGTATATATAGGCAGCTCACACGAATAGAGCCGTTGGAGAAAAAGCTGCCAGAAAACTGCGTAGCGCCGGTTAATCCGACGTCCCTCCAATAGTCATCGTCGGTTTAACCGGTGAGTGTAAACTACCCCTTCTGAAAACTAGCCGTTACAGCTTGGGCAGATTAACCGTCGTAGCATCGGTTTAACCGGTGAGTGTAGTCATCCATTGATCAACTAAAAATCCAAGTCACTGGACAACTGTACCGACGTCCAATTTCAAATAGCGTCGGTTTAACCGGTGAGTGTAGTTGTCCACTGATCAACTGAAAACCAAGTCTCTGGACAACTGCACCGTCGTTAAATTCAAATATCATCGGTTGAACCGGTGTATAGACTTGTCCAGACTCTGCTGACCTCGTTTAACCGACGTATAGAGAACTTGAGGCGTCGGTTAAACCGGTGTTAAGGATTTTTTCTGATTTTGCCTTTTCTGACTTGAGTCTTGAATGAAATCCAAATATTCTTGAGATATAAGTTGAGAACCACTTATTTGAGCTTCTAGAAACCTGAGTGACCATTGTGTGCATCCATTTTCAAATGACCATGTCCATGCTCAAGTTACTAAGCCTAAACCCCTCTTAATAGTGCGATCACTACAAAACTATAAAACCTATACTAACCTAAGTGTCCTTCTCATCCTTATGACACTTAGGACTAGAAAGATCCTTAGTCTTGACATATTATTGAGTTAAATACCGAGATCGCCTTTTTGAATAATGAAAGTTAGGGGCCTCTTTTGACATATAACCAAATGAGCGATAATGATCTATAAAGCTGCACAAACTCATTAGTCACAATAATGGTTGTCATTAATCACCGAAACATACCTTGAGGGCCTAGATGCTTACAATCTCCCCCTTTTTGGTGATTGATGACAACATAAACATAAATAACGAGAGAGCGAGAAAGATAAGGCACGAATAAACACAAGCAAACTCGAAAAGAGAGGATCGAAGAACTCAAAGGCTCAAACGAAATCCATAGATATGTCTCAAAAGCTCAGCATGCTCAAATGACAAATGTACATATCCATGAACTAACACCAAATATAATACAATAAGAAACATCAAGGTCCTGATCACGAGCTCTCTCTAATGCTACCTTCCCCCTGACTCTCACTCCCTCTCCCCCTTTGGCATCAAAGCACAAAAAAGGAGAGCTACTGATCCGGCTGACGAGGGACGGCGAGGAAGCGATCCGGGTCATCATCATCGTCGTCGTCAGACGGTGGATCCTCAGAGACTGACGGTAGCTGCTGATCTGAAATGCCTGCTGGGGCTGAGCTGACCGGAGGTGTAGCAGTCGTCGAAGCTCTGGTGCTAGCACTGCCGGGGAGAGGATCTGTGGAAGTAGTAGCCGGCTCAGCAGAAGATGTGTCAACATCTGAAGTAGTGAGTGCTGATGCTGCCGGCTGTGACGACTGCTGTACCAAAGAGACCTCTCCTCCTCCCCCTGAAGGTAGTGTCTGTGGAACAACGGGGAGGCCGGCAGACTGCACTGCTGAGGGTGACTCCTGGAAGAGTGAGGTCGTAGGCAGTGGAGAGAAGAGAGGACGACTCGCAGACCCAAGTAGTGCTGACAATGAGAACATAATCTCCGGGGTTGCGGAAGAAGCTGGAGCAGTGGAGGCTGGAGCTGGTGTAACTGCAAGTGGTGGTGCTCCAGCGCCCTAAAGGCCTGACGGTCCTGGCTGCTGTGGGGCGAGTCCGGTGTGAGAATATAGCTGAGAAATCATCCCGAACATCGCCATCATGCCCTGCTGCATCTGCTGAAACTGAGCGTCTGTCCTCTGAGATACTCTGTCAATGAGGCCGACAAAACGCTCCTCTGTAGCAGCTCGCTCTCGGGCGGCCTCTCTCTGTATCTCTGCAAGCTGGGCCTCATGGGCTCTCCTGGCCTCCTCCTGAGCACGGCGGTCCTCCCTCTGCTGTGTAACCAGCTGCTGCAGAAGTGCGGTGAGCTCAGACGGCTGAGACACCTGAGACTCTGAAACTGTGGTAGCAGCAGCAGCTGACACTGGAGCTGGCTCTCCGGAACCTCCTGCCTCGTGATCGTGACACGCTGGAGCAGGTGCAGGGAAATACTCCTCGTCCTCGGAGGAGTCTGACTCTAGGTCTGACTAATGTATCTCATCATCTCCTCCGGGAAGCTGTGCCTCTGCGGCTAGCAATGCCTCATCCTCCTGTGCAACACGGGCCTGAACCTCAGGTGACAGCCGTGCCATGGCAGCTCGATCTGCCTGTCTCCCTCTCCTCTTGTCTGAGGGTGCTGTCGGACGGTAAACTGGAAACCATGGAACCTCGTCCTGCCTGTAAACTGCACTGACGGGTGACTCAGCTGGCACAATCATAGAACAGATGAAGCTGATCCAGTGAGCATAAGGAAACTGTTGTACAACGCCCATCCCGTCAGTGATGACATCCTCAATCTCAGCCAGAATAAAGTCAACAATATCGAACGGCTCGTGAGTGAGAATGTGAAGAAGCAGTAGCTGCTGCAGACCTGTGAACCCCTCTGGGTAGCCACTCCTCGGGAGCAATGTCCTCCGGAGTGCCATGTGAACTGCGTAAGCCTCTGGGGTCAGCAGGCTGGGGACTCTGGCGTAGGAGGCTGGAAAGGGCTGGCGGAAGCACTGTGAGATCGCCTCGTGAGAAGGTGCAATCCCGCCAATCATGGCCCTGCGAGGTGGATCTGCATCACCGTAGACCATCTCGTGCAGAGAGATGTCAACAAGGTCAACACCAAGGATCCCAGCAAGTGTCGCTCTGGACAATCCAAATACCTGGCCTCCAAACATGAAATGTACTGCTTTGCGCTCTGGGGCAATCCATGCTGTGGCATAAAAGACTCTGACCCAGTCCTCAATATATCTGTTCCGCTCAATAGAAAGCAACCTGGGCAGACCCCTGAAGTGAGCAAAGTGCTCCCTGACATCAGCTCCCCCTGCGGCTGTCCTCAGTGAAACCCAGTCAAGAACTCTGTGAGGAAAGATCCTGTGGCCCCACCTCTGATAGGTCTCGTAGAAACTGGCCTGAAGGAGTGTCCAGAATCTGCGATCGACCCTGCTGTCACGGGTCACCGGGAACCACTCCTCCTCCTGTACACTCCACCTGAGCCTCTTGACCTTCGCCGCATTGGCCTTGGTCAAGTTCTGGAGTAGCACACCTGGCTCCAGACGCACGACAGTGTCCATGCGGAACACTGCGCGCTCGGCCGCTAGGGCCTCGGCTCGACGAGCTGCTGCTGCTGCTGCGGTGGACCTGCGAGGCTCCTGTGGCTGGTGGCCTCCTCGCGTCCTAGGTCCGGTGCGACGCTCGGTCGCTGGTGAAGTGTCACCTGCGGGGGACGTCTGCCGAGTGCGGCCAGAACGTCGTAGAACTGGTGACTGTGTGTCCTGTCCCTGAGACTGCTCGGACTGCACTGTATCTGAATCTGAATCTGAATCCGACTCTGCCGCTGAATGTGAGTGATCTGACTCTGCTGCTGCTACTGCTGTGGCTCTGGTGGCTCTGGCACCGCGGACTCTGCCCATGCCTCTGCCTCTGCCTCTGCCCCTGGCTGGCGTGTCTCGGATCGCGAACGGACGAGCACGGCCTGATGCCTGCTCCTCGGCGGCCTTAGCCACCATCTCGGCCCTCTCGGCCTCTCTTGCTGCGCGAGTCCGTTTGCGAGCGGGCTCCTCGACCACAACTTCCTTACCCTTCCTCTTGTCACGACCCATTGCAACCACTGACAGCAACAAAGACGCGGCGCGGCGAGAATGCGTGAGAGCGGTGCAATGTGCGTGTGCGGCGGCTCGGTGGAGGTGCAGTGGTGGTGGAACGGTGGTGCGCGAGTGGCACGGTGGCGCGGGTGCAGGTGAGGATGGCGCTGTGCGTGCGCACGGGCGACAGACAGCGGCGGCGCAGGAAGTGTACGGGCGGCGGCGGCAACGCGGTGGAGAGCGGGCGCGTACGGGCGACGCTACAACGGTGGCAATGCGCGCGGGAATGCGCAGGAGTGCGCGGGCGGCGATGAGCGGAGCGGTGGTGTGATATCCAGGTAGTTAGACAACTAGATCCTAAGTTTGGGTATATAATATGTAAGCATGTTATAGTGTATACAAGTTGTACAAAGCAATAAGTGTATATTTGTAAATCATGAGTTTTATAAATTCTTATGTGCAAGTGTGTGAAAATGTTCTTAAGTGTCAAATTTCAGATGGCTATAGAAAAGAAAAGAGCAAAAGTCAAATAAAACCTAAGAGAAATAGATTTTGAAAGAAACTAAGGGCCTATGTGTAGTTAACACAAACATAAGGGACTTACATGTGAAATGGTAAAAAGATAAAAGTAAAACTTAGTTTTACCTAAGGACTAAAGTGTAAAAAGAGTTAGTAATGATTACTGCAGGAAATCTTGCAAGAAGACCCTAAGCATTAAAGCATTTTGTTTGAAGTACAAGACAAAGTTTATAATTTGAATTGTGCTCTAAAGTTTAAAATACAACTATATTCTTTGAGAATTTGAACTTGAACCTTAAAGAAGTCTTGTAGGATTTGAAATTCTCTACAACTTTGCTTTAGACACTTTTCTCATTAGGCTTTTGTATCAACGGGAATTCTTCCTTTACAGAGGAGTCCCTGGAAGTTTCTAGATTTGCAAATCAGTCCTTCTGACCCTGTCTGCCTTCTTCCTCCTCTGACCGCGCCGCTTCCCCCTTCTGCTCTGCTCCTGTCGCCGCCGTCCACCGCCGGCACAGCTTCCCGAGCTCCACCTCCTGCTGGCATATCCTCCCACGCGTCATCCTCTCCCGGTCTCGACTTCTTTCCTCTCTCTTCCTGGCCTCACGCGCGCGCGCCACGGCAACCCGAGGCCTCCGCCGGCCGCCACCTCCTGGTCACCGTGGACAGGCCACCCCGGTGCCTTAACCCTCTCTCTCTCGCGCGCAGCAGCACCACATCAACACTTACGTTCTGTTCTCCTACTCCTAGCGTCCAATTTCCAGTACTCGAGCTGCATTCCGCCGCCGCCGTCATCTTCCACTCCGGCCGCGCACGGCACGCCCGTGGGCAGCCCACACCGGACCTCCTCCGCCCCAACCAACACCTGCACAAGCTTTCCCGTCATCCACTGGTGCTCCTCGCCCATTCGTGGCACTCCAATTTCCACTGAAACCTCGTCGCCGACGATCACCATCCGCCGCCGCCCTCGGCCTCACCGTGGGCAGCACCACTCACGCAGTCCCGAGCCCCCACAACCCCATAAACAGCACCACATCATCACCCTGAAGCTGTACGACCCATCCATTGACCCTCTGGTGCATCACAGTGCCTTCCCGATGCTCGCCGGCGTTCTTCCTCGCCGCCGCCGCATCGGTCTCCGTCGAATTCCCTCGATCCAGCATGATTTCATCCAATTGATGGCACGTACACGTTCCCCACGACTCACTGGTGCTCGTGCGCAGGTTACTTGCCGACATTCGCCACCGGAGCTCCGCCGTCGACGGTGACCCCTCCGCCGTCACCTCGGGCTCAAGTCGAACCCCACTGTTCCGGCCATCCCCGTCCACGACACGTAGCGCAACGAGACCACAGTAAGCTCCTGACCCTATTCCTGCACTTGGACCTCGCCGCCGGTGACCGCCGTCGCCGGAACACGGCCGCCCCGCCTTACTCTGTCTCGGTTCCAAGTCCAAGGGCTTCGGGTTAGAAGAAATAGAACTTCAGGGGGTTTTGTGCAAAAGAATAGACTCAGAGGAATAGTGCCGAGGGACCTCCTTATGTAAATTTGGTTGCCAACTTAGAAATACTATATCTCTTCAAGGAAAAATCATAAAATAGTAAACTAAATTTTGTTAGAATCTTTAGACCAAGATCTGCAACTTTGCTTTAAAGGTCGACTTCGGTTTTTGAATGTTTAATGATCTAATTTAAATATCAAAGTTAGTTGCTTGTAGGCTTAAGAAATACATAGTAATTCATAGAAAATTGATAAATTAGTAAAACCAGTTCTGATAATTTTCTTTTAACATGTAGAATTGAAGAAAAATAATTAGCCTTGTACTCTAGTAATATTTTCTTATTGTATAGATTTTGTTAGAAATAATGTGTAGTTTGCATAATATAATTAATAAACACCCTTACATATGTTCAAAAATCATGAAAAATATGTTAATGTTCTGTTTTGAATTATTGCAACATATTATTAAATTTTCAACTAATAATTAGATGTTAATTAAATTAGATATAATATATTTGGTTTATAAGGTAATAGTAACTTAAAGTTCACATAAATTGTGAGGTCAATATGTAAAGCTTTTTAAATATAAATGTTAAAAACCACCCCACTTGTTGCTCCATGCTACTAATTAGTTAATTAGTGTAATCAACCCCGTTGTCTAATGGATTTGAATAAAACAACTAATACTCGATAAATGATTGCCCAGTGCAGGGTAGATAACTTATCATCGTAATGTAATTTTTCTTAAGATTAGATTGCAACTTTATCGTGAACTGACCTACCAATGTATGCATTCATTAAACTTCATTTTGCATATCATATAGACTCGACCACTCTCGCTGACGGGGACTATCAGCTGATTCCGGATCAAGAAGGAGGTTATTCTGAAGACTCCAGGAATCTCGTCGCGGATTTCTCTGAAGCCCCGAACCAAGGTTCGGAAGAAAATAGTTTGACTAACCCCAACCCTACCAACGAAGGCAAGCCCCGGACATAACCCCTACTTTATTACAATGCAACCTATATTATTTATATATATTTCTTTATGCATTAGGTTCTTAGGAATTGTTTGGAAACTTAGTTGCATTATTCTAGGAACCAATGAATTGAACACTAGAACTGGAGTCCGAATAGCTGCTCTGCTTATAGGACCGGTAGAAGTCGAGTGATTTCCTGTCACTCGCGCGATATATAGGAGTTGTAATATTTACATTCCTGTTATCACTATAAGGATGACGGACGGGAGTTTTATGAGGTATCATGGTCAAG
The DNA here is from genome assembly GCF_002211085.1 of Panicum hallii. NCBI lineage: Eukaryota > Viridiplantae > Streptophyta > Magnoliopsida > Poales > Poaceae > Panicum > Panicum hallii. The sequence continues at coordinate 21,130,507 of NC_038042.1, forward strand.
ATGATAACCCGTCTGTTTTGATGAATTTGATAAGGTCGCAGTGTGTGGTAGTGGTGGTTAAGCGTTTGAAAGTACTAGCCACATGCCGTGAAATATGGTAAGCGGTAAGCTTAGTAACCGATCGGCCCGAGGAGTGGACATACCACCCACCACATGTATTTGCTTCTTTTGGTTACTTTGTTCGACGTGTAGGCATACGTGTTGCTGGGCAACCAGGAGTACGGGTTTTATAGTCGCGCTACAGACGTACGTCCTGCACTTTGGATGTGCGTATGACCTGCAGTCGCTTGTGGTGGCACTGATCCACGAGTCGGAATGAAAGGCAAACGGTTGCTTCGGAATTACCCTGTGGTGTTCCAAGCGTGTGTGTTAGGTTTACCTTGCAAGGGTTGAATCTCGATTCAGAATCGTCCGCCTCTCACGATGTATGAGACTGCTTATTTCCTTTACCACATAGAGTAACAAGAGCAACTTTATGATTATCAAAGATGGTGCTTGATTAAAGATTTCACCATACTTGATTAGTTATAGGTGCTTACCTAGAATGGTTAATCAACTAGAACCTGAAAGCTAAAAGTTGGAAATAAGGATCTACTCTTTGTTGCTTTTCAGCTGAAAACTCTACCTAAAGCTAAAAGCCTTCATGAGTCTAGTTATGGGCTAAGGTATACCCAATTCCGGGTAAGTCTTGCTGAGTATTAGTATACTCAGCCTTGCTTTTGTTGATTTAATTCAGGTAATCCTTCTGATGAGCCAGCATTCATTACACCGTGGCCCTACCCTTTGCCTGATGGTTGGTCCGTGGAATGGGATCCGTCCCCGGCCAACACCGATTCCGCCGAGTGATATTATGCCAGGGCTAGCATAATATCTGTAATGACGACGTGTATAATGGTTACGCTTTTCAAATTCCGCTGCTTTGACTAAAAACTAAAACCTGTCTTGTAATAATCTCTCCTCTGTGGGAGTTAATGATGTTTTGTACATGGTTGTAATGTAACTGCCTGTGGTGTAAGATATTTTGGCATTGTATCTCTGGACTCACCTTCGTGTGAGGTACCTTGTTGGATCCTGAGTTCGGTGGTTTATCGGGACGTTACCCGATAGACCAATGGTCTTATACCGTTTGAAGTGCGAGGTAGCCCTTCGGTGAGGACTCGCGTACTTGAGTCGGTATAATTCAGGTTGGTTCTGCCACAGGTGGTGCAAGACGGCAAGCGGGCGGCGGACGGCGCGGAGGATGTGCAAGTGGCGGCTGACGGCGGCAGATGGCGGCGGACGGCGGCGCACGGACGGCGAGCGGGCGGCGGAGGTGTGTAGGGGACAGCGAAGGTGAGGGGTCGAGCGGGAATTGAAAGTGCGTGAGGAGTCGCAAGCGGGCAAGAGAGTAATATGACATGTGGACCCCGCAGTTTTTCATATCGCCGGTTGAACCGACGCTTAGGTTTTGAACGCCGGTTGATTGCGTCGGTGTAGTTTACCAGGAACTCTGCCAAATCTGTATCTGTACGCCGGTTGAACCGATGCTTCCACAAATGATCTCGTCGGTTGAACAATGCAAATAACAGTTGATTTTCAGGTCTGAATCATGTTATGTTCACCGGTTGATCCGATGCTGCAAACTTTGTATACACCGGTTGAACGCCTGAAATGACTGAGCTGAAGCTGACACTTAGTAACGCCAGTTAAAATGATGGTTATAGATCCATTGAACGTCGGTTTAACCGGTGAACCAAAAAAACCTTCTCTCAGCTCACTTTTCTATGCTAAGTCCAATGAACTTATAAGATTCAACTAAACTCAAGTTAATGGACTTGCATAGGCGACTTTACCCCTCAAAGTAAATAGGATAGCTTAATAACTTAAATAGTTTTTCTTTTCAAAATCAAGAAAAAGTCGCAAGAGAGACAAAGCGCCAAATTAAAATGTATGAGCTATGTCATAGGAATATTGAAGGAGGAAAGCTTCAAACTCACCACGACATTGCTCACTAGGCAATAACGCACCTAACACTTTACTCTTTTCACTTCTCATGAGTTGAGACCTTGTACGTAAAACAAGTCTCATTTTCATCAGGTGATCTCCTTTGTGACCCTTACGCATGCAATGATAATGCAAGCTACAACCACATGCAAAAGAGAGGTAAACATGAAGTGCACAACTATATGACAAGAAATGCATAGCGAGAATTTCAAATTCTACTTGTCAAGTTTGATCCCATGGAAAGCTTCATCATGATGAGCCTTTCTACAAGCCTAGAGGAAAACAAGTGGACCACCACCTCTAGCTAAACCCTTGCTCATCACTATCTTACCATGGTTAGACAAGTGTCCTATATGTATGCATTTTTCTATATGACATGGCAACTTACATGACGTTTGCCGCATCTAATACATTAAGTTCATTTCTTAGCCTAACAAAGGTACTCTCGTCTAAAGGTTTTGTGAAAATGTCCGCCAATTGCTCCTCGAATCTCACACCTTGAAGGGAAATGTCCCCCTTGGCTTCGTGATCACGCAAGAAGTGATGGCGAATATCAATGTGCTTTGTGCGAGAGTGTTGAACCGGATTCTTGGCAATTTTTACGGCACTTTCATTGTCACAAAGGAGTGGTATTCTTCCTAGCTTCACACCAAAGTCCAAAAGGGTTTGCTTCATATATAGAATTTGGGCACAACATGCACCGGCTGCTATATATTCCGCTTCCGCGGTGGATAATGCCACGGAATTTTGCTTCTTACTCGACCAAGAAACTAGAGAACGCCCAAGCAAGTGGCAACCCCCGGAGGTACTCTTGCGATCCACACGGCTTCCGGCAATGTAACACCCTAATGTAATTTCCCCCATATTTTAAGGAATTTATTTGGGCTTAAATAAAATTTTCAGGGTTTTCCCTAGTTTATCTCGCATTTAAAGTAATTTTATAACACAAAGAATTAAAATTTATTTTAGGTTCAACATGTTTGTGCATTTATGCTGGTGCATAAGTTTTATTTTGTTGAGTGCATAGGAGTTGAATTCAAATTTGAGTTGAATTCAAATAGAATTGAGTTGGGTTGATAAAGAAAAGGGAAGAAGCAGGAAAGTAGATCAGTCATCCCTTCCTTTCTCAGTAATTCCTTTCCTTCTCAGTAATTCCTTTCCTTTCTCTGTCATTCCTTCCTTTCTCAGTAATTCCTTTCCTTTCTCAGTAATTCCTTTCCTTTCTCAGTCATTCCTTTCCTCTCTCAGTCGTTCCTTTCCTTTCTCAGTCATTCCCTCAGCCTGACCCCACCTGTCGGCCCCTTCCCCCTCTCCTCCTTCTTCCCCGGCGCTCAACTTCCCCCGAGATCTCCGGCGAGCTTCCTTATCCGGGCCCGCACGCCTAGGGCAGCGCCGCCGCACTACAAGTAGCGGCCCCACGCCCCTCAGAACCCTAACCCTAGTCCCCGCCGCCGCTATCGACGCCCGGCACCGCAACCACTCTGCTCCGCCGCTCGGCGCCTCTGCTCCGCCGCGGACCCGCTGCTCCGCCGCGCCCTAGCCCCGGCCAAGGCCCGCAACATCTTCGCCCCGCCGCCAGGGAGCATCCCGAGGATCCCACCCTCGCCTTCGGCCTGAGCAACGGCCGGAATTCGACCCGAGACCGCTGACGGTGAGATTTTCCTCCGCCGCGATTGCTCCCGCCGATGGTTCCCCGGTCGTCCTAATCCCCTCAACGTCTTCACAGGACCTTCACGGGTCGATCCGAGGAAACCCGACGCTCGGAGAGCGCCCGCAGCTGTCTTCCCCACGAGCGCCGCCTATCTCTGTCCGTGCTCCGCCGCCGTCGTCGTCGCCAGCACCCCTGCGCCGCCCCCAGTCGATCTAAACCCCTCGGTGAGCTTTCCCTTCGCGCCCTGGTCCTTTTGCACCAGAAGTCGTAGGCATTAGCTAACCGTAGCGCCAGAACACCGCTCGCTGGCGTTGCCCTTTGCCCGAGCCGCCGTGCATAACCGCCATCCCCGCGAACCCATCAGATCGGACCAGTCCGATCCAGATCTGACCGTCCGGACCCCTCTGTCCAGATCGGACCGGTCCGAACTCCGCTGTTCAGATCGGACCGTCCGAACCGGAATGCGTCCGAACCGTTCGATTTAGATCCAACCGCCCTTATTAGAAGTCGCGTACCCCTTCAGCCGTGGCAGTTTTGTTAAAGAGCCCCTAAGTTTCCTTGGAATCAACCCGCAGTCCACCCGTAGTTCAAAAATAATTACGGTTAGGTCCTTTTCTTCTCGTTTAGACCCCTGAGCTTCCTGTATTTTTTGAACCTGCAGTCCATATCCAGTGTTTTCACGCGCTAGCCCCGTGTCTATCCTTTAATTATGTTTAAGTCCTCAGTTTTTGTCCAGAAGCCCCTGGAAGTTAGGTTTTTCTTACAAATAGGTCCCTAGAACTTGTTTTAAGCGTAGTTTTCGCCTTTTAGCTCCGTTTTAGGTGTTCTTTATATCCACGCGATCGTTGTAACGCGTAGAATCGTTCTAGGCCGGTTTTATGTGCTGTTCCATTGTGTTGATGTACTGTTTCTTATGTTTTGCTATTGTTTGCATGTGTGTGCATGTGTGGCCCATGTATTGCGGTTACGATCGTGAGTAGACGTCGAGCCACCGGAGCAGTACCAGGAGCAGCCATCTTCCGAGCAGTTCGAGCAGCAGCCGGGAGAGTACGAGGAAGGCAAGTATAACATGAACCTCCTATCACTTTTTAATACAATTTCATACTGCATTTTAATACTGTACGCCTATAAGGACTTTCCTAGCCACTTTATATCCTATATATATACCCTTTGGGTTGCATTTTGGTTAGTTGTGCTAGGTTGCTGCGCTATAACACAGTTGGTTCTTTTTAATTAAATTTGATTAATGGTTATATGCAACTTTACTCTGAGAGTGGCCCTCTGTGCTGTGTGCTTGAGTGGCTCACGTCTCCTTAAAAGATGTTTTGATAGAAACATGGTTTAGGGGGCCAGCACGGTGCTTAGTGCTTGGTTGGCCACTCTCCATAAGGACCGGTTCATAGAGCGACAACCTGGGACAACCGCGCAACCACAAGACTGGAATGGGACGGTCTTGACTTACTAATTAGGTCGTGTTGGTTCCGGAGTAACTTACCTGCGTGGGCAAGAGGGGTGGTAAGCTTCAATGGTCCCTGCTCCTCCGGCTTGGTCTGTGCTGTGTGTCTTGTACCCCCGGAGGTGGGCCCCATCGTCGCTGATCCAGAATCCTTAGCGGTTACACCTTACCAACGTGGTCCTTTGTAACGGTCTCGTAGTGTGCTTGCTAGTCATCTCACCTAAGGCAGTGTGATGAACAACTAGCGTAGCCCATGACTTGTGGGTAAAGTTGTGCAACCTCTCGAGAGTGTAAAACTGATATATCAGCTGTGCTCACAGTCATGAGCGGCCCAGATCCTCCGTCTGATTAGTGGGGTTATCAACCTTTGACGAGGGAGATTCCTCGGGTGGTTTTGGTTTGGATGGTTCTCAGTAGTTCTTAATTAATACTGATTAATTTATTATGCCATTGGGTTTATGGTAATTCATCCACTTGTAGTAATTAGATTTAATAGAATTTGCCAAGACTAAAAGCTAATGAAGTTGAGTCAGCTAACCTTAGAGCCTCATGCTCGTGTTATACTTGTTGAGTACGAGTTTGTACTCACACTTGCCTCTCTACTCTTCTGTTCTATTTTCGGATATCTTCGACTGCTGCTCAGTGCCCGGCAACGTGGAGGATTACGTCAGTGGCTTCGACGACTTCTAGGCGTTTGTCTCCCAGTCGACGTCCCTGTGGCGCCCAGCTCTTCATGTATTCATTTTACGCTTCCGCATTCCTTGAACTGATTCTTGATTCAGTTGTAATAAAGATATTCATTTTATAATTTATACGTTTTTATTCGTGGCATGTGTTGTGATATCTTGATAATCTGTTGTATATATGCGTGACTTGATCCTGGCGCATATATGATTTGCTCGATTTATGTTCTTATAAATCGGGTGTGACAGATTGGTATCAGAGCCGTGTGGACTGTAGGACGAAGCCTAGATAGAACTGGTCGAGTTTAGGACTTCTTTTCGCTTGCTCTACTTCCGCAAAACCCAAACATTCATTTTTGCTTCTATTCCTTGAGTCTTAAGCCCTTGATTTGCTATCTCACCTATCTTTTTGAGAAATAGCTTGAGTCTTCCGTAGACGTTGGCCTGAGTCGCCTAACCCTGTAATTTATAAGTTTAGGTTGTCCCGGTGAAAATACGCTAGAACGAGGGTGTTAGTCGAGTGGTGTGATAAACTCGACTAAGTTGTGAATATTGAATGTTTGTTATTGTGCAAATGTTTGATTTGGATTTTTGGTTGATTGCATAGTCTAGTAGTTAAACTTGTTCATGCAAATTGATCCTAACCCCACTTGAACTAAATAATAAAAAATTTGATTTAGATCGTTGGGGGTAAAACCTATATTCCTTTCTCTCTGCTATATCCTATCGAAGTTTCATCTCCTCAGCGGCACCATATCTTATTCTCATAAATTTCGTTTGTTGCAATCAGATGGTGAACACCAGGCGCACCGGTTCCGGTTCTGACCCGCAGGAGCAGAACAACCAGGGTACTGGTCAGCCGCTGCCGATGCCTCCACCACTGACCCCGGAGCAGTTCTTCCAGCTCCAGATGCAGATGATGGCGACCCTGAACAATACCGTTCAGGCTCTTTAGCATATCCACGCCCAGCCGCCGCCTCCTCCGCCACCTCAGCCTCGTGATCGGCGTGCGGATTTCCTGAGAGGTCACCCTCCGACCTTCTCACACGCCACGGACCCACTCCAGGCGGACGACTGGCTTCGTTCGGTGGAGCGCCAGTTAGTTGTTGCGCAATGCGACGACCGAGAGCGGGTTTTGTACGCAGCAGGGCAGCTGCGAGGCTCCGCTCTTGACTGGTGGGAGTCCTACCCAGCTCAGGACCGCGACTCTCTCACCTGGGTCCAGTTTCGTGAGCGCTTCAGGAACCATCACATTCCTGAGGGCATTATGAAGATGAAGCAGAAGGAGTTCCGTGCCCTTAAGCAGGTAAATTTGAATGAAAATCTCTGCGATTTCTTTCGAGCTTCGATCTACCCTTGATCTCTTTTCGTAAACCCGACAAATTGAGCGATTTCTGCTCTTGTTATCTGTGTCCGTTATTTCAGGGATCGATGACGGTGACGGAGTACCGTGACCGTTTCCTTCAGCTTGCCCGCTATGCCACTGCTGACGTCGCTCGTGATAGCGATAAGCAGGAGTACTTCAAGGAGGGACTGGATGATCATATCCAGTATGCGCTGCTGAACCACCGCTTCGACAACTTCAACCAGCTGGTTGATGCGGCCCTCAACACCGAGCGCAAGCGCCGGGAGATTGAGGATAAGAAGAGGAAGTTGGCTCCATCCTCTTCGGGCAGCAACACTCGTCCCCGCTATCAGCATCCTCAGTAGCAGCAGCAGAGGCCGCCCCAGCAGTACCAGCAGCGGCAGCAGTACCCGCCTCGACCTCAGCAGCAGCAGGCGGGACAGGGCCAGAGGCTTCCAGCGCCTCCGGCTCCACCAGCTCAGAGGCAGGGAGTGCCCACTCCTCCTCCTGGGCAGCAGGCCGCTGCATTTCCTCGAGTATGCTTCCACTGCGGCGAGCCGGGGCACTACGCCAAGTCTGCCCTCGGAAGGCGCAGGCAGGACAGCAGGGTCGTGCAGCACCGCCCAAGGCCCCAGCTCAGGGCAGGGTGAACCACGTGACGGCCGAGTCAGCGGCCGAAGCTCCTAACGTGGTTATTGGTACGTTCATGGTTAATGCCCACCCTGCTACAGTTCTTTTTGATACTGGTGCCACACATTCTTTCATCACCCAGTCTTTTGTTGAGCATCATGGTATTCCTACTAGCACCTTAAAGAGGTGCATGTTAGTATCTTCACCGGGAGGATAGTTGAGGTCTCATGTCTTCTGTCCCAGAGTCAGTGTGGCCATAAGGGGGGTAGATTTCAGTGCGAATCTGATGGTGCTAGACTCCAAGGGCATTGATGTGATCCTCGGGATGGAGACTCTTGCTAAGTGGGGAGTCCGGATAGATTGTGCTCAGAGGACGGTTCTTCTGTCAGCACCGGATGGTCAGGAGGTCACTGTTGGTGCCACAGAGCCTTCTGGATTTCTTCATCAGATGGAGGCTAGACCCACGGATGGTATTCGCGTGGTGTCTGAATTCTCGGATGTCTTTCCGGATGATTTGCCAAGTATGCCGCCTGATCGCGACATTGAGTTTTCTATTGATCTCTTGCCTGGCACAGCTCCTATTGCTAAGAGGCCCTATCGTATGGCACCCGTTGAGCATGAGGAGGTTAAGAAGACTGTCGACGAGTTGCTAGCCAAGGGCTATATCCGTAGGAGTTTCTCTCCTTGGGCTTTTCCTGTATTGCTCGTAGAGAAGAAGGATGGCGCAAAGAGGATGTGCGTCGATTATCGGGATCTGAATGCAGTCACTATCAAGAACAAGCATCCATTGCCCCGTATTGAGGATCTTTTTGATCAACTTCAGGGTGCTTGTGTATTCTCGAAGATTGATCTGCGTTCGGGTTATCATCAGCTGAGGATTCGTTCTGAGGATATTCCGAAGACGGCATTCACTTGCAAGTATGGGCTATACGAGTATACGGTCATGTCCTTTGGCTTGACCAATGCTCCGGCTTTCTTCATGCATCTGATGAACAAGGTTTTCATGGATTATCTGGACACCTTTGTGGTGATATTTATTGATGATATCCTGATATATTCCAAGTCAGAAGCGGAGCATGAGAAGCATCTGAGGCTCGTGTTGCAGAGGCTCAGAGAGCACAAGCTGTATGCCAAGCTCAGCAAGTGCGAGTTCTGGATTGACGAGGTTCCGTTCCTCGGTCATGTTATCTCCAAGGGAGGTATTGCTGTGGACCCCGGGAAGGTGAAGGATGTGCTTGACTGGGTCGTACCGCAGACAGTGAAGGAAGTCCGCTCTTTTCTGGGCTTAGCAGGTTATTATCGGAGGTTCATTGAGAATTTCTCCAAGATTGCGAAGCCTTTGACTTCCTTGCTGGAGAAGGGTGTGGATTTCTTTTGGACTGATGAGCGTCAGAGTGCCTTCGAGGAACTGAAGAAGAGGTTGACTACGGCGCCAGTCCTTACTCTGCCAGACCAGAGCAAGAGGTTCACAGTGTATTGTGATGCTTCGAGGGATGGTCTTGGTTGCGTTCTGATGCAGGAAGGCAGAGTGATAGCTTATGCTTCGCGGCAGTTGCGCAGGCACGAGCTGAATTATCCCACTCATGATCTGGAGTTAGCCGCAGTTGTGCATGCTCTGAAGATATGGAGGCATTACTTGTTTGGGCAGAGGTGTGATATTTACACCGATCACAAGAGCCTCAAGTATATTTTCACTCAGAGTGAGCTGAATATGCGGCAGAGAAGATGGCTAGAGTTGGTCAAAGATTATGACCTGGAGATTCCCTATCATCCGGGCAAGGCCAATGTTGTAGCAGATGCTCTGAGTAGGAAGAGCTATGTTAACATGGCTGTAGCTTTTCTGATGCCTCAGGAGTTATGCGAGGAGTTTGAGCAGTTGAGCCTGGGTTTCTTGCATCATACCTCGGGTACATCGTTCGAGGCAGAACCCACTCTGGAGGCAGAGATCAGGCAGCATTAGAAGGAAGATCAGAAGCTGCAGGAGATTCGTGAGTTGCTCAAGATTGGCAAGGCTCCTCATTTCAGAGAGGATGATCAGGGTACCTTGTGGTACAAGGGTCGTATATGTGTGCCGGATGTGAATGACCTCAGAAAGTTGATTCTGAGTGAGGCTCATGATACCGCATATTCTATCCATCCAGGCAGTACGAAGATGTATTACGACCTCAAGGAACGATTCTGGTGGTATGGAATGAAGCGTTCCGTTGCGGAGTACGTAGCTATCTGCGACACTTGTCAGCGTGTCAAGGCAGAGCATCAGAGGCCAGCAGGGTTATTGCAGCCGTTGAAGATTCCAGAGTGGAAATGGGAGGAGATCACTATGGACTTCATTGTTGGCTTGCCTCGTACTCAGAAAGGGTACAACTCCATATGGGTAGTAGTGGATCGCTTGACGAAGGTTGCTCACTTCATTCCGGTGAACACTACTTACTCCGGCGCTAGACTCGCAGAGTTGTACATCTCCAGGATTGTCTGTCTGCATGGTGTTCCGAAGAAGATTATATCTGACCGAGGATCTCAGTTCACTTCACGGTTCTGGGAGCAGTTGCATGATTCGTTGGATACGAAGCTGCGCTTCAGTACCGCTTATCATCCTCAGACAGATGGGCAGACAGAGAGAACCAACCAAGTGTTGGAGGATATGCTTCGAGCCTGCGCTATTCAGTATGGTACCAGCTGGGATAAGTGCCTGCCGTATGCAGAGTTTTCGTATAACAACAGTTATCAGGCCAGTCTGAAGAAGTCTCCTTTCGAGGCCCTGTATGGTCGGAAGTGCAGAACTCCGCTGTATTGGGATCAGATTGGTGAGAGGCAGGTATTCGGTCCGGATATTGTTGAGGAGGCCGAACAGCTGGTACAGCAGGTGAGAGAGAATCTGAGGGTCGCTCAGACTCGTCAGAAGAGCTACGCGGATGTGCGTCGCCGAGATTTGACCTTCGCAGTGGGTGACCATGTATACCTGAAGGTCTCGCCGATGAGAGGAATCCGCAGGTTTAATGTACGAGGGAAGCTAGCTCCTCGATACATTGGTCGGTTCAAGGTGTTGGAACGGAAAGGTGAGGTGGCATATCGTTTGGAGCTGCCTCCCAATCTCTCAGGAGTGCACGATGTGTTTCACGTGTCTCAGCTGAAGAAGTGCTTGAGAGTGCCAGAAGAGCAAGCACCGATAGAAGGGTTAGATGTGCAGGAGGATCTGACCTATATCGAGCATCCGGTGAAAATTCTGGAGACGTCTGAGATAGTTACTAGAAACAAGAAGATCAAGATGTGCCGAGTTCAGTGGAGTCATCATACAGAGGATGAGGCTACTTGGGAGCGAGAAGATGAGCTGAGGAAGACATATCCCGATCTCTTTGCTAGCTAGCCTATTCGAATCTCGGGACGAGATTCCTGTAAGGGGGGTAGGTTTGTAACACCCTAATGTAATTTCCCCCATATTTTAAGGAATTTATTTGGGCTTAAATAAAATTTTCAGGGTTTTCCCTAGTTTATCTCGCATTTAAAGTAATTTTATAACACAAAGAATTAAAATTTATTTTAGGTTCAACATGTTTGTGCATTTATGCTGGTGCATAAGTTTTATTTGGTTGAGTGCATAGGAGTTGAATTCAAATTTGAGTTGAATTCAAATAGAAGTGAGTTGGGTTGATAAAGAAAAGGGAAGAAGCAGGAAAGTAGGTCAGTCATCCCTTCCTTTCTCAGTAATTCCTTTCCTTCTCAGTAATTCCTTTCCTTTCTCTGTCATTCCTTCCTTTCTTAGTAATTCCTTTCCTTTCTTAGTAATTCCTTTCCTTTCTCAGTAATTCCTTTCCTTTCTCAGTCATTCCTTTCCTCTCTCAGTCGTTCCTTTCCTTTCTCAGTCATTCCCTCAGCCTGACCCCACCTGTCGGCCCCTTCCCCCTCTCCTCCTTCTTCCCCGGCGCTCAACTTCCCCCGAGATCTCCGGCGAGCTTCCTTATCCGGGCCCGCACGCCCAGGGCAGCGCCGCCGCCCTACAAGTAGCGGCCCCACGCCCCTCAGAACCCTAACCCTAGTCCCCGCCGCCGCTATCGACGCCCGGCACCGCAACCACTCTGCTCCGCCGCTCGGCGCCTCTGCTCCGCCGCGGACCCGCTGCTCCGCCGCGCCCTAGCCCCGGCCAAGGCCCGCAACATCTTCGCCCCGCCGCCAGGGAGCATCCCGAGGATCCCACCCTCGCCTTCGGCCTGAGCAACGGCCGGAATTCGACCCGAGACCGCCGACGGTGAGATTTTCCTCCGCCGCGATTGCTCCCGCCGATGGTTCCCCGGTCGTCCTGATCCCCTCAACGTCTTCACAGGACCTTCACGGGTCGATCCGAGGAAACCCGACGCTCGGAGAGCGCCCGCAGCTGTCTTCCCCACGAGCGCCGCCTATCTCTGTCCGTGCTCCGCCGCCGCCGTCGTCGCCAGCACCCCTGCGCCGCCCCCAGTCGATCTAAACCCCTCGGTGAGCTTTCCCTTCGCGCCCTGGTCCTTTTGCACCAGAAGTCGTAGGCATTAGCTAACCGTAGCGCCAGAACACCGCTCGCTGGCGTTGCCCTTTGCCCGAGCCACCGTGCATAACCGCCGTCCCCGCGAACCCATCAGATCGGACCAGTCCGATCCAGATCGGACCGTCCGGACCCCTCTGTCCAGATCGGACCGGTCCGAACTCCGCTGTTCAGATCGGACCGTCCGAACCGGAATGCGTCCGAACCGTTCGATTTAGATCCAACCACCCTTATTAGAAGTCGCGTACCCCTTTAGCCGTGGCAGTTTTGTTAAAGAGCCCCTGAGTTTCCTTGGAATCAACCCGCAGTCCACCCGTAGTTCAAAAATAATTACGGTTAGGTCCTTTTCTTCTCGTTTAGACCCCTGAGCTTCCTGTATTTTTTGAACCCGCAGTCCATATCTAGTGTTTTCATGCGCTAGCCCCGTGTCTATCCTTTAATTACATTTAAGTCCTCAGTTTTTGTCCAGAAGCCCCTGGAAGTTAGGTTTTTCTTACAAATAGGTCCCTAGAACTTGTTTTAAGCGTAGTTTTCGCCTTTTAGCTCCGTTTTAGGTGTTCTTTATATCCACGCGATCGTTGTAACGCGTAGAATCGTTCTAGGCCGGTTTTATGTGCTGTTCCATTGTGTTGATGTACTGTTTCTTATGTTTTGCTATTGTTTGCATGTGTGTGCATGTGTGGCCCATGTATTGCGGTTACGATCGTGAGTAGACGTCGAGCCACCGGAGCAGTACCAGGAGCAGCCATCTTCCGAGCAGTTCGAGCAGCAGCCGGGAGAGTACGAGGAAGGCAAGTATAACATGAACCTCCTATCACTTTTTAATACAATTTCATACTGCATTTTAATACTGTACGCCTATAAGGACTTTCCTAGCCACTTTATATCCTATATATATACCCTTTGGGTTGCATTTTGGTTAGTTGTGCTAGGTTGCTGCGCTATAACACAGTTGGTTCTTTTTAATTAAATTTGATTAATGGTTATATGCAACTTTACTCTGAGAGTGGCCCTCTGTGCTGTGTGCTTGAGTGGCTCACGTCTCCTTAAAAGATGTTTTGATAGAAACATGGTTTAGGGGGCCAGCACGGTGCTTAGTGCTTGGTTGGCCACTCTCCATAAGGACCGGTTCATAGAGCGACAACCTGGGACAACCGCGCAACCACAAGACTGGAATGGGACGGTCTTGACTTACTAATTAGGTCGTGTTGGTTCCGGAGTAACTTACCTGCGTGGGCAAGAGGGGTGGTAAGCTTCAATGGTCCCTGCTCCTCCGGCTTGGTCTGTGCTGTGTGTCTTGTACCCCCGGAGGTGGGCCCCATCGTCGCTGATCCAGAATCCTTAGCGGTTACACCTTACCAACGTGGTCCTTTGTAACGGTCTCGTAGTGTGCTTGCTAGTCATCTCACCTAAGGCAGTGTGATGAACAACTAGCGTAGCCCATGACTTGTGGGTAAAGTTGTGCAACCTCTCGAGAGTGTAAAACTGATATATCAGCTGTGCTCACAGTCATGAGCGGCCCAGATCCTCCGTCTGATTAGTGGGGTTATCAACCTTTGACGAGGGAGATTCCTCGGGTGGTTTTGGTTTGGATGGTTCTCAGTAGTTCTTAATTAATACTGATTAATTTATTATGCCATTGGGTTTATGGTAATTCATCCACTTGTAGTAATTAGATTTAATAGAATTTGCCAAGACTAAAAGCTAATGAAGTTGAGTCAGCTAACCTTAGAGCCTCATGCTCGTGTTATACTTGTTGAGTACGAGTTTGTACTCACACTTGCCTCTCTACTCTTCTGTTCTATTTTCGGATATCTTCGACTGCTGCTCAGTGCCCGGCAACGTGGAGGATTACGTCAGTGGCTTCGACGACTTCTAGGCGTTTGTCTCCCAGTCGACGTCCCTGTGGCGCCCAGCTCTTCATGTATTCATTTTACGCTTCCGCATTCCTTGAACTGATTCTTGATTCAGTTGTAATAAAGATATTCATTTTATAATTTATACATTTTTATTCGTGGCATGTGTTGTGATATCTTGATAATATGTTGTATATATGCGTGACTTGATCCTGGCGCATATATGATTTGCTCGATTTATGTTCTTATAAATCGGGTGTGACAGGCAAAATCCGAATCCGAGTATCCCAAGAGATCTAAACTAGCGCCTTTGGGGTACCACAAGCCTATGCTAGGAGTGTGCTTGAGATACTGAAGGATCCTATTCACAGCCGAAAGATGTGATTCCTTAGGGTTAGCTTGAAAACGGGCACACAAGCACACACTAAACATTATATCGGGCCTAGATGCGGTAAGGTAAAGCAAGAATCCTGTCATAGAACGATAGAGGGATTGATCAACTGGTTTACCGTCCACATCCAAGTCGAGATGCCCATTTGTAGCCATGGGAGTCTTAATTGGCTTGCATTCATCCATCTTGAACTTCTTCAAGATATCTTTAGTATATTTTTCTTGATAGATGAATGTTCCTTCTTTCATTTGTTTGACTTGAAAACCAAGGAAGAAAGTCAATTCGCCAATCATGGACATCTCGAATTCCCTAGACATCATGGTAGCAAACTCATGGCTTAGTAAATCATTAGTCGAGCCAAAGATAATATCGTCAACATAAATTTGACAAATGAAAAGATCCCCGTTGACGTCTTTTGTGAACAAAGTGGTGTCCACCCTCCCGATCTTGAAACCTTGCATGATTAGGAAGTCACTAAGCCTCTCATACCAAGCCCTTGGAGCTTGTTTGAGTCCATAGAGTGCCTTGTGCAACCTATAAACATGGTTAGGATTCCTCGGATCCTCAAACCCGGGAGGTTGCTCAACATAAACAAGTTCATTAATAAAGCCATTTAAGAAAGCACTTTTCACATCCATTTGATATAACTTAATATTATGATGTGAAGAGTAAGCAAGAAGGATGCGGATAGCTTCAAGTCTTGCGACCGGAGCAAAAGTTTCACCAAAATCCAAACCTTCGACTTGAGAAAACCCTTTTGCCACAAGTCTTGCTTTGTTGCGTACCACCACCCCATGTTCATCTTGCTTGTTTCGAAAGACCCACTTTGTGCCGATGATGTTCTTGTCTTTCGGAGGAGCTTCGAGGACCCATACTTCATTGCGGGTGAAATTGTTCAACTCTTCTTGCATGGCCATCACCCAATCCGAGTCCTCAAGTTCTTCCTCTATGCTAGTGGGTTCAATACAAGAAACAAACGAGTGATGTTCGCAAAATGAAGCATACTTAGAGCGAGTTCTTACTCCTTTAGAAGGACTACCAATGATTTGACCGATTGGATGATCCTTGGAGATGCGACCATGCTTCACTAGCGGTATTTGCGTGGATGCTTGTAGGGGTGGATCATGAGTGACTTGTGCTTGTGGTGGAACATTTTGCTCTTCTTGTTCTTGGGCTTGGGGTGCTGGCGTTGACATATTTTCTTGAGGTAGTGGATCAACTTTATCTTGATCTTCATCTACTTGGGGTGCCGTGGAGGTGTTTGGCAAAGATGAGGAAGTTCCTCCCCCTTGATCATTGTCTTCATGCACCTCCTCCGGCTTGATATCCCCAATGGACATCTTCTTTAAGGCTTCTTCAATCTCTTCATCCCCTACATTTTCATAGCCAACAACCTCCTCTTGGGAGCCATTAGATTCATCAAACTCCACATCACATGTTTCTTCAACTAACCCGGAGGTTTGATTGAATACTCTATATGCTTTGGAGTTTGATGCATAACCAAGAAAGAAACCTTCATCACATCTACTTTCAAACTTACCGAGCCTTTTCTTCTTATAGATGAAGCATTTGCAACCAAAGACTCGAAAGTATGATATATTTGGTTTCCTCCCGGTGATGAGCTCATAAGGAGTTTTCTTGAGGAGTCGGTGTGGATACACTCAGTTGGATGCATGACACGCCGTGTTGATTGCTTCCGCCCAAAACTTCTCGGACGTGCCATAATCATCCAACATTGCTCTTGCTAGGGTGATGAGTGTCTTGTTCTTTCTTTCCACCACTCCATTTTGTTGAGGCGTGTAGGTGGCGGAGAACTCATGTTTGACTGCTTCTTCATCGCACCATTCTTCAATCTTCATATTTTTGAACTCGGTGCCGTTGTCACTCCGAATCTTCACGATTGGGGAATTGTATTCCCTTTGAGCTTTTCTTGCAAATGACTTGAAGATTTCCGGAGTTTCACCCTTATCGCCTAGAAACATGACCCAAGTGTAACGTGAAAAATCATCAACTATTACTAGGCAATAGAGGTTACCACCAATGCTCTTGTATGAAGTTGGACCAAAGAGATCCATGTGTAGTAGCTCGAGCGGCTTGGAGGTAGACAACATCGTCTTGATAGGATGATGAGTTGCAACTTGCTTCCCGGCTTGACATGCTTTGCATAGCTTGTTCTTGTCAAAAGTGACGTCCTTTATGCCGGTGATCATCCCTCTCTTGTGGGCTTTCTTGAGGTTGCTCATGCCAATATGAGCAATTCTTCTATGCCAAAGCCACCCAAGAGACGACTTGGTGAAGAGGCAAGTCATGGTGCTTGTTTGCTTTGAAGAGAAATCCACTAAATAGATATTGCCATGTCTAAACCCCGTGAATACCAATGACTTGTCTTTTTCATGAGTCACTACAACACCATTCTTGTCAAAGGCACACGTTAGTCCAAGATCACATAATTGTGCAATAGAAATAAGGTTAAAACTAAGTGCTTCTACAAACAAAACATTTGAAATGGATAAATCTTTTGAAATTGCAATTCTACCCAAACCTAAGACTTTCCCTTTTGAGTTATCACCATAGGTGACATGTTCATGATCGCCGAGGTCTTCAAGTGAGGTGAACATGCTATCATTGCCGGTCATATGTTGAGAGCAACCGCTATCAAGTACCCAATGTTTTCCACCGGCTTTGTAGTTCACCTACACACATGAGAATTCATTTTTGAGTTTTAGGAACCCAAACAAGCTTTGGGCCTTGCACATGTGTGACAAGAGCTTTTGGGACCCAAAGTTGCTTGGGGAGCTTCTTCTTCGACTCCTTAGCAATTTTGCCAATGAACTTGGTCTTCACTTTGCCCTTCACTTTACTCAAGAGAAAATGGTTATTTTGAAACATTGATGAGTAATTCTTGGGTAAGTTAGGAAGAGGACGCGATGGTAAGGTGCACTCCCTAGTGTGGTGCCCGGTGACTTGGCAATGTTGGCAATATGAGCCAACTTCCTTGATGAAGCTTATCTTGATCTCCGGAGAAAGAGTTGTAGCCATGTTTGGCTCCGGAAATGAACCAAGACCTCTCTTGCCATAGTCACGGGCATTGTTAAAGAGAATCTCCTTGTGGATGTATTCTCCCCTTGAGAGTTTCTCCACACTACTCTTGAGGCTTGCCACTTGATCCATCAATTCCTTTTCCCTAGAAGGAGCAAGCTTGGGCACAACATTAGTGGCATATGCATCAATGAGTAGGTCATCACATGAAGTAGAAGCATTGACCTTTTCATGAACAACTTTCTCAAGACTTGGGTCAATAACTTTATAAGCAAATTCAAGTTCTTGATACTTGTGAGCCAACTCCCTATGCTCTTGTTTGAGCTTTTTGTAGCTCTCTTCAACTTGCTTAGCAAGTACAAGTGACTCATTGTGCTTTTTGAGCAAGTCATTGTACTTACTAAGTAAGTCGGAGTGGGCAAGCTCTAACTTGGCATGAGTGCTCTCAAGAATTTTGACTTTGCCCTTTTC
Organism: Panicum hallii; assembly: GCF_002211085.1. NCBI lineage: Eukaryota > Viridiplantae > Streptophyta > Magnoliopsida > Poales > Poaceae > Panicum > Panicum hallii. Next base: position 21,148,522 of record NC_038042.1, read on the forward strand.
CCTCTTGATGACGGATGTATACTCATTGATGAGGTTAGTGAATTCATTAGGATCAAGCTCTTCATCACTATCATCTTCACTATCTACCTCACATACCTTGGTGTTACCTTTTGCCATGAGGCACATAGGAGGCGGAGGTAGAGATGGTTCTTCATTTGTGAGGGCGATGGTGACAATGTCTTCTTCATCACTTGAGTCTTCGCTTGATGAGACATCGGTCACCCACTCTTGTTTTTCCACCAAGAAACTTTTCTTGGTGTGCTCTTTCTTCTTTGGGAAGAGCTTGGTCTTCTTGTCATGGGTCTTCTTCTTCCCAAATCTCTTGTTTTTGTTCTTCCTCTCCTCTTCTTCATCATCGCTTGAATCATGGCGATGCTTACTCTTGTTGTCCTTGCTTCTTTTGTCCGGCTTGGGGCAATTTGGACGGATGTGCCCTTTTTCACCACAATTGTAGCAAATCTTGTTCTTGACATCCATTGGCCGGAACATTCCCTTCTTGGAGTCAAAGTTGAAACCCTTCTTATTGATCTTCTCATTCAAGCGTGTGAACTTTCTCATCATGAGAGCAAGTTCTCCATCACCTTCAACATCGGATGAGCTCTCATGATGATCATCTTCTTCATTGCTTGAGCTTGAGTCTTGTTTGACCATCTTGAGCTTGCGGGATTTGTTTGTCTTGGTCTTTAGAGCAATTGACTTGCTTGATGTTGGCTCTTCGGACATACCAAGAATGCTCATTTCATGAGCGCGAATTTCGCCCACAAGTTCTCCTACTTCCATTGTGGCGAGATCCTCCTTTTGAAGCATAGCATTGATAATGTTATACTTGGGCTTCGGGAGGAGCATGAGGATCTTGCGATTGATGGATGCACTGTCAATTTTGGATATTTCAAGTGCATTAATGTCCTTGACAATGACATTCAAGCGAGAATACATATCATTGCAAGTTTCATGAGCTAGCATTTTAAAGGAATCATACTTAGCTTTAAACAAGTGATATTTTTGCTCACGAACTTTGGTGGAACCTTCATGAATTTCAATGAGTTCCTTCCAAATATCACTTGCTAGGTCCATGCCATTTACTCTAGCAAAGACCTCCTCACTAATAGCTTCGAAAATTGCATTTCTAGCTTTAGCATTCCATTTTAATTGTTCGGGGGTGGGAGTTCCGGTGAACCCGACTTTAGTTGCCGACCACACTTCGGGGGCAATCGCATCAAGGTATGCGGCCATGCGAACTTTCCAGTAGGCAAAGTTCTTGCCCTCAAAGTGAGGCGGCGAACCACCCATCTTGGCCATAGCTCTAGGCGGTGAAGCCTAATGATCCAAATGAGCAACGAGGCTCTGATACCAATTGAAAGGATCGATGGACCAAGAGGGGGGTGAATTGGGCCTTTTTCAATTTCTAAAACAAGGTAAAGCAACCTTAACCTATGCAAAGCTAGAAAGGCACCAATACACCAACCGGGTAACTAAACTACCTACGCACGCTAGGAAGGATAAAACGAGATGAAGCCTAGCAAGCTAGAGCAAAGCAATGACCCCTAAATCAAGCACATGAAAATATTTGCAAGAAAGATAATGCTTGAATAAGTAAAATGGACAAGGAACAACCGGATTTTTTTTCCGTGGTATCGATGTGTTGGCACACACCCCTAATCCACGTTGTGACACTCACAAAGAGTATTGTCACCTCCCAAGTCACCAAGACGAGGGCGCTCACTAAGAGTCTCCGTTCACCATCCCGGTGTGGTGGAGATCAAGCCACGTACAATCTTCTTCTCCGGGCTTCCACAATCCTTGGCAAGCTTCGCGAGAATCACCTCGACCACCAAGATCGCCTAGGTGATGCCAATCACCAAGAGTAACAAGCTAAGGCCTTTCACTTGAGCAAGAACCGATCACCAAGAACGGATGCACACAAGCTTCTCTCTACTCAAGTCCTTAATCTTGCTTCTTGAATGATTGAATGAACAAGTGTATGAAATGATGAAGCTCAAAGTGGCTCTTGACTATAGTATGAGTGTTTGGATGTTGCCTAGTGTCAAGAGTAGTAGAGTGACCCATTGGAGGGGTATATATAGGCAGCTCACACGAATAGAGCCGTTGGAGAAAAAGCTGCCAGAAAACTGCGTAGCGCCGGTTAATCCGACGTCCCTCCAATAGTCATCGTCGGTTTAACCGGTGAGTGTAAACTACCCCTTCTGAAAACTAGCCGTTACAGCTTGGGCAGATTAACCGTCGTAGCATCGGTTTAACCGGTGAGTGTAGTCATCCATTGATCAACTAAAAATCCAAGTCACTGGACAACTGTACCTAGCGTCGGTTTAACCGGTGAGTGTAGTTGTCCACTGATCAACTGAAAACCAAGTCTTTGGACAACTGCACCGTCGTTAAATTCAAATATCATCGGTTGAACCGGTGTATAGACTTGTCCAGACTCTGCTGACCTCGTTTAACCGACGTATAGAGAACTTGAGGCGTCGGTTAAACCGGTGTTAAGGATTTTTTTTGATTTTGCCTTTTCTGACTTGAGTCTTGAATGAAATCCAAATATTCTTGAGATATAAGTTGAGAACCACTTATTTGAGCTTCTAGAAACCTGAGTGACCATTGTGTGCATCCATTTTCAAATGACCATGTCCATGCTCAAGTTACTAAGCCTAAACCCCTCTTAATAGTGCGATCACTACAAAACTATAAAACCTATACTAACCTAAGTGTCCTTCTCATCCTTATGACACTTAGGACTAGAAAGATCCTTAGTCTTGACATATTATTGAGTTAAATACCGAGATCGCCTTTTTGAATAATGAAAGTTAGGGGCCTCTTTTGACATATAACCAAATGAGCGATAATGATCTATAAAGCTGCACAAACTCATTAGTCACAATAATGGTTGTCATTAATCACCGAAACATACCTTGAGGGCCTAGATGCTTACAATCTCCCCCTTTTTGGTGATTGATGACAACATAAACATAAATAACGAGAGAGCGAGAAAGATAAGGCACGAATAAACACAAGCAAACTCGAAAAGAGAGGATCGAAGAACTCAAAGGCTCAAACGAAATCCATAGATATGTCTCAAAAGCTCAGCATGAGCATCATCCCATCATACTCAAGCATCATGTGCATTTTTGATCTAAGTATTTATTTCTCTCTTGCTTTTTGTGAGTGATGTTGTGAAACAAGTTCACATTTTGCTATGTGGCTATGCCCCCAAACATTTTGGTCAAATACTAGAATTCAAATGCTGAATTTTCAATATTTTTCCTAAATTTTTGGATATTTAACCCGAGCCATAAAATTCTTGGAAAATTGGAAAACTATGGATTTTCTTGAATTTTTGTGAGCAATCTTTAATAGCTTTTTGAGTGTTTGTTTTGGCATTGTGTTCTTGGTATGCGATCTTCTTCCAGTAAAAATTTGGAAAATTTTGGAGCTCGGGAACTAGCAGTTTTTGAATTTGGAAACTAGAGCTTTGTTTTTGGGGTGATTTTTCCCTGCCGGCCCCACCTGTCAGCCGCACACCAGCCTCTCCCTGCACCCCGGGCCCGCGCGTTAGCCCCTCCCTCCATCTTCCTTGCGCGCCCGCGCCCACCCGTTGGCCGGCCGCGTGGTGGCGTCGCTTCGACGCCCGCCGGTTGGCCAGCGCGGCCTCGGTCGGGATTTATGCCGCGCCCGCCCGCTCACCTCCTCTTCTCTCCCTCCATTTCAAACGCCGCCCGTTCTCCTTCCCCCCAAAACCCTAGCTTTTCTCCACCCGCCGCCTCCTCTTCCCTCCGCCTGCCGGCCGCCGCAATACGCCGCCATCGGTGAGCCCCCGTTCAATTCCGTGTGCTTGCACCCCCCCTCCTCCTGCCTGCAGCCCCTCCCCGACGCGAGCCTCCCTCCGCCGCCACTGCTCCCCACCGTGCCGCCGCTCGCCATCTCGCCCCGCTCGCCCGTGCCACGGGTGAGCACCGCCGCTGTGCTGTGCTGCTCGTGCGTGCGGTTTCGCCCCGTTCCGCCTTGGGGCCGTGCCACCCCCGTCAACCGCCGCGGCGTTGCGCCGCGTGCGGGCCGCGTCGCGGGCGTGCGCTGACCGCACCCGTGGCGAGTCAAGGCCGCGGCTGACCTTGACTCCGCCTGGGGCGGGGCTGGCAGCCTGGGCCCGCCTGTCGGCGTCCAAGAGCGCTAGATCCGGGTGGATCTAGCGGTTGCAGCCCATTTCCTTTAATTGTTTTATGCTGTGAGCTTATAAAATGCATATGAAATGTTCTAGGTCTCCAAAAATTGTGAAACTAGATTTGTTTGATTCCTCTGCAATAGATCTACGTAGGAAAATTAAACTTGAGCATGTTAAAGCTCTGTACAATTAGTTAAATTTTGTCCATTCCAAATCTAGTTAAATGCTTAACTATTTGTGTGATACTCTAAAAATGTTAAATCAAACCTTGTTAGACTCCCTGCTAAATATACTAGTTGTTGGTGCAGCTTGTGCAAATGTTTACAGGTTGTTTGTTAGAGTTTTAGCATGTTTTTGTATCTCCTGCCTGCAAGCTTGTTTACCCTATAACATTTGTTTGAAAAACGGTAAAATGCAAAACCACCTTTGTTAACCTAGTTATCATGTCTTTTGTCTATGGTAATTCTCTAAGGATTTATGAAAATGCTTTGAATACCTTTTAAGATTTAACTTGATTCTAGTAGCTGAAAATTGTAAATAACATAAGTAATTCCACAAAATTAATTTGGCTGCAAATTTAACTCTCATGATTTCCTTTTGAGATCCCCTGTGTGCAGAAATAAATCATGATTATGCTTGCTAAGTTGTTGTGTGAGCAAGATCGCTTTCTGTCTTAGAATTAAAAATTAGTAATCGAGCTTTGTTGTGCCATTGTTGCATTGCTTCCTTGTGTTGAGTGACACTCTATTTCCATTTCATATCATGCCATCTCATTTTCATATCATTGGCATCATTCTAATGCACACATCTCATTCATGCATTATAGTGACCGAAACGCCGGAGGACGAACCCGTTGAGCCCGCCGAGACCGTTGAGGCTGAGCCGGGAGCCGAGTTTGTCATTGAACAAGAAGAAAACCAAGGTAAGCAGCTAAGCATGATTCCTTGACCCTCTTAACTTGATTAGATTTAGTTATCTCAATGGGGTGTATATGTATATGCTATATATTTATCTATTGCATCATCGATCCTAATTTCATCCCTTGCTTTTTACTTTCATGTCCTTGACACGTGTAGTTAACAACTAATTGATCAAGCAAATGCTTAGCCATGCTTAGAGTTGGTTTTTGTTTGCAAGAAACATTGGAATAGGGTCACCTTGCTCACTACACCACTTTGAACTATATTCGCGCTTATTCGGGTTTGAATGTTGGAAGTTCGGAAAGGTTTAGTTGGGAAGTTATGTCGCGATTCGAGTGGAAGGTAGGGCCTAGAGAAAGGAGTCTCGAAGGCATAGTCCGCTCGAATTGGTTAAGGACCGTCCGTGGATGACCTTGGTATTGAGCACTTATCGTACTACCACATATCATTTCATGGGGTGGATAAACCGATTACCCTCTAATTCTAATCTTTGATGCACGGTCCTAGATGCGTGGCCATAGGGCTTTGTAGAGAGGCTTAGGGGTGTCCCTGGTAGACCTAGTTAACTCTCCGCGTAAGTTAGGCGTGATGTTCAACGGTTGAAACTTGTCGGGAAAGGTTGATGCGAGTACCCCCTTACTCAATGTGATCGGTTGAGTGAGTCGCATGGTCCTTGTGTCGTGTGGGTAAAGAAGTACACCCTTGTAAGGTTAACCAATCAATTCAAATTGCCACGCTCTCGGTCATGAGCAAGTTCTTTATCCTATGAAGTCTTCGTAGAAGTTTTGGTTTTGATGGATGGGTACATGTTACCTCTTTTATGATGTTAGTGGTTAGTTAATTTAATTAACTAAAACTTGAGGTGGCTTGGGCAAGTTAATTAAAATGTTAGGAAGCTAGGTGGTGGAATTAGGGAGCTTATGCTTATCTAATATTACTTAACCCTAAAGCCTCTTTTGTGAGCCTTCATATGCATAATCCTTGGTTGTTAGTTATTCGCGTAAGTCTTGCGAGTACCTTTTGTACTCATGTTGCTTTATTAATTAAGTTGCAGGTGAGCCGGATGTGGTGTTTGGCCATTTCTACCCCGCCGATTCCAGCGTGGGCGAGGAGTAGGCCGATGCGGTTATAATGGTGTCCTTGAGCAAGACGCCATTGTTCTATCTCGTTATGTTTTTCCGCTGTGCAATCATTTCGTATTTGGGGGATATCATGTCGAACATTAAACTCTATAGTTCATGTCCCTCTCTAATGTTAATTGTGAGCCCAAGGCTTTATCTCGTATTTGAACCTTTAAATCTTAGATTCGGAACCTTCCTCCTTTTTATTCTTGTAATGACTCATTGTTTAACTTCGTATTAAAACTTGCTCTTCGTGGATCATCGGTGATATATGGGTTTGTGATGGTATTTGTATATGCATGATCTTGGGCATATGGTGGAGCGCATACCGGGACTACCGAATTTGATATTATTTTTGGCGAATGATGGGTTGGTCCTTTATAATCTAGATGTGGGTTAAACCGTGGCATGCCATTAAAGAGAGCGCGTGTTATCCCTCATCTTCATGCTAAGGACCGGCGGTTCGCTTAAAATGATGTTAAATTGGGCGGTTCTCACAGCGGGTATCAGAGCTGAGGTTCCAGGAAGTGAACTTTAAATTTTGCTTAAAGGGGTTGAGAGTGAAATAAAAATTGAGTACTTGCACTAATATTTATTTCTTGTAAAATTTGAACCTAAGGATTAATTGCTAACTTTCTCCCTTGGTCTTAGAGCTATTTTTCCCTCTGTTCCTTCACCTATTAATTAAATGTGCTTAATCTCTCATGTCTTTATGGATAGATGGCCAAGTTGATCATGGTGACCCGCGCTCCGGAGACGACTGGGTTCCCTGCGGTCCTCAATGAGATGTTGAGTAGGGCGCACTACACTTTTCAGCCCGAGTATGAGGTCTATGCTCGTGGCTATGGAGTTGGATTGGTGGACTACATGGCGACCCTCCACCTTGAGGCAAGGATGGTGGTGGGAGCAGTGAAGTACGACTTCCGTGCTTGTGGTACCTCGATGGAGATGGTCATTCAAGAGGTGGCATGTAAAGCTATCGCCCGCCTTTGCCACGAGCACCGCGAGCTTTGGGAGGCTCCTTTCACTTAACTTCCTGTGAGGGGACCTGAGGCTCCCATTGCTCACGTTGTCTCGCCTCCGGATGGGCCTTACACCTTGGAGAAGTGCATGGTGGACACCGTTTCTGCCAATGAGATGGCGCATCAGAGTTTGGTATGGAGTTGGAGGAGACAAGGAGTCATCTCGCCCGCCTCCAATACCAAGTGGAGCCCTACCTTCGGTCAATAAAGTTGCCTAGGAAGATCATGGATGACTAGCCGCGGAACACGCCACATGAGGAGGCGCCTCCTTCGCATCGCTTTCCGCACGTGGTGGGTGCATGGGCCGAGGCGAGAGAGACGTACAATCCCATTTCAATGGAGTTGCACGTGCGTCGGTTCCATGTGAAGCCCGTCACCCGCGTGGAACTTTTGGGATTCCCGGAGCTTCTTGACCCGTGACTCGTTTATCATTTGGTGAGAGGGAGAGTCACCCATTGTTCCAAGTGCTAGTAAGAGGGTCATGGCACTTCGAGTAATGTGGTTGTAAGGTGGAATTAAACGCTAGGACGTTAAAACGCGCTCATTTTGTGTTGGTTGAACTTGTTGAATGCTTGTGGACTAAAGTTAAGTCGGCCTTATGGTTATTATTATGCCTAAGTGCTAGTAGCGTAACCGTATTTATGCAAGTTAATCTAGCGTAACCCTCTCATGCTTGCTAGAAACTTTCTATGAACCGTATATTATTGTGTGGGAACGATGTGAGGTAACGACATATTGCACTCATATATTGCATGCATGCACTTATACGCATATAATAATTTATGAAGTATGTAAGTGACCGTTTCTCGTCCTTTTGATCTCCAAACTTGCCTAAAATGATCTCGAATGTTGATGTCCAAATCTTTTGCGCTTGTCAAACTTATGTCTCTCGTAACCGGGTAATTATAATCTTGCTTTGATAGTTATCGTTCGAGTCTCGATCTTATATCAAATCATTATCTACGCTTTACCATTTCATCATTTCTCCTTAAGATTATTACCTTTCTTCCTCGGTCGCTAACCTATCTTAATTCTTGCTAGGATGAATTTGCATTCGGGAATCGGCACGAACCGCGGGAACGGTTCGGGTGGGAATAACAATAACAACAACGATCTTCTCAACCCTCCCATCCACCCCACTCTCGTGGATGTGCTTGCCCAACAAACTCAACTCCTCGGGCAATTGGTCAATCATATTGGCAACTTGGGCAACGCTGGCAATCAAGCTCCTAGAGAGGAGCCTCAAGTGAACAAGTATGGGGATTTCTTTCGCACCAACCCACCCATCTTCCATGGCTCCAAGGATCCTCTCGATGCAGATTTTTGGCTTCATGTCATTGAGGAGAAGCTCAACCTCATTCAATGTGAGGAACATGAGAAGGTCTTATTCGCCGCTCACCAACTTCATGATGCCCCGGGGGCTTGGTGGCGGAATTGGAAGGCCTCCCAACCCTCAAATCACCGTTTCACGTGGGAGGAATTCTGGACGGCATTTCGCTCCTTCACATCCCCAAGGGTATCATGGACATCAAGAAGAAGGAATTCCTCAATCTCACTCAAGGTCATCGGGATGTGATGTCTTACATCAATGCCTTCAACGCTCTCTCTCTCAATATGCACCCGACGAAGTGTCTACCGATGCTAAGAAGCGGGAGAGGTTTTATGATGGCCTCTTGGAAGAATTGCAAGACAAGCTCTCTACCACCAAGTTTGATGACTTCAATGACTTGGTGAATATTGCTATTCGCACCGAACATAAGATGAAGAGACATGAGGCCAAGCGCAAGCGTCCCGCTCCTAACTCGGCAGGTGGTAGCTCCTCCCGCCCACGTGTGGGGCCACAACCTCCCCCACCTCGTGCGCCGGGTGCGCAACCACCGTGCCCTATGTGGGTTGTGCGCCACCCTCAACCTCCTCAAGGACAAGCTCCAAGGCCGGCCAATGCTTATTGGAACAACCCAAGCGGTGCCGCAAGGGGTCCATGCTACAATTGTGGTGGCATGGGCCACATCTCCAAGAATTGTCCGTCTCCAAGGCAAGGCGGTGCCTCCAATGCACCAAGGCCTAACAACCCTCCACCGCAAGCCCCACGTCAAGGAGCTGTGGTAGAACCAACCTAAATTATACCGGCTCAAGTACGTGAGTCCATTCCTGAGGGCTCCAACATGCTTCAAACGGTATAATCCCTTGGCCTGTCGGGTAACGTCCCGATAAACCACCGAATACAGGATCAAATAAGGTTACCTCACACGAAGGTGAGTCCAGAGATACAGTCACCATCATAATTTACATCACAGAGATTTACATTACAAGGGTTTCCAAAAGGAGTACGAAGTTTCAAGTTTAGAGAAAACATTACAAACTGTTAAAGCTATGGTTTTTAGCAGCGGAAAAACATACGCGACAATTCACAACACGTCGTCAATACGGATGTCATGCTAAGCCCAGGCACGACATCACTCCGTATCATCAGTGTTGGCCGGGGACGGATCCCATTCCACGGACCAATCATCTGGAAGAGCACAGGGCCAATGCAGGGGAAGAGTAGGGTCTTCAAAGATGTTTCCTGAAAAACATATAACTAGCAAGGCTGAGTATACTAATACTCAGCAAGGCTTACCTGGGTTTGGGTATACTTTAGCCCGTAACTAGATTCATGAAGGCATTATAAAGGTTCTGGGTTTATTTTCAGCTGAAAAGCAACAAAGAGTATAATCTACTTTCAAATTTTAGCTTCCAGATTCGAGCTTGAATAGCCATTCTAGGTAAGCACCTATACTAAACAAGCAAGATAGAGATTATCATCCATCATGATTATTCCATCAACAATAACACTTTTTACTCGATGTGGCAAAAGGGATAAGCAGTCTCAATCCTCGTGAGAGGCGGACGATTCTGAATCGAATTTAACCTTACAAGGTAAACCTAACACACACGCCTGGAACATTCAAAGATCGTTCCGAAGCAACCATTTCCCTCATATTCTGGGTTACGGATCAGGGCCACCACAAGCGACTGCAGGACCGTACGCACACCAATTGTGCAGGGCATACGTCTGTAGCACGACTACAAAACCCGTATTCCTGTCTGCCATGCAGAACGTACTCCCACACGTCGGTGCGTGTAAACATAAAATAAAAGTCGAGTGGTGGAGACGTGTTCCATCTGCCGGGCCATTCGGGTACTAGGCTTACCACTTACCATATTTCGCGGTATGTGGCTAGTACTTTCAAACGCTTAGCCACCACTACCACACATTTCGACCTTAAATCTTTTATCAAAATAGACAGGGTAAATCTTCAGGTCATGATGCAACACATGACCCTGTCCATCATCCTTATAGTGATTGCAGAATTGTAAACATGCAACTCCTATATCGCGCGAGTGACAGGAAATCACCCGACTTCTACTGGTCCTATTAGCAGAGCATCTATTCGATAAGAACTTAGGTGCAATACATTGGATTCCTAAGATTTTATGCAACTAGGGTTTCATCTCAACTCCTAGACGTAATGCAAGATAGAATATATATATAAGTATGAAAGTGTAGTAAATTGAAATACTGGGTTATGCACCGGGGCTTGCCTTTACTGGTGGGACTGGAGTCAGAGATGTTAGTATTATTAGCTTCCGAACTTTGGTTTGGGGCTTCAGATAATCCTTTGGTGACGTTCATTTGGTCTTTAGAAAATTCCTCCGCAGACTCCTAGGAGATCTTGTAGGTACCGTTTGCGGAAGTAGTCGTATCTACATGCAATGCAGCATTACATTCAAAGTGTGTACATAAAACTATCTTAATTCACGATAAAGTTGCAATCCAACACTCATTTAATTTATCACTCACATAACATCCAAAAAGATCATAAACTACACTTAGATAGGGCTTTGGGTGGGCAACTAATTAGAATTGGCTACTTGTTGAAGATTACAGCAGAGCCGATTGGAATAATAAGGGTTTAGCCGATAGAATTGGCAAAGGAGGGAGTTGTCTACTTTGCCTTAGGAAATTGGCTGATTTCCGTTTGAAAGAGAAATTGGCAGGAGTAATCTCTATATATGAGTAGAAAGGATTAGCCGATTTGGTTCACCTGAGGTTAAATCGGCTGATATGGAGAGGAACATTGAAGGTATAGTACTTCAAGTACAGAAAGAGGAAGGATCTTGCCGATTGGATTATTAGCATGTTTCTGGTTCATCTGATTGGTTGGTGCATTGGTCTTGGCCTTAGCCGATGAGGATGCATCAGGTTTAGCCGATTGATGTGCTTTGGTCATGCCTAACAGAGGCGTGTCTACTGTGCTATCTTACTGATCTAGGGTTGTGTACTTTGGCCTGTGTAGCCGATTGAAGTGTGCTTAAGGGTATGGGACCGATAGATAGATGGCCGATTGCTCAGCCAATAAATCAGCTGATAGAAGTGTGCGGACAAGGATGGGAAAACTAAGGATTGATCGGCCATAATCGATATGGAAAACAACTAGAATCAGCTTAGATTGGTCGATAGCAAGAATCTTAAGATCGTGTGTGCACCTCAGATTTATCGGCTATGTGGCAGCCGATATAGGATAGAACAACAGAATTGTATCGGCAGTAACCGATATTAGAAGGATATCAACCGTATCAGCTAATCCGCCGATGGTAGAAGCATAACAAAAGAAGTGCATCGGCTGACAGCTGTTACACAGAAACATCTGACTCAAAGGAAACAGATGCTTAGCGGCTGAGCTGATAGCCGACATTGAAGCATAGCTGCAGAGATGTATTGGCTAAGCAGCAGATACACATGGACTAACAAGGATCTGTATACGAAAAGGGCCTTAAGGAGACTGCAATCAAGACAAGGATAACATCTTGATGGCCGGGACATGAGTACTTGTGTGAAGGATTAACTAAATGTCACACACCTCTACTAGAAACACACATCCTATGATCTATATTTTAGCTACACACATGCATACCATATAAGGTACAATTAAAGCATTCATTTCCTAATATTTAACCTTGACCACAGATTAAAGACTTTCACTCAAGATCACAACATAAAATTGGTAGATTTTGACCTAGGGTTTCAAACAAAACTGATTTTGTATTTTTATGAACTTCTTACGAATTTCTATGAAATGTAGAAGTTTTGAAGTTCACTGATTTGAAATAAAGAAGGCTCTGGAAGTTTTACAGAGAATACCCTAGAACTTTCTAAATCAAGCAATTAAGTCCCTGGTCGGGGAAAACAGAGAACAGGAAGATAACGACGATGTTCCGGCAAAGGAGTCGCCGGCATTAGGAAGATTCAGTGGATCAGAGCAAACCTTGGGGTAGCCTTGATTGTGGAGAAGAACGGGTGGAAAGTGAATTTCCCGTGGTGAACAGGATCAGCGATGAGAAGAGCTCGATAGTGACGAGGTTCTGTGGGTGACGAAGAAGCTTGTCGGGAATTGCAGTGGGTGAAGAATGGCCGGAGGAATATTCCTCACGGTGACCCGTGGAGACAATAATCGGCTTTGCCACGGCGACGATGTTTCAGCGAAGGGATCCGAAGAGGCTCGATGAGGGTTCAGGAGTTTCTTCGAGGTGTCATGGCCTTGCTCGGACGATCGGTGAAGGGTAAGAGCTGTTGGATGTCGTAGACTCAAGGAAGAAGCCGATAGGGCCGGATTGGTTCACTATGCCGACTCCCTCGCGAACCTCAGGGTTTTCCTGCTCACGGGCTAAACCTCCACTGCTCACACGCGTGTGCTGCAAAAACACGGTTGGCACACCCGCGTAGCCTCCTGCAGGACTGCCGCGCTTGGCTGCATCTCCTGCGCGCTGTTCCCGTTCTGCTCTCACACCACTGGCTCTCAACTTGCTCGCGCGTGGCCTGTTGCCCAGCACGCGCACTCGCCTGCGGAATCGAGCCGAGCCGGTCACCGGCAAAACACTTCCGCTCGCACTCGCGAACGCGCCGGTTCAGTTCCGCTCGGACCTCCGGGTCCTGCAACTCCGTCGCCCTTTCCACCTGCTGTGACGCCATCAGGATTAACCTACCACCACCGCCAGTCTTGCGTTGCGCGTCGAACCCGCGCTGCGTTGCTTCTGCCCTGACCGCCTTGTCGCTGCGCAGCTGCTCCTTCCGAATTCGCCGCGCTATAACCGCCGCCTTCGCTTCGCCGCTTCTCCTTTCAGCTCGTCACGCCATAACCACTCCTCCGCCTTCGCGAGGACCATGGTCTACCTGCATCAGGATTGCGCTTTCCGCTGCCTTCTCCTCGACGGCCTCTGACATCCACAACGCGCGGCTCTACTGCCCCCTCTGTGCGGGTCCGCACCGAGCCGCCATGCTGCATTACCACCGCACACATGCGCCTTCGTGCTCCAGCATCGCGAGTCCCGAGCTGTCGTGCCTCAGCACCGTCAGCCCCTTGCCGCGTCCTGCACGCCTTTACTCTGCACAGCTACTCCTCCTGCGCGCGCGCCTGCGCCGCCAACTCCCACGACGCCCGCGTCGCGCTGCCGCACCGCGCCGAACCGCAACCAGTGCCGTCAACTTCCGCACCCACACACGCTAGTACTGCGCCAGCTGTGCGCCGCCAGCGCCACCAGCACCCGCTCCTGCGCGCTCCTGCGCTGCCCGCGCATCCACGCTCCAGCGCCTGCTCTGCTCGCCGCCGTGCGCATGCTCGGGCCGCCTGCTCCTGCGCTCGCCCGGCGCCAGCTCGCCCGCAGCCGCGTCCCAGCCGAGCCGCTCCGTTCCGGCCGTCGCCCGCGCACCCGCTCGTGCGCGCCGCGCGCCTCCCTTTGCGTCGCCCGACCCTGCTCCACTGCGCTGCGCCCCAGCTCCCGCTCGCCCAGCGCTCGCGCCAGCTGCCTCGCAGCCGCCCGCCTGAGCCGCTGCCGCCAGCCGCCGGCCGAGCCGCGCGCTCCGCCTGAGCCGCGGCCGCCTACCGCAGCTGCGCCCGCTCCGCCAGTGCCCAAGCCTAGCGCCTGTGCCGCTCGCCCGGCCTGCGCCTGCTGCTTGCTCGGGCCGGTGGAGGAGAGAGAGAGAGAGGGGGTGGATAAGGCTTGGGGCTGTGCTGCCGGTGGAAGAAGCAAAGAAGGAAATGCCAGGGAAATGGAGAGAGGAAGAACAGAGGAGAAAGGGAAAAAGAACTTCCCAAGGACTTATGCATAAAATTAGAAAACTACAGGGACCTTTCTGTAAGTCATAGATTTCTCATTAATCTAAAACCCTAATGAAGAAATGCCCAAAACGAAAGTTGGAGAGTTTTTCAAACTCTACAACATTGCTTTAGGGCCCAAGTTCAAAAACTCAAAACTTATATCTTTTCACATGAAGTTTTGAACAAAAGTTGGATTTGAATTACTTTTGTCCTAAAGAGTGTAACTTTATAAAATTCAGGACCTAAATGCAAGCATTTATGACACGTCATGATGACGGGATAGACACGTCATAATGATTGGATAGATATGTCATAATGACTTGCACCTTTTACACTTTAGTCCTAAGTAACTTTGAGAATTACTTTTGTAAATCAAATACTTGCATAAAAGGACTTGTACTTTTATACAATTACATAAACACCCTTATTTTCACCACTTTACCCAAACTTTTACACAATTCAACACACACATTTCAAATGAAATTTTTGGATAAATATATAATTTTTACAGGGGATAAAGTAAGAAAAACATGTTTGCAAAACCACCCTTCACTTATTTTGAAGTTACCCCTTATCCAAATACATTTTGCAAAAACAACCCTAGGTTTTTCTGTAATTACAAAAATACCCCTTTTTACTTGCACTTTAAATTTTCAAAAGCTTCACATAAACACACATGAGCTTTACACTAACAAGCACATACTTCACACTAACAAAATATATGTCTAGCATTACAAGTTCATGAACTGTCACAGGAGCCAAGCCATCACAAGCTCCTAAGCGTGGCCGCCTCAACTACACCACCGCGGAAGAGATTCCGGAAGATGCCGACGTGCTCATGGGTACGCTTCTTATAAATTCTCATCCCGCTCTTGTCCTTTTTGATTCGGGAGCAACCCTTTCTTTCATTAATAAGAAATTCATGATGCATAGTAAACTTCAAATCCAAACCCTACCACTACCATATCACATAGAATCACCGGGTGGGGAAATCATCTCAAAACATTTTGTAGATAAAGTTCCAATTCTTATTGAGGGAGCCACCTTTCGAGCAAATCTTCTCATCCTAGATAAGCTAGGCTTAGATGTGATCCTTGGAATGAATTGGTTGGGAAAACATGATGGGGTGAGCAAATGTGGGCCACGCACCATCAATCTCTTGCACCCCTCCGAGAATAGGGTTCTTCTCTCTCTCGCCAAAAAGGAAGTTTGTCTCTATGCTATGACGTGTACCGAAACCACGGCGTTGGAAGATATTCCCGTGGTTTGTGAGTATCCGGACGTCTTTCCGGAAGAATTACCGGGCATGCCTCCCGATCGTGAGGTGGAGTTCGTTATTGAGCTAATGCCCCGGACGGCTCCCATTTCCAAGCGTCCTTACCATATGCCTCCTAATGAGTTGAAGGAATTGAAAGAGAACCTCAAGGTTCTTTTGGATAAGGGTTTCATTCGTCCGAGCTCCTCTCCTTAGGGATGCCCGGCTCTCTTTGTGAAGAAGAAGGATGATAGCTTACGGTTGTGTGTTGACTACCGTCCTTTGAATGAGGTCACCACTAAAAATAAATACCCTCTTCCTTGCATTGATATCTTATTTGACCAACTTTCGGGGGCTTGCTACTTCTCCAAGATTGATCTAAGGTTGGGCTATCATCAAATTAAGATTTGCCAAGAAGGTATTCCAAAAACGGCTTTCTCTACTAGATATGGCCTCTATGAATACACCGTCATGTCTTTTGGCCTCACCAATGCACCGGCGTATTTCATGTACTTGATGAATAGTATCTTCATGGAGGAACTTGATATTTTTGTGGTTATCTTCATTGATGATATTCTTATCTATTCGAAGACTCGAGATGATCATGCTCACCACATCCATATTGTATTGCAAAAACTTCGGAAGCATCGTCTATATGCCAAGTTTAGCAAGTGCGAGTTTTGGCTTGAGAAAGTATCTTTTCTTGGTCACATTCTCTCCAAGGATGGCATCGCCGTCGATCCTAGCAAGTTGCAAGATGTTCTTGAATGGAAACAACCTCAAAATGTCACCAATATCCGGAGTTTTCTTGGACTTGCGGGATATTATCGCCGGTTCATAGAAAACTTTTCAAAAATTGCCAAGCCAATGACCGAATTATTGAAAAATGGGGTCAAGTTCACATGGTCCCAAGCTTGTGAAGAAGCCTTTCAAACTCTCAAACATCATCTTACTACTGCTCCCGTTCTCGCTCAACCAAATATTCACAAGAACTTTGATGTCTATTGTGATGCCTCGCGCGTCGGTCTTGGTTGTGTTCTTATGCAAGAAGGCCAAGTGGTAGCCTATGCCTCTCGTCAACTCAAGCGACATGAAGAAAATTATTTGACCCATGATTTGGAGCTTGCGGCTGTTGTCCATGCTCTAAAGATATGGCGCCACTATCTTCTTGGTAATCATTGCAATATCTACACCGATCATAAAAGTCTTAGCTGTGACATTTCAGGTACTTAAGGGCTAGGCACGCTAATTTCTAGTATGAAGTTGTGTGAAGTTTGTGTTTTTTTGATGAATGCCTTTGAAAACTTAAATACACGTTAAAGGGTATTTTTTTTAATATTGGAAAAATTAGGGTTCTTTTTGTAAATTGTGTATAAATGGGAGGTAATTTCAAAATGTATGAAGGGTTGATTTGCAAATGTGAGTATTCACTCTTTAACCACTGTAAGAAGTGTACATACTCCAAGGCTTCATTGAAAGGCTAAAACTTATTTTGGATTTATTTGAAATTGAATGATTTGTTGATTTATTTGAAATTGAATGATTTGTTGATTTTTAAAAGTATTTTCAAAACCCTAACTCTTTTGAAGTTGGACCCTAAAGCAAAGTGGTAGATCTTTTTAAGCTCTACACTTTTGATTTTGGGCATATTTTCATTAGTGCTATACTTTGGAAGAAAATTTTACTTTACAGTGAACTTCTTGAACTTTTGCAAAATTTATGAACAGGTCCTCATCTTCTTCCTCCTGCTTCCCCCTCTCTGTTTCTCTGCAGCGCCGCCCACTGCCCATCACCGGCATTTTCCCCGGCCGCCAGCTGCCCCTTTGCCGCTCTTCCTGCGCCACCTGTTCCCCAACTCGCCCGCCCGCCGCTCAACCGACCCCGCTGGCTCCTCCTCGCGCAGACGCGTCGCGCCACGCCTGAGCCACCACGCGCGCCGTTGACCACCAGCAGCTGCTTGCTACCCGGCTGCAGGCCTCTTTTTAGCTTGGGAACGTGCGCATTCTCCTTTCTTCTATCCCCTCGCGCGCACCCGCATTCCTATTCTCTTCTCCGCTCGACTACTTCGCCGGAACTCCTCTATCCACCGCCATCAGCCGTCTCCACTGCTTCTCCTCTCCAATTTTGTGCTCCACCAGCACCGCCGTGTCTCATTGCCCTTCCTGATCCACTCTTCTTCCTCCTCTCACGCACGCGCAGCCCAGAACATCACGCCGGCGATTTCACTCTCCGCCGCCGTTCTAATTCTAGTCGAACCGAAGTTCCACCCCTTCTCCTTCCTCGCCAAAAGCACCATCAGCACCACATCTCCACGCCGAAGCTCCCTGAACAATTTCCTTTGCCTTCCTACACTCCAGTCGCCGGAACACCATCGCCGCCCTCGGAACCTCGCCGTGCCGGTTCTATATCTAGTTGAACCGCCGCCTCCGAGCTTCCCTTCTATGATTCTGAGCTTTCCTGTCACTCGCGCGATATAGGAGTTGATTGTTTACTATTTTGTAATCACTATAAGAATTATGGACGGGGTTATGTGCAGTTGAATTTTGGTTTATGTACACACGCACCAATGTGTGGGAGTATGTTCTGCATAGCAGACGGAAGTATGGTCATATAATCATGCTGTAAACGTACGTCCTGCACATTGGATGTGCGTATGGTCCTGCAGTCACTTGTGGTGGCGCTGATCCACGACCTGGAATATGAGGGGAATGGTTGCCTGAAAAGGAAAGTTTCCGAGCATGTGAGTTAGGATCCCATGCAAGGTTATGAAATTCGATTCAAGAATCGTCCGTTTCTCGCGGTGATTGAGACTGCTTGATACTTCTGCCACATAGAGTAACAAGAGCAACAGTTGATGGAACAATATTGATGTATGCTTTAATATCTACCTTGCTTGTCTAGTATAGATGCTCACTTAGAATGGCTAATTGAACTAGAATTTGAAAGCTAAAATATGGAATTAAGGACATACTCTTGTTGTTTTTCAGCAAAAGAAACCTAGAGCCTTTCAACTTCTCATGGTCTAGTTATGGGCTAAGTATACCCAATTGACGGGTAAGCCTTGCTGAGTATTAGTATACTCAGCCTTGCTAGTAATGTGGTTTTCAGGTATGTCATTCGAGGACCGAGTTGCTAGTTCTCCTTAGCCCTGGACTTTACCACCTGGCTGGTCCGTGGAATGGGATCCGTTCCCGGCCGGCAATGACCCTTCGGAATGACGCCATGCTTTGGGCTAAGTATGGTGCCTTCTTTGCAACGAGTAGTCGCGTTGTTGTATCTTTTCCACTGCCATCTCTGAATAATGTCCGTTAAAACTTGAAGTTTTCAAACAAGGTCTGTATAAATTTGTTTTAGTTAGGTTTGCAGTACTCGACCAGAACCCGGTTTGTAATAACTACTTATGCCTATGTTGTAAAAAAATGTGATGGTGATTGTATCTCTGGACTTGCCTTCGTGCGAGGTACGCTTGAACGATCTGGAATCCGGTGGTTTCATCGGGACGTTACCCGACAGACCATTGGGTTGTTCTGTTTGAAGTGCATTGAGGTCATATCGCCTGTATAGCGATGGTCCGCGCACTTAAGCCGGAATAATTAAAGCGGTTCTGCCACAGGCTGGTATCAGAGCTAACAAGTGTACACCGGAGATATGATTGACCTTAAAAATGTTTTTAGTATAAAACTGGACTAACAAGGTATTTTGTAAAATTGCGTTGGTTTCATTAAGGATTGTGCTTAGTACGTAAAGCCCCAGGGGTTTATATGGCAGTTATCAGGTAGTTACTAATATATATATACAGTACGTTTATAGTACTACTCTAACTTCCAGCGCTACATTTCTATAAAAACTTACTTTTGAGCACAATCAACTTTATACTCTGTAACGACGCATTCAACAATAAGGTAAGAGGGTAAGGATCCTCAGCCAACTGAGAGAGCTTGGCCTTCCTGTCGGTGATGCGAACCAAACGTTGTTTCTCAAGCAGTGGCTTACTTGAGATGTTGCAAATATACCAACGATAAGTTGATTATATTGGGAGTATATGGTTAGGCACAGGATATGGTGATCGCTGTTCATGCCCCCGTTTTATACGGTACCCTGTGAATACGTTGCGAAAGTAACATATGTTAACATCGTCTGTACGGCGGGAATTGTACGGATGCTGTTTCTATAAGTGAATAGTAATGTTTGGGAACGCTTTCATGACGTGCTAGCATGAAAGGTTCATGATATATGTGATTTTTCTGCATGTACGCTAACCATCGACTCAATAGGCTCTGAACGAATAGGATCTCTTGACTAGCTATTATAGGGAGAGACGTATATATACTATGCTACCGAAACTAACCACGTAAGTCCAAAAATATTGGCAATTGTTTGTGGTTGTGAGGATGAGTAGTACGTGCATGCGTACTTTATGATTAAACAAAGTGAATGAATTAAAGCCTTGTTGTTTTAAGGTTATCTAGAGTGTGGCTTAACTTAGTTGCAGTCTTGAAATGATCGTACAGACAGCCTTAGGGTTTAGTTTCTCGGCATCTTTTTTTTCATCCTCAAGATCTATATCATCTATCTGATTTTTAGGCTTTGCTATCACCAGAATCGGTTATCTCATTCCATTCACCTTGTGAGTTCTCAGCAGGGTAGTTGTATCCCAGCTATTCCACGAGTCTGACTCACATTTTTCCCGCAGTTTTCTCAAAGCATTTTTGTTGAAAACTTGCAACCTTAGCATTTGAATCTTTGCTTCAGATGGCAAATTTTCTGAAGATCTTTTGGGACCATGAGGGACATGCTCACACCAATGCTTTGCATTGGGAGGGTTTTGCACGTCTTTTGTGGGAGTCACTTCAGTTGTTTAGCTACACCGAGCCACCGCAATATGATGGAGTGGAGTATAATGAAGATGGTGTTCCTCGGTGCAGAGTGAAAATGACTATTCCCCAGCATCCATCGTGATCCCTGTGGGAACCCATCGAGATTGATGTGGTTGGTCACCATCTAGCAGACACGTTTGAAGCCGCAGCTCTTGAAGCCATCAACATTTTCTGTGACCAGCATCCAAATGAAGTTGCCACGTATCCTATTGGTTTGTTCCCTGTAGCAGATTCTCGTGACCCTGAGTGGACTTTCTGAATATCACATTTTGGACACTTATTGGGAGATTTGACAGAAGAGACACTACGTGCTACAATCAGGTTTATGAATGCACAATATTGTCATCAGATACTTCAGCGCCACGGTATGAGCCAAATGACCAGTATAGCCCAAGGTTATCACAGAAACATTAACCAGCAGATTACTCAAATTGAAGAGCTCCAAGCCACAATCACTGCTAAAGATGAGGTTATTGCACAGTGGGACAAAACTATCACTCACCGAGAGGATCAGATTATTGAGAGTGATACATTAATCATTCAGCACAATACTATCATTGAGTTTCTCCAAGAGCAAGTCCATGACCTTACTCTTGAGCTTGACGACGCCATTGCCCATATCAATATGCTTCATGAGCAGCCAGTACCTCCTATCGCACCTGAAGAGTCTGAAAGTGAAGATGAAGAAGAAGACCCGGAAGAGATTGAAGGAGTTTCCGATCTTGATTCTGAGCATGGATATCCCGAACCTAATCCTCAACCCAATCATTTTTCTTCTGGCAGTTAGTCGTCTGTGGGCAACCTCGATGATTTCTAGTCTTTTCCAAATCATCGACCTTCTAGATGCACTTAGTGTAGTATAGTGTGACATAGGGAGAGAGCAGTCTAGTTTGACCTAAGGGCCACTTGTTGTATTATATGTGGCATGTGTAAGCATGGCTTGATTTTTAGTTAGTAGACTACCGAGATGTAACATCGTAATGACCACCAGTTTATGATCTATAACCCGAGTTTCCTGTCCAGTTATCTATTGAGCTATCTATCTGTTGATCCAAGTAAAGTCCAGGAAATGATGGATTGGAAGCCCCCTACTTCAGTCCATTAGATCCGTAGTTTTCTTGGTCTTGCTGGCTATTATCATCGTTTCATCCCAGACTTCTCTAAAATAGCCAAGCCAATGACAGAATTGCTAAAGAAAGGAGTTAAATTCTTCTGGAATGAGAAATGTGAAGAGGCATTCCATACTCTAAGAGCACACCTCACTACTACTCCAGTTTTGGCTCAGCCAGATAATTCCAAACCTTTTGATATCTATTGCGATGCGTCGGGCATCGGACTTGGTTGTGTACTCATGCAAAACAACCGAGTAATTGCTTATGCTTCACGAGCACTCAGGACTCATGTACAGAACTATCCTACCCATGATCTTGAGTTTGTAGCCGTTATCCATGCGCTTAAGATCTGGAGACACTATCTTATGGGTACTCAGTGTAACATTTATACTGACCATAAGAGTCTCAAGTACATTTTACATAAGTGGATCTAAATATGAGACAAAGATGTTGGCTAGAGCTTATAAAAGATTATGATCTGGAAGTGCACTATCATCCAGGCAAAGCCAATGTGATTGTGGATGCACTCAGCCGCAAAGCGCATTGCCATTGCTTATCAATAGAAGCCATCAGTGAAACTCTCTGCTGGGAAATGAGAAAGCTCAATCTTGAGATTATTCCTCAAGGTAGTTTGAATCATATAGCAGTTGAACCCACACTTCAAGATAGTATTATTAGGGCACAATTACATGATGAAGGAGTCAGAATCATCAAGCAACAACTAGCTCAGGGAGAAGAAAAGTATAGGTGTTTTCAAGTAAACCACAAAGGAATTCTATGGTTCAAGGGACGTATGTTGTACCTAAGGACCATCAACTTCGTAAGCTGATTTTGGACGAGGCACATCTGTCCAAGTTATCTATGCACCCTGGTAGTACCAAAATATACCAAGACCCGAGACAGAACTTTTGGTGGACTCGCATGAAAAGAGAAATTGCAAGATATGTCTCTGAGTATGATATTTGCCAAAGAGTTAAAGCTAGTCACTTAAAGATTGCCGGTAGTCTTCAACCTTTACCCATTCCTTCTTGGAAGTGGGAAGATATCAGCATGGATTTCATCGTTGGCTTACCCAACACTTCTCAAAGACATGATTCTATTTAGGTAATCGTTGATCGATTAACCAAAACCGCCCAGTTCCTTCCCGTGCATACTACTTACAATGCTAAGAAGTATGTCGAGATCTATCTAGACCAAATCGTTCGACTCCATGGAATACCTAAGACAATCATCTCTGATCGTGGAGCACAGTTCATTGCTCATTTCTGGGAGCAACTCCAACACTCTCTTGGAACCAAATTAATTCGAAGCTCCGCGTATCATCCGCAAACAGACGGACAAATGGAAAGGATAAATCAAATCCTAGAGGATATGCTTAGAGCCTGTGTAATCCAATATGACAAAAATTGGGACAAATGCTTAGCCTTGAGAGAATTCTCCTACAATAACAGTTATTAGTCGAGTCTCAAAATGGCTCCTTTTGAAGCATTATACGATCGCCGATGCCGAACTCCTTTGAGTTGGTCTCAAACCGGCGAACGTAAAATCTTTGGACGTGATCTTGTCACTGAAGTAGAAGAAAAAGTAAAGATTATTCAAAGTAATCTGAAGACAGCCCAATCTCGACAAAAGAGCTAGGCGGACAAACGAAGGAAACCATTGCAATTTGAACTTGGTGACTTTGTATATCTAAGGGTATCTCCTACCCGAGGTGTTCAACGGTTTGGTATGAAAGGAAAACTCGCTCCTTGATACGTTGGACCTTTTGAAATTCTTGAAACTTGTGGACCCGTAGCTTATCATCTTCAACTTCCTTACCAGCTAGCAGCCATTCATAATATCTTCCATGTATCTCAGCTTAAGAAATGCATCAAAATCCCTACCGAGATCATCAATTTCCAAACCATCAAAATTGAGCCAGACCTATCTTATACTAAACATCCGATCAGAATACTGGATACTAAAGAGAGAAGCACAAGAGGAGAGACGGTCAGGATGTTTAAGATCCAATGGAACCATCACACTGAAGAAGAAGCGACTTGGGAAACTGAGTCTTATCTTCAGCACAACTTTCCAGACTTCCTTAGAGCCAAACCAAGTATCTAATCTTCCAATTCCATTCTGATCTGGAACCTCAGCACGAGATTCTTTTTAGGGAGGGAGGCTGTGATATTTCAGGTACTTAAGGGCTAGGCACGCTAATTTCTAGTATGAAGTTGTGTGAAGTTTGTGTTTGTTTTGATGAATGCCTTTAAAAACTTAAATACACGTTAAAGGGTATTTTTGTAATATTGGAAAAATTAGGGTTATTTTTGTAAATTGTGTATAAATGGGAGGTCATTGCCCTTCCTGATCCACTCTTCTTCCTCCTCTCGCACACGCGCAGCCCAGAACATCGCACCGGCGATTTCACTCTCCGCCGCTGTTCTAATTCTAGTCGAACCGAAGTTCCACCCCTTCTCCTTCCTCACCAAGAGCACCATCAGCACCACATCTCCATGCCGAAGCTCCCTCACCAATTTCCTTCGCCTTCCTGCACTCCAGTCGCTGGAACACCGTCGCCGCCCTCGGAACCTCGCTGCACCGGTTCTGTATCTAGTCGAACCGCCGCCTTCGAGCTTCCCTTCTACGATTCCAGCCACCCCAAGTCCGCCGTGAGCTCCTGAACCTTTTTCCCTTTCCCTTGCTGCCGGTGAGCCTCCTCGTCGGATTTTAATCGCCGCCGCTCGACTTCTTCTGTTCAAATCGATTCGGGACCCAGATGCAAATCTCTGTTCCTTTCTAGGGTCTTGTTTGCAAAATACACGCCCATCAGCTACACACCCATTGGCCACACGTTCATCGACTACACGTTGATCGGCTACACCTCTATCGGCTACTTTTGCCAAAGAAAAATCAAGCCAATCTGTGCACAAGTAGTTACCCAGGTTAACACTTCAGGCAGGTATCGGCTAAGGCTCAGCTGATATAGGACACATCAATCGACTAAACACAGTCGATGCAGTATGCACAGATCGGATTTTTCTGATGCACACCCCAATCGGCTAGATAAGCTCTCTAAAAACATGCTGTTAAGTAAATCAGATCAGCTCTGTAACCTTCATCAAATAGCCATTTTAAACAAAGTTTTTACACCAGAAACTCCACTTAAGCTTAGTTTCAAATCTTTTTGTTTGTACAAATTAGTTAAGTCTTGAAGTGATGTATTAAATATATTCTTGTTGGATTGTAACTTTATCATGAAAAAATAATAACCATTTGCTTCAAATAATTGCATATCATGTAGATTTGACTACACTCGCCGATGGTACCTATGAGCTAATCCCGGAACCCGACGAGGGTATTTTTGAAGCTCAAGTAAACGTCACCAAGGGTCTTTCTGAAGCTCCAAACCCAGGTTCGGAAGATACTGACATCATTGACCCCAGCCTCACCAGTGAAGGCAAGCCCCGGTGCATAACCCAGTATTTTAAATTATGCACTTATATTGTTATATATCTATCTTGTGCATTAAGTGCTAGGAGTTGTTATGAAACCCTAGTTGCATGAAACCCAGGAACCTATGTAATGTTTTCGAGTCCTTATCAAGTAGATGCTTTGCTAATAGGACCGGCAGAAGTCGAGTGATTTCCTGTCACTCGCGCGATATAGGAGTTAATTGTTTACTATTTTGTAATCACTATAAGGATTACGGACGGGGTTATGTGCAGTACCATGACATGGAATGGTACCCCATCTGTGTTGATCAATTTGATAAGGCCGCAATGTGTGGTAGTGGTGGTCAAGTGTTTCAAAGTACTAGCCACATACCGTAAATATGGTACGCGGTAAGCCTAGTACCTGAATGGCCCGGCAAGTAGACATATCCCCCACCACTCGAATTTTGGTTTATGTACACACACACCGATGTGTGGGAGTACATTCTGCATAGCAGAAGGGAGTACGGTCATACAGTCGCGCTGTAGATGTCCGTCCTGCACATTGGATGTGTGTATGGTCTTGCAGTCGCTTGTGGTGGCGCTGATCCACGACCTGGAATATGAGGGGAATGGTTGCCTGAAAAGGAAAGTTTCCGAGCGTGTGAGTTAGGATCCCTTGCAAGGTTATGAAATTCGATTCAGGAATCGTCCGTTTCTTGCGGTGATTGAGACTGCTTGATACTTCTGCCACATAGAGTAACAAGAGCAACAGTTGATGGAACAATATTGATGTATGCTTTAATATCTACCTTGCTTGTCTAGTATAGATGCTCACTTAGAATGGCTAATTGAACTAGAATATGAAAGCTAAAATATGGAATTAAGGATATACTCATGTTGTTTTTCAGCAAAAGAAACCTAGCGCCTTTCAACTTCTCATGGTCTAGTCATGGGCTAAGTATACCCAATTGACGGGTAAGCCTTGCTGAGTATTAGTATACTCAGCCTTGCTAGTAATGTGGTTTTTAGGTATGTCATTCGAGGACTCAGTTGCTAGTTCTCCTTGGTCCTGCAGTTTACCACCTGGCTGGTCTGTGGAATTGGATCCGTCCCCGGCCGGGAATGACCCTTTGGAATGATGCCATGCTTTGGGCTAAGTATGGTGCCTTCTTTGCGATGAGTAGTCGCGTTGTTGTATCTTCTCCACTGCCATCTCTGAATAATGTCTATTAAAACTTGAAGTTTTCAAACAAGGTCTGTATAAATTTGTTTTAGTTAGGTTTGCAGTACTCGACCAGAACCCGGTTTGTAATAACTACTTATGCCTATGTTGTAAAAAATGTGATGGTGACTGAATCTTTGGACTCACCTTCGTGCGAGGTATGCTTGAACGATCCGGAATCCAGTGGTTTCATCGGAACGTTACCTGACAGAGCATTGGGTTGTTCCGTTTGAAGTGCATTGAGGTCATATCACCTGTATAGCGATGGTCTGCGCACTTGAGCCGGAATAATTCAAGCGGTTCTGCCACATTAAATATATCTTCACCCAATCTGATCTCAACATGAGGCAACATAGGTGGCTTGAGTTGATCAAGGATTATGATCTTGAAGTTCACTATCATCCCAGTAAGGCAAATGTCGTTGCCGATGCACTAAGCCGCAAGGCCCAATGCAATTGTTTGACTATGGGACCTCCTCTCCATACTCTTTGTGATGAATTTCGGAAACTTGAAATGGGAATGGTCAGGGAGGGTTATCATGGTGCTCTCATAATCAAATCCAACCTCTACGAACAACTTAAGGAAGCTCAAAAGAACAACAAAGGTATGGCCCGAATTCGCACTTTGATGAAGGAGGGTAAAGCTCAATGTTTTTCTTGTGATGATCAAGGAGTCCTATTCTTTGGGAGCGTATTGTCGTGCCTAAGGATCACAACTTGAGGCATCTAATTCTTGATGAAGCTCATAACTCTTAATTCTCCATTCATCCGGGTAGTACTAAAATGTTTTATGATCTCAAGCAAAGGTTTTGGTGGACTCGCATGAAGCGGGAAATCGCTCGATACGTCACCGAGTGCGACGTTTGCCAAAGGGTTAAGGCCGTACATCTCAAACCGGCCGGTACTCTTCAACCTTTGCCTATTCCATCATGGAAGTGGGAAAATATAGGGATGGATTTTATCACCGGGTTGCCGAAGACTACTCAAGGGTATGATTCTATTTGGGTAATTGTTGACCGATTAACCAAATCGGCTCACTTTCTACCAGTCAAGACTACCTACTGAGCTAAGCAATATGCGGAGTTATATCTCACTCGCATTGTATGTCTTCACGGTGTTCCAAAAACAATTGTCTCCGATCGTGGTCCTCAATTTGTTGCCCACTTTTGGAGGAGTCTTCATGAAGCCATGGGAACCGACCTTACCTATAGCACCACTTACCACCCTCAAACCGACGGCCAAACCGAGAGAGTGATTCAAATCCTTGAAGATATGCTAAGAGCTTGTGTTCTAGTGTATGAGAAGAAATGGGCCACTTGCTTGCCGTTCGCAGAATTTTCTTACAATAATAGTTATCAAGCAAGTATCAAGATGTCTCCTTTTGAAGCTCTCTATGGACGGCGGTGTCGAACGCCTATCAATTGGTTCAAGTCCTGGGAAAGGCCTTTCTTTGGCCCGGATTTAGTGAAGGACGCCGAGGACCAAGTCAAGATCATTCACGAAAATCTTCACATTACTCAATCCCGTCAAAAGTTATACGCCGATCGTCGCTGCCGTGAACTCCATTTCACGGTTGGTGATCATGTCTATCTTAAGGTCTCTCCTTTCAAAGGCACTCATCGCTTCCGAGTTAAGGGCAAATTGGCACCTCATTTCGTCGGACCTTTCCGAGTCACTAAAAGGATCGGGATGGTGGCTTATCAATTGGATCTTCCCCAATCACTTTCCACCATTCACAATGTGTTCCATATCTCTCAATTGAAGAAGTGTCTCTGTGTCCCTACCGACGCCATCGACCTTAAAACACTTGATCTTCAAGCAGGCCTTACCTACGAAGAACATCCTATTGCCATCCTTGATCATGATGAAAGGAAGGTGAAGCAAAGTTTGGTGAAGTTTGTGAAAGTTCAATGGAGCAACCACTCCGAAGACGAAGCCACATGGGAACATGAGGATCGTTTGTGTCAAGACTACCCCGACTTCTTCTTCCATGAGTGAGTCCTCAAGCCTTCCCCCACCGCACCCAACTTTCCTTATGAAGTTCATCTTTCTAAATATCATATATGTGTACACAATCACCATCAAAGAGAACTAGGAATGTTCTACCACTCCCTACCACCCATGCCTTGCACATCCTTTCTTAGATGTTTATCTTGTCTAGGTGAATATGGCCTTATCACACTTGAAGCTTTATCGCATTCCATCTACCAAATCTCGGGACGAGATTTTCTTAAGGGGGGAGAATTGTCACGACCCAAACTTAAGAAAACATGATTAAAAGCTAATACCACGTCATCATGAGCATCATCCCATCATACTCAAGCATCATGTGCATTTTTGATCTAAGTATTTATTTCTCTCTTGCTTTTTGTGAGTGATGTTGTGAAACAAGTTCAAATTTTGCTATGTAGCTATGCGCCCAAACATTTTAGTCAAATACTAGAATTCAAATGGTGAATTTTCAACATTTTTCCTCAATTTTTGGATATTTAACCTGAGCCATAAAATTCTTGGAAAATTGGAAAACTATGGTTTTGCTCAAATTTTTGTGAGCAATCTTTAATAGCTTTTTGTGTGTTTGTTGTTGCATTGTGTTCTTGGTAGTGTGATCTTCTTCCAGTAAAAATTTGGGAAATTTTGGAGCTCGGGAACTAGCAGTTTTCGTGTGGCGGCGTCGCTTCGACGACTACCGGTTGGCCAGCGCGGCCTCGGGCAGGATTTATCCCGTGCCCGCCCGCTCACCTCCTCTTCTCTCCCTCCATTTCGAACGCCACCCGTTCTCCTTCCCCCGAAAACCCTACCTTTTCTCCACCCGCCGCCTCCTCTTCCCTCCACCTGCCGGCCGCCGCAATACGCTGCCGTCGGTGAGCCCCCGTTCGATTTCGTGCACTTGTTCCACCCCCTCCTCCTCCTCGCTCGGTCCTGACCGACCGCCGCCCCTCTCTCCGCCCGCAGCCCCTCCCCGACGCGAGCCTCCCTCCGCCGCCGCTGCTCCCCACCGCGCCGCCGCTCGCCATCTCGCCCCGCTCGCCCATGCCGTGGGTGAGCACCGCCGCTATGCTGTGCTGCTCGTGCGCGCGCGCTTCCGCCCCGTTCCGCCTTGGGGCCGTGCCGCCCCCATCGGCCGCCGCGGCATCACGTTCGCGCGCGGGCTGCGTCGCGGGCGTGCACTGGCCGCGCCCGTGGCGAGTCAAGGTCGCGGCTGGCCTTGACTCCGCCTGGGGCGGGGCTGGCAGCCTGGGCCCGCCTGTCGGCGCCCAGGAGCGCTAGATCCGGGTGGATCTAGCGGTTGCAGCCCATTTCCTTTAATTGTTTTATGCTGTGAGATTATAAAATGCATAGAAA
This sequence comes from Panicum hallii, assembly GCF_002211085.1. Taxonomy (NCBI): domain Eukaryota; kingdom Viridiplantae; phylum Streptophyta; class Magnoliopsida; order Poales; family Poaceae; genus Panicum; species Panicum hallii. Next base: position 21,178,124 of record NC_038042.1, read on the forward strand.
ATGTTCTAGGTCTCCAAAAATTGTGAAACTAGATTTGTTTGATTCCTCTGCAATAGATCTACGTAGGAAAATTAAACTTGAGCATGTTAAAGCTCTGTACAATAAGTCAAATTTTGTCCATTCCAAATCTAGTTAAATGCTTAACTATTTGGGTGATGCTCTAAAAATGTTAAATCAAACCTTGTAAGACTCCCTGCTAAAAATACTAGTTGTTGGTGCAGCTTGTGCAATTGTTTACAGGTTGTTTGTTAGAGTTTTAGCGTGTTTTTGTATCTCCTGCCTGCAAGCTTGTTTACCCTATAACATTTGTTTGAAAAATGGTAAAATGGTAAAACCACCTTTGTTAACCTAGTTATCATGTCTGTTGTCTATGTTAATTCTCTAAGGATTTATGAAAATGCTTCGAATACCTTTTAAGATTTAACTTGATTCTAGTAGCTGAAAATTGTAAATAACATAAGTAATTCCACAAAATTAATTTGGCTGCAAATTCAACTCTCATGATTTCCTTTTGAGATCCTCTGTGTGCAGAAATAAAATCATGATTATGCTTGCTAAGTTGTTGTGGGAGCAAGATCGCTTTCGGTCTTAGAATTAAAAATTAGTAATCGAGCTTTGTTGTGCCATTGTTGCATTGCTTCCTTGTGTTGAGTGACACTCTATTTCCATTTCATATCATGCCATCTCATTTTCATATCATTGGCATCATTCTAATGCACACATCTCATTCATGCAATATAGTGACCGAAATGCCGGAGGACAACCCCGTTGAGCCCGCCGAGATCGTCGAGGCCGAGCCGGGAGCCAAGTTTGTCGTTGAACAAGAAGAAAACCAAGGAAAGCAGCTAAGCATGATTCCTTGACCCTCTTAACTTGATTAGATTTAGTTATCTCAATGGGGTGCATATGTATATGATATATATTTATCTATTGCATCAACGATCCTAATTTCATGCTATGACTTCCCTTGCTTTTACTTTCATGTCCTTGACATGTGTAGTTAACAACTAATTGATCAAGCAAATGCTTAGCCATGCTTAGAGTTGGTTTTTGTTTGGAAGAAACATTGGAATAGGGTCACCTTGCTCACTACACCACTTTTAACTATATTCGTGCTTATTCGGGTTTGAATGTTGGAAGTTCGGAAAGGTTTAGTTGGGAAGTTATGTCACGATTCGAGCGGAAGGTAGGGCCTAGAGAAAGGAGTCTCAGAGGCATAGTCCACTCGAATTAGTTAAGGACCGTCCGTGGATGACCTCGGTATTGAGCACTTATCGTACTACCACATATCCATTCATGGGGTGGATAAACCGATTACCCTCTAGTTCTAATCTTTGATGCACGGTCCTAGATGCGTGGCCATAGGGCTTTGTAAAGAGGCTTAGGGGTGTCCTCGGTGGACCTAGGTAACTCTCTGCGCAAGTTAAGCGTGATGTTCAACGGTTGAAACTTGTCGGGAAATGTTGATGCGAGTACCCCCTTGCTCAACGTGATCGGTTGAGTGAGTCGCATGGTCCTTGTGTCATGTGGGTAAAGAAGTACACCCTTGTAAGGTTAACCAATCAATTCAAATTGCTGCGCTCTCGGTCATGAGCAAGCTCTTTATCCTATGAAGTCTTCGTAGAAGTTTTGGTTTTGTTGGATGGGTAGATGTTACCTCTTTTATGATGTTAGTGGTTGGTTAATTTAATTAACTAAAACTTGAGGTGGGTTGGGCAAGTTAATTAAAATGCTAGGAAGCTAGGTGGTGGAATTAGGAAGCTTATGCTTATCTAATATTACTTAACCCTAAAGCCTCTTTTGTGAGCCTTCATAGGCATAATCCTTGGTTGGTATTTATTCGCGTAAGTCTTGCGAGAACCTTTTGTACTCATGTTGCTTTATTAATTAAGTTGCAGGTGAGCCGGATGTGGTGTTTGGCCATTTCTACCCCACCGATTCTGGCGCGGGTGAGGAGTATGCCGATGCGGTTATAATGGTGTCCTTGAGCAATACGCCATTGTTCTATCTTGTTATGTTTTTTCGCTGTGCAATCGTTTCGTATTTGGGGGGATATCATGTCGAACATTAAACTCTATAGTTCATGTCCCTCTCTAATGTTAATTGTGAGCCCAAGGCTTGTATCTCGTATTTGAACCTTTAAATCTCAGATTCAGATCCTTCCTCCTTTTTATTCTTGTAATGACTCATTGTTTAACTTTGTATTAAAACTTGCTCTTCATGGATCATCGGTGATATATGGGTTTGTGATGGTATGTGTATATGCATGATCTTGGGCATATGGTGGAGCGCATACCGGGACTACCAGATTGGATATCATCTAGATGTGGGTTAAACCGTGGCATGCCATTAAAGCGAGTGCGTGTTAGCCCTCATCTTCATGATAAGGACCGGCGGTTCACTTAAAATGATGTTAAATTGGGCGGTTCTCACATTGGCCATCTACATTCAAGCTGGTCGGCATCGAGAAGTTTGATGGCGAGTCCAACCCCAAGACGTGGCTTCGTACCTACTCCATCGCAATACATGCGGCTAATGGCAACAATGTGCATCATGGCGGCCTACTTCTCCATCATGATGAGTCGCCGGGCGCTGAATAGCTGGAGGGATTACAACTCGGCTCCATCAACAGCTGGCAAGATCTCTGCACGACCTTTGTTCAACACTTGTTGGTATCCTGTCCGGGTCCCAAAACCAGATGGGATCTAGGTAGCATCACCCGGCAACCCAACGAATCCTTCCGCGACTACAACAAAAGGTCCCAAGCAACGGTCGTATGATCGCTCCGGTCGCCGCAACCACGACCATCGTCCTCAGCACAATAGCAAGCAAGAAGTATGACCACCCCAAGTCATCTGAGAGCTAGGACTGCAAGCAAGGACCAGAGAACACCGTCGCCGTGCCTGATCGACCCCGCCAGCGCAGCTCCCTCAACTAGGAAGACTTGGATCAACTCCTCGATGGCAAGTGCACCTGGCACAAGGTTGCTAGCCACACCGCCTGCTAGTGCTACACCCGCTGCAATAGGCTTCCGTGCTACCGTGACTGGGATAGGGCAGGCAGTTCCAAAGGCTCCCGTAGCTGAGGGTGGCGAAATGACTCGCCCAGGAGAGATCTCGAGGATCCATCCGACAAGTCTCCTAGAAACTTTTAGGATGCTGAACGAACTATGCGCTTCATCTATGGAGGTTCCAGGACCCCAAAGTGTTGATGCAAGCTCAACCTTGATGAATGCAAGGTCAACTCGGTGTTCTAACACCCCGACAAGTACCTACGCTAGTCTGATGTCCCCATCACCTTCAACAGACATGATCACTGGGTCTATCTACCCGATCTAGGGTCCTACCCACTCGTGGTCTGCCCGGTGGTTAGTCGACGGCGGTAGCGCCCTCAACATCATCTTCTCCAAGACATTGGAGAGCATGGGTTATGACATGGCAACCTTGGTTCCCACCGAACAAGCCTTCTACGGGATCATCCCTAGAACTGGGTTGACTCCAGTCGGCAGAGTGTCTCTTCTGTTACCTTCAGGACCTGGGAGAACTACCAAACCGAGCACATTAACTTCGAGGTGGCTTCATTCAAGACCTCTTACCACACAATCCTCAGGAGGCCCGCTCTCACCGGGTTCATGGCAGTTCCCAACCAAACCTACCTCATCCTCAAGATGCCCGAGCTAAATGGAGTCCTCTCCATCTATGGCGACATGAAGACCTCTCACTCCTGTGAGAAGGAGAACATCAACATAGCTGCTGCATTGGAGCATTCTTGGAACACCATCCTACTCGCTGACTCCACAAGGAAGCTTCCCTAGATGGAGATCCCTATCCTTGAAAAGTACTCGGCCATCGAGTCATAGTTGCAGCCAGACCACGAGATGAAGACCACCACCCTCAAGGAGAACAACCCCAACAAGATATCCCTAATCGGGATAGGGCTTAGTGCCGCATAGGAAGACACGCTCACCTTCTTCCTCCGTGCCAACTGGGACATGTTTGCATGGAAGCCCTCTAACATACCAGGCATTTCGAGCAAGGAGGATGAGCACTCCTTGGATCTCGATGAGAAGGCTCGACTAGTCAAGCAACGGTTCCGTCGCTTTGCTCAGGATCAGAAGGAGGCTAATAGGGTAGAAGTAACTTGACTCCTAGCTGCAGGTTTTGTTTGTGAAGTCACACACCCGGAATGGCTGGCAAACCTAGTCCTTGTAAAAAAGAAAAAATTGGTGAATGAATAAGCATATCCCAATAGATCCCTTCCCTCTGCCGCGCATCGACCAGGTCCTTGACTCCACGATCGGGTGCGTTATCCTCTCTTTTCTTGACTACTACTCTAGGTACCACCATATTGCGCTTAAGGAGTTGGATCAAGAGAATACTTCATTCATCACCCCCTTCGGTGCTTACTGCTACAACACCATGATGTTTGGACTCAAGAACGTCGGTGCTACCTACCAGAAGGTCAATCAGAGATGTTGTGACATTTCTGGTACTTGGGAGTAAGACACACTAGAGTTTAGTGTAAAGTTTGTGTTTGTTCTTGTGAATGGGTTTAAAACCTAAATGCAAGTTACATGGTATTTTTGTAATTATGAAAAATAAAAAATTAATTAGAGTTCTTTTGTAAAATGTGTTTGAATGAAAGGTAATTTCAAAATGTATGGAGGTTTGTGTTGCAAAAGCAAGTATTTACTTTTAAACCACTATAAGAAGTGGAATTACCCTAAGGTTTCATTTGAAATGTGAAATTTAGATAAGTTTTATTTGAAATTGCATAGTTTGCCGGATTTTGAAATGGTTTCAAAACCCTAACTCTTTTGAAGCTAATCCTTAAAGAAAAGTTGCAGTTCTTTTTAAGCCTTACACTTTTGAGTTTGGGCATATTTTCATTTGAGATATGGTTTGAAATAAAATTTTACTTTACAGTGAACCCCTTGCACTTTTGGAAAATTAGGGATAAGTCCTCATAGTCTTCCTCTCTCCCCTCCCTCTCTGTTTCACTGCTGCGCCGCCCGCCGCTCGCCCGATCCCGCTGGCATTTTCCCCGCCCAGCCAAATCGCACTGCCACCGCCCGAAGCCGCCACGTCGCGCCGCCGGCCGCTAGCAGTTGCTCCCCGCTCGCCCGTGACTCCTCTTGGTCTTGCAGTGCATCCAAGAGCCCTCCTCGACTTCTTTTCACCAACTCTTTTTCTTCTCCGCTCGACTACCATCGCCAGAGCTCCGTTGCAGTCCTGCTCACCGCCGTTAACCGCCTCCGCCGCCCCACGTCCGCAACCCAGTGCTCCCCTCGCACCACCACATCTCACCGAAACTTCCTAGCCAGCTCTTCTCCATCCTCTCATGTTTACGCCGCCCAGAACGCCGCGCCGGCGATCCTCTCCACCGCCGCCGCTCGGTCTCATCATCATCCCGGCGCTCCGCCCCCTCTTAGCCCTCGCCAAGCTCACCACCAGCACCACATCTACGCGTAGAAGCTTCCTGGCAACTTTCCCGTCACCCTCCTGTGTTCCGGCCGCCGGAACGCCACCGCCGCTCTTGGAACTTCGCCGCACCGGCTCGGACCTCCGTTGAACCATCGCCTCTGCGCCTTTCTTCTTCGATTCCAGTCATCCCCGAGTCCGCCGTGAGCCCCTAAACCTTTTCCACCACTTTCCCCTCGCCACCAGTGAGCCGCCTCACTGGAATTTGGCCGCCATCATTCGGTTCCTCTGTTCAAACCGACCAGGGACCTAATTGCAAGTCTTCTTTTCTTTCTAGGGTCTTTTCTACAACAATATCGGTACCCCCCAATTCAAAACTGCCAACTTTGAAAATCTATAGAAATTTGTAGAAAAATCCAAAAATTGTCAAACCAGTTTTGTTGTACTCTAAGAGTCTAGCTCTGCAACTTTTGTTACTAAAGTTTAGTTTGAAACTTAATGTTTTAAGGGTTGTTTTAAAGTTTAACAAAAGGGAATCTTGTATGTATCTCTTGCATGCTAGCTTTATTTCATGTAATCTTTGGTATGCAACTTGTATGCGGCATGAGTGAACTTGTGTGCAAATTTCACCATCAGTACTAAACTCTAACTAGAACTCATTTAAATTTATGCAAATTAAGCTTGACATGAATTAAGACTATTCAAGCATGTTTCTGATGCTTCCATGCTTAGATCTTTTTACCATATATCTTTCTGATGTTGAGTAATTGATAGTAGTTTTTGAATAATTTATAGCACTATTTAACTTAAGGTTTTGATTTAAACTTGAAATTTGAATTTGATTCAAATACCTTAGTTTCTGCTTTCAAAAATTTATGAAAAATTTATGGCAAGCTCATCTGATAGAAGTAAACACACTCACCAAAATTCAAAGCCAGAGCCCCTATAGATTTCAAAATAAAAATAAAACTTGTTAACTTAAGTTTGAATTTGTTCATTTTTCTACCACTAACCTGTTAGGTTTAAAAATAAGAAATTAACAGAAGCATTGTATCAACTTCAAGTGTGTGTAGTTAAATTCCTAACCTCAATACTCTTATGCTTGAAGTTATAGAAATTATTTATGATACTAGTAGAGTTAATTGGAATAATGTATAATAAGTAAATTTGAATTCTTGGAATTCAAATCCTTTGCTTTGTGGTGTTTTGAATGTGAATTGTTGGATTGCAACCTTATCGTGAAGGAAAGTTATTGACTTAATAATCACTTAATTTAAATCATTGCATATCATGTAGAATCAACGACGCTTGAAGACGGAACCTACGAATTGGTCCCGGAACCCGAGCAGGGTATATCTGAAGACCAAGTGAACGTCGCCGAGAATCTTACTGAAGACCCAAACCAAAGTTCGAAGTTGTTGACATTCCTTATCCCAGCCTCACCCAAGAAGGCAAGCCCCGGTGCATAACCCAGTTTTTCAAATTATGCACTTAGTATGTTGTTTATCTATATTGTGCATTAATTTTTAGGAGTTGTAATGAAACCCTAGATGCATGAAACTTAGGAACCTATGTAATGTTTTTTCGAGTCTTTACCAAATAGATGCTCTGCTAATAGGACCGGAAGAAGTTGAGTGATTTTTTGTCACTCGCGCGATATAGGAGTTGATTGTTTACCATTCTGCAATCACTATAAGGATAACGGACGGGGTTATGTACGATATCATGACTTGAAAGAATACCCCGTCTGTGTTGATTTAAGTTTGATAAGGTCGCAGTGTGTGGTAGTGGTGGTCAAGTGTTTGAAAGTACTAGCCACATACCGTAAATATGGTACGTGGTAAGCCTATTACCTGATTGGCCCGGCAAGTGGACTTACCCCACCACTCGAATTTTGGTTTTTGTCACACACACGCACTGACGTGTGGGAATACGTTCCGCGTAGCGGATTGGAGTACAGCCATATAGTCGCGTTGTAGGCGTACGTCCCGCACAGTGAATGTGCGTATGGTCCTGCAGTCGCTTGTGGTGGACCTAATCCACGCCCCGGAATAAGATGGGAACGGTTGCCTGGAAAGTTAAGTTTCCGAGCGTGTGAGTTAGGATCCCTTGCAAGGTTATGAAATTCGATTCAGAATCGTCCGTTTCTCATGGAGATTGAGACTGCTTGATACTTCTGCCACATAGAGTAATAACAGTAACAGTTAATGGAATTATTTTGATGGATGCTTAATATCTACTTTGCTTGACTAGTATAGGTGCTTACCTAGAATGGTTAAAAGAAACTAGAATCTGAAAGCTAACATATGAAAGTAAGGACATACTCTTTGTTGCTTTTCAGCAAAAGAAAACTAGAGCCGTTCAACCTATCATGGTCTAGTTATGGGCTAAGTATACCCAAATATCGGGTAAGCCTTCCTGAGTATTAGTATACTCAGCCTTGCTAGTAATATGGTATTCAAGTATGTCGTTCGTGACCCAAGTGGATAGTCTGACTTGGCCCGGCATTGTTCCGCTTGGCTGGTCCGTGGAATGGGATCCTTCCCCGACCGGCAATGACCCTTCGGAGTAACGCCATGCTTTGGGCTGAGTATGGTGCCTACCTCTGCGACGTATGTAGCCATGTTGTTATTTTCGCTGCTAACTCCGAATATTGCCTGGTAAACTTGAAGTTTCGAATAATGCTTGTATAAATTTGTATTAACTAGGATGAAACAAAACCCCTGTGTAATAATGTTTAATTATCCTGTGGTGTAAAAGTTGCGAGCTGTTGTAAGGCTGGACTCGACTTCGTGCGAGATAAACCTATGTCGATCCTGTGTAACCGTGGTTGAATCGGGCGGTGACCCGACAGACCAATGAGTTGTTCCGTTTGAAGTGCGTTAAGCTTCTGTCGCCTACCTAGCGATGACTAGCGCGCTTGAGCCGGAATAATTCAAGCAATTCTGCCACAGATGCCTCCAAGGGCAGATTGGGCGTAACGACACCAAGGCTTACATCGATGATGTGGTGGTTAAGACAAGATCTGATGATCAATTTATCACTGACCTAATCGAGATGTTTGATAATCTCCGGAGGTTTAAATGGAAACTTAACCACATGAAGTGTGTCTTTGGTGTCCCTTGGGAAAACTTCTCGACTTCATCATAAGCAGCCAGGGCATCGAGGACAACCCCACCAAGGTCAACATTATCAGAAACATGAAGCCGCCACGCAGCAAGAAGGACCTGATGAAGCTGACCGGATGCATGGCTGCCCTGAGTAGATTCATCAGCCGACTCGGTGATAAGGGCTTACCTTTTTTCAAACTTCTCCGGAAGGCCAAAAAGTTCAAGTGGAACGATGATACCTCCAAGGCATTACAGCAGCTAAAGAGTTCCTAACCAAGCCACTTGTGCTCACGGGCCCAGATGACATTGAGACTCTACTCCAATACATCGCAGCCACCACACATGTGTTGAGCGCGGTCCTCATTGTTGAATGTGACGAGCCTCTACAAAGTGCAACAAACTGTTTACATCATCGTGACTCCAAGGTGCGCTACCCACAGGTTCAGAAGCTCTTTTATGCGATCCTCATCACGTCCAGGAAGCTCAGGCACTACTTCCAAGCACATCGCGTCAAGGTTGTATCCTCGTTTCCCCTTGGCAACACCCTCCACAACTGGGATGCCAACAGCCAAGTGGTCAAGTGGTCGGTGGAACTCATCGCACTCTCCATCGAGTTCACCCCTCGGTCTACAATAAAGTCTCAGGCTCTGGCCGACTTCGTTGCCGAGTGGGCGGAGATTTAGGATCTACCGCCCGAGCATTGGACCATGTACTTTGACAGAGCCCTCAACCTCAATGGTGCTGGCGCAAGAGTCCTTTTCATCTCTCCAAAGGGTGAACAGCTAAAGTACGTCCTGCAACTACTCTTCAAAGCCACCAACAATGTTTCTGAGTACGAAGCTCTCATCTACGATCTCCGGATCGCCATTTCACTCGGCATAAAGTGGCTCCTAGCCTATGGTGACTCCAAGGTCCTCATACAACAAGGATGGATTGCACGCAGGAGAAGATAGATCCCTATGGCAAGGAAATACATAAACTCAAAGCCAAGTTCTATGGGCTGAGTTCCACCATGTCATTGGGGGCTACAACATGGCAGCAGATGTCCTCTCCAAGCTTGGCTCCAAACAAGCTCTTGTCCCGACCGGAGTCTTCGTTCAGCCGCTCAAAAGCCCAACGGTGAAGCTCGAGGAAGAACCCCTCACCAAGCTAGACTTGGCACCAGCTGAGGGTCAGGAAGTACTCATCATCAACTCAGACTGGTGAGCACCCATCATCAACTTCATCATCCACAACAAGTCGTACTCCGATAGGAAGGAACACGATAAACTATCCAGACGAGCGACGAGCTATGTTGTTATCGGGAATGACTTGTTCAAGCACTCAGCCTCCTCTAGGACCCTATGCAAATGCATCTCCCAGCAAGATCGAGTGGCGCTCCTCAATGAAATCCACTCGGGCATCTGCGAAAACCATGTTGGAGCATCTACTTTGGTGGGTAAAGCCTTCAGGTCAAGCATCTACTGGCCTACGGCCCTCGCTGATGCCCATGACATCAGCAAAAAATGCACTGAGTGCCAGTTCTTCTCCAAGTAGCAGCACGTCCCGGCTCAGGCCCCACATACCATACCACCCTCCTATCCCATTGCATGCTAGAGTCTCGACTCGGTCGGACCACTCAAAATCACCCCTAGTGGGTTCACCCATATCCACATCACGATCGACAAGTTTACCAAGTGGATCGAGGTCAAACTAGTGATGGCCACCACTATTGCCAAAGTAGTCGAGTTCATTCAGGAGATATCCCACAGGTTTGGCGTTCCTAACTGAATCATAATAGAGGCCGGGACAAATGTCAAAGATGGAAGAGGGTTTTTGTAGTAGTGTCCTGTAGTAGTGTATTGAGTTTATACAAAAAAGGATGAGGCTAGGGGTGGGGGCGACAAGGGGGCGCCCACAACATGAGCTTAAGGCCCAACACGATACAAGGACCGTCACGGCCCAAAACTGGTGATGCAGCATCTTGTCGTGATCACATAGGGTGATCCACAAACCTTCTGAAGTTAGGACCAGGACCAGAATAAAGCTCTCATTGTTAGCTTTCCAATGCATCAAAGAATGCCTTGTTTCGATGCCGTATGAGGGAGATGTGGTTGATTCCATCTAGGTGGTCTGCTAAATCCGAATCGAATGCTGTCAAACCTGGGACTACGGGACTGTGTACATAATGTAGTTCATACAGGATTAGGGGATAGGACATGTCCTATACCTTATCTACGTTGTACTCTACTCGCATGCGAAGTAGGACTAGCCGATACAGAAGGAAGCTACTTGAGTTGTACTCGAGTACGGTTCCTAGGCTATTGTCGGACTAGGATTCATGTAACCCTGTCCACCCGGATATATAAGTGCAGGCAGGGACCCCCTCAAAACACAACATCAACACCTAAGGCAATACAAACCACCAAAAAGGACGTACGGTATTATGCACATCATGGCCCAAACCTGTCTAAACCTTGTGTTGCTTGCACCTTCGAGTTCCTGATCTTGGCGTCACCCTACCTAAAACTTACCACCTCGGGTATACCCCTCGGTGGGCAGGCGGTAAAACGCCGACAGCTGGCGTGCCAGGTAGGGGTGCGCATCGAAGATCCACCAGCGAACTCGATGGCATCGTTCAAGTTCACCAGTGCTATGCCCCCTCAGGGCACGACATTCATTTTCAGCTCGTGGGTTTGTGTTGCAGATGGTGTGGGCAATTTTTATTGATTCATCATCAACATGAAGCTAAAAACTCTCACGGCGAGTTTTCATAGCGACCTGGACGAGTTCGTCGATAATCTCGATGACTTGTCAACCCATGGCTCCGCTACGAGGACCGAGGAGGAGTCTGTTTATGACGTGACTCCGTCCAGTGCTGCAACAACCTTGCTCGGCTGGACTCGTTCCAATCTGAGGACTTGCATAGCCGATCATGATTCGGTCTACGCAATTCAGCCACTGAACCTCAGGAGGCCAACAATTCCGAGTCCCTCTCCGCATTGGAAAAGGACTTGAACTATTTACTCCGAATTGGAAAGCCCGAAGCCACCGCACGTCGGGGGGCTGCGGGTTGTCTTGGTGACAACGGTCTGATGATCACCTCCACTCCAGAGGGCCGTTTCGTGCATTGGAAGGGCATGAAACTATCTGATCTACTCGAGGACGAAGACTGACTTGTGGCACACCTTGAGCCCTTGCCTTTTCATGAGGGCAGGCCATTAGCCACCGTGGCAGAGGAGTCGACCGAGCTAGTCGAAGCGAGCTCTAATAAGCTCATATCACGCCAGGTGCTGATGGCAGAGGAGGGCGAGGATGATGGCAACTTACCCATCGTCGCACTCGATATGATATCCAAAGATGAGGCCACAGCCAACGCCGGCAACGAAAATGACGCCGATCGTGAGGCACGAAGGGCTAGGAACAGAGCCCGTGCAGTCTGGCGAAGGAGGGTCAACGAGCGCATGCGATCTATGCTTCATGAGCTAGACGCCGAATTTGCCGTCGTGAGCGAGCGGGGCTTCAGAACTCCCGTGGCCAACATCGCCAGGGTAACTGCCATACTCGAGCGCAGTAATGATCCAAACCTGCGTCAAGCACTTCGCTACGCGCAGAGGGCATGGATTCAGCTCGATCAACAAAACCCGGCATCTACGATCAGAGAAGAACTTGTGGGCAATACCGCAGCCAGGCTCACAGTCGAACGGCAGGCGGCCGTCCTCAACCTCAGCGCAGCAATAACAATGAAAATGCCCGCGGGAGTCAGGCCACTGGTGGGAGGCAGCAGCCACCTCCGGGAGGCAACCCGCAATAGGCCAATCATCGGAATCCTCCAGAAGACCTGCGCCAGAGAATCAATGAAGGACACGATGTATGATCCATAATTGATTCCAGGAGCAGAGAGCGTGAAGTAGCCAAGACAGAGGGTACCGACTGCAGTGATCATTTTCTAGTGTTCACAGCACGGTTCAGCAGTTACAAGTACCCTGAGGGCTTCAAGCCGATTGGGATCACCAAGTACGACGGCAAACAAGCTCCTCAGCAATGGCTACGATGCTACTCCACCGCCATTGAAGTCGCAAGAGGCTCCAACATCACCAAGGTCATCTACTTCCTGATGGCTTTGGACCATGCGCCGCTCACATGGCTGGAGAGCCTCAGCAACAACTCAATCGACTCCTGGGAGCGGCTCAAGAAAGTCTTCATCGACAACTTCCAGGGGGCGATCACCCATGCAGGTACTCGTCACGACCTTGCTCAATGTAAATAGGAAAATAACAAGCTCCTACAATCCTATACAAGCTGTTTCTTCAACGTGCGCACCACCATTGCGAATATCTCGGAGGAGGACATTATCGACTACTTCTACAATGGCATCACCGACCCGGGCATCTACAGAGACTTTGGGCGGAACAGACCAAAAACTGTTGTAGGACTACATGACATGATGCACGACTGGTCCGAGCAGGAGAAAAAGATGCGGCAGCAGTTCCCGAGGCGCAATGACAGCAACCTAAGGCACACAAACGACAATCGTACCGACAAGAGCCAGCGAGACTATTTGGGTCCATCCCGAAAGTGGAAGCCAGACAACCTCGTCATGGCTGTGGATCATCCTTCGCGAGGCAGGAAGACTATGACGCAGGAGGAGTTCAAAAAGCTCCTGCAGAAGAAATGCCCATGGCTTCCAGGTGCTAATCTTGCGGCAATTGATTGCTACCACCTCCGAAGGACATTCAGCAATCCTGGTGGCGGTAAGAAGAACAAGCCAGCGGACAAAGAGCCCGAAGAGGATGACTAGGGGGACAAATCGAACAATGTGAAGTTCCAAGATGCTTCTAAAACCATCAACGTCATCTTCGGAGGTGATGAAGAGTCCAATTCCAGGAGGGAACAGAAACTGCTCCTCCGAGAAATCATGTCCGTCAAGCCGGTGGTACCACGACCACTCCGGTGGTCGGAGGTCCCCATCTCATTTTCACATGACGATCAGTGGACAAGCTTCTTGGAGCCCAAAAATTTCCCCCTGGTTCTGGACCCAGTGGTGGCAGAAGTCAAGCTCACCAGAAGAGTCATCGACGGCGGAAGCAGTCTCAACCTCATCTTCGCCAGCACTCTGAGAAAGATGGACTTGGACTTAACAGACATGCTCATCCCAAGCAAGTCTCCTTTCTACGGCATTGTCCCAGGTAATGCAGCGCACCCACTTGGCACGGTGGTCCTTCCATTCACCTTCGGCACGAGGGAGATCTACCGCACTGAGTTCATCAAATTCGAAGTTGCCAACTTTGAATGTTCTTATCATGCTATATTGGGCAGACCGGCACTGGCCAAATTCATGGCATTGCGCATTATGTTTATTTACTTCTCAAGATGCCAGGACGAAGTGGGGTACTCACTCTCCGAGTCAACTTGAAGAAGTCATATGATTGCAACTAGGAGGCTATCCAGTATGCTTCGACTACGCGTGTGCCAGATGCTTCAGGAGAAGTACTCGCGGCCATGTAACAACTCTCCCAAACCGGGCTGGAAATCCCTATGAGGAAGGCCAGCAAGTCGAGCATCTAGTCGACCGGCGATATGGCCCTCAAGATGATCCAGCTCCAGGAGGGCGACCTATCTAAGACTGCTGTCATCGGTGCAGGCTTCGATAGAAAATAGGAACTCGCGCTCATCAGTTTCCTTCGGGCTAACCGAGATATATTCGCATGGAAACCAGCGGATATGCCAGGGGTGCCCAAGGAACTGATCGAGCATAGTCTAAATGTACACGCACAGGCTTTGCCCAAAAAGCAACGCCTTCGAAGGTTTGCTCAAGACAAACGTGAGGCAATCAAACGGGAAATAGCTAAACTCCTCGCGGCTGGCTTCATTAAAGAAGTAATCCATCCAGAGTGGGTAGCTAGTCCCGTCCTTGTATAGAAAAAGAACAATGAATGGAGAATGTGCATTGACTTCACCAATCTCAACAAGCATTGCCCGAAGGATCACTTCGGGTTACCGCGCATTGATCAAGTTGTAAACTCGACGGCAGGTTGTGTACTCCTCTGCTTCCTTGACTACTATTCTGGGTACCACCAGATCGCGCTCAAGGAGGAAGATCAAATAAAAACCGCGTTTATCACCCCGTTCGGGACATATGCCTACAAAACTATGTCTTTCGGGTTGAAAAACGCAGGAGCAACCTATCAACGCGCAATTCATATGTGCTTTGCTGAGCAGCTACATCGGAATGTTGAGGCCTACATGGATGACGTGGTCATCAAGACCAGGAATCTCGATGACCTAATTGCAGACTTGGAAGAGACGTTCGGCAGCCTACGCAAGTTTCGGTGGAAGCTCAACCCAATTAAGTGCATTTTCGGAGTACCATCAGGGAAATTGCTCAGGTTTATGGTCAGCAACCGGGGAATTAAAGCCAATCCTATGAAGATCACAGCCTTCACTGATATGGAGGCTCCGGCCACAATCAAGGATGTGTAGAAGCTAACAGGATGTATGGCAGCTCTGAACAGGTTCATCTCCCGACTCGGGGAGAGAGGACTACCCTTCTTCAAACTCTTGAAATGCCAAGACAAGTTCCAGTGGATGGAGGAGGCCGAGCGGGCCTTGCAAGAGCTGAAACAACACCTACAGTCACCTCCGATCCTTACAGCACCACTGCCGGGAGTAGATCTACTACTTTACATTGCGGCGACAACTCATGTTGTCAGCAGCGCGATTATAGTCGAGCGCAGCGAGGAGGGCCATGCGTTCGGAGTGCAGAGGCCCGTGTACTTCGTCAGTGAGGTACTCGCCGGGAACGCCAGTACCCCGACACGGCCGCCGCCCCTCCTCGCCGTCGGCCGTGCTCCGCCCCTGCCCATCAAGCACAACCCCTCCAACCAACTCCCCACATCCCGTAGGTCGTGCCAAGCCAGCCCCTCCCCGCCGGTGACCTCGCCGCCGGTGGGAACGTGCCGGAGCCGATCGGCCGGCCGCCGTCGGGGCCTGGCAGGGGCACATGTGTGAATAGATTTCTTGTTCTAGGGACCCAGGCGCAAAAAGACTAAGGACCCCCCTAATGGTTTTGTTATTTTATGTGAGCAGACTGCTGATTTTAAAATTCGTAGGAAATTGTAGGAAATTCCAAAAATTGTCAAACTAGTTTTTTTAGAAAATAGAAATCAAAATCTACAACTTTTATTAATGAAGTTTGGATTGAAACTAAGTACTTTTGAATATATTTTAAATCTAATAAAAGGGGTATTTTATATATAACTCTTACATACAAGCTTAGCCTCTTAAGATTTTTGGTAAGTAGCATCTTTAGATCATGTGTAAGCTAGTATAAAGTTTCAGGCTTAGTTTTGTTTTGTAGTTTAAGTTCTTTTAAATTTGGGCAATTCAATTTGAAATGATTGGAATTTAGTTAAACATATTTCTAAAGCCTATTTATTTAGATCTTTTCACCATAGTCTAATATATTGATACATAGTTTATAATTAGAATTTCAAGGCTTTATAATTCCATTTACCTAAGATTTGAATTTAAACTTGAAGTCTAAATTCAAATTCAAATATTTTAAGTTTCTATTTTCAGCAAATCCAGTACTATAACCATAACTTAAGTGTAAATGGTAACTTAAAAGTAAAACCCCCTTATTTCATGAATTCGTGTGTGTTAATTGTTGGATTGCAACTTTATCATGAAATAAAATTTTTAACTCAAGCACCATCTCACTTAAATCATTGCATACCATGTAGAATCGACGACGCTCGACGACGGAGACTACGAGCTAGTCTTGGGACAAGACCAAGGATTTTCTGAAGACCCGATAAATGTTGCCGAGAATCTAACTGAAGCCCCGAACCAAAGTTCGGAAGTCTCTGACACTCCTGCCCCCAACCCCACTCAAGAAGGCAAGCCCCGATGCATACCTCAGTATTTCAATTTAGTACAATTTCACTATTATAGTATATATCTTGCATTACGTCTAGGAGTTGAAATGAAACCCTAGTTGCATATACCCAAGGAATCCAATGTATTGTACCCGAGTCCTTATCGCATAGACGCTCTGCTAAATAGGGCCGGTAAAAGTCGAGTGATTTCCTGTCACTCGCGCGATATAGGAATTGCTTGCGTACTATTCTGCAATCACTATAAGGATAATGGACAGGGTCATATGCTGTGTCATGACCTAGTAGTTTACCCTGTCTGTTTTGTTAAAAGTTGATAAGGTCGCAGTGTGTGGTAGTGGTGGCTAAGCGTTTGAAAGTACTAGCCACATACCGTGAAATATGGTAAAGCGGTAAGCCCAGTACCTGATTGGCCTGGCAAATGGACATGTCTCCACCACTCGACTTGTATTTTATGTTTACACGCACCAACGTGTGGGAGTACGTTCTGCATGGCAGACAGGAGTACGATCATGTAGTCGCGCTACAAACGTATGTCCTGCACAATTGGTGTGCATACGGTCCTGCAGTCGCTTGTGGTGGCCCTGATCCATAACCCGGAATATGAGGGAAACGGTTGCTTCGGAACAATCTTTGGATGTTCCAAGCATGTGAGTTAGGTTTACCTTGCAAGGGTGAAACTCGATTCAGAATCGTCCGTCTCTCACGGAAATTGAGACTGCTTATTCCTTCTGCCACATAGAGTAAAAAGTGTAACTATTGAGGGAATTGTCTTGATGAAAGTTAATCTCAACCTTGCTTGCTTAGTGTAGGTGCTTACCTAGAGTGGATAATCAACTAGAATCTTGAAAGCTAAAATTTGAAAGTAGATCATACTCTTTGTTGCTTTTCAGCTGAAAATAAACCCAGAACCTTTACAATGCCTTCATGAGTCTAGTTACCTGGCTAAGTATACCACGAAGCGGGTAAGTCTTGCTGAGTATTAGTATACTCAGTCTTGCTAGTGATTCTTTCAAGTATAACCTTCGAGAACCCCACGGATAACCCTGCATGGCCAACTTCAGTTCCTTTTGGCTGGTCCGTGGAGTGGGACCCGTCCCCGGCTGGCAGTGACCCTCCTGAGTGACACCGAGCTTTGGGCTGAGTACGGTGTCAACCTTCGCGACATGTGTAGTCATGTGTTTATGTTTTCCTTCCGCTGTAAACCTGGGCAAGCTTTTAGCTTGTTACTTAAAACAATGTTTGTATAAATTTATCTAAAGTTTGGAAGGGTTTGTAATAATGTTTAATATGTTATGAATTATAAATTGGTGAGCTGTTGCGTTGTAAACTCGCCTTCGTGCGAGGTAAACCTGCTTCGATCCTGTTGAACCGTGGTTGTATCGGGCGAAGACCCAACAGACCAATGGATTGTTCCGTTTGAAGTGCGTTGAGTTAGTATCGGCTGAACAGCAATGACTAGCGCATTTGAACCGGAATATTTCAGGCGGTTCTACCACACCAGGTGGTTTCACCCATGTATTGGTGGCTATCGACAAGTTTACCAAGTGGATTGAGTATAAACCGATAGCCAAGCTCATGCCAGATAGAGTCGTTGATTTCATCTCCAACATCTTGCATCGCTTTGGATTCCTGAACACCATCATCACGGACCTGGGATCAAATTTCACGGCTAACTAGTTCTGGAGTTCTATGAAAATGCGTGCATCGAGGTCAAGTATGTCTCCGTTGCACACCCAAGGGCCAATGGATAAGTCGAGAGGGCGAACGGCATGATAATCGAGGGCCTCAAGAAAAGACTCTATGATGAAAATAGGAAGAAAGGAGGAAAGTGGATACAGAAGTTGCCACATGTCATCTGGGGGCTCAGGACTCAGCCGTCCAAAGCCACAGGACAAACACCTTTCTTTCTTGTCTACGGCTCTGAAGCAATCTTACCAGCTGACATCATGTGGAAATACCCAAGGGTTGAAATGTACAATGAAGGCGAGGCTGATGAAGCAAGGCAGCTAGAGCTTGACTCTGTTGAAGAGGCTCGCTGCACCGTTCTTGTTCAGTGAGCATGATACCTACAGGGGATCCAGCGATATCACGACCGCAACATCAGAGAATGGTCGTTCAGTATAGGAGATTTGGTCCTACGCCGCATCCACGATGAGTCCGGCTTGCACAAGCTCAACTCGAGATGGGAAGGACCGTTCATCGTCAAGTAGATTACAAGACCGGGGTCTTATCGACTACAATACCCCGAGGGCCAAGACGTCCCAAATTCTTGGAATGTTCAGAACCTGCGCAAGTTTTACCCATAAAGATGACATGCAGGGATAGCTATTCTCCAAGCACCTAGATGTTTTTCTTCCGAATTCAATTTGGAGGCTATGTGCCACAAAATCTGGAATGTAAATTTTCTGTTAAAATACGGAGGCTATAGCCACGTTCATATTTTATATGAATTGACTTCTTGCCATGAGCTTTGACGGTCGTTAAATACGGAGGCTACAGCCACGTTCATATTTTATATGAATCAACTTCTTGCCATGAGTTTTGATGGTCGTTGCGATGATGCTCGCGTTTTTTCCTAACAAGTTAGATCCGCTCGATCGGATTATATCTACCTTGTTGGACGGGCTCACATGAGGAGCTATTTTGACTATGCCCAGAGTCGTTACACTGGGGGTAGTTTTGACTTCTTGCCATAGGCACGACAGTCACACGATGATGATCGCATTCTTTTCTAACTGGTTAGATCCGCTGGATCGGATTATATCTAACTTGTTGGACGGGTTCCTATGAGGAGCTATTTCAACTACTTCCAGGGTCGTTGCACCCGGGGTAGTGTGTACTACTTAGCCTATGAACATGGATGACAATCTAGAAGTCACAAGGCAAATATGAGTATAGACGTCAATGACAGATATATTACAAGGAGAAGAGTACTTGTTTTTACAACATCTCAATCCTGTATTACACTTTCTACTATTTTTTTAGCTACAGGCCGGGCTTCCAGGAGGTATTCGTTGAACTGCTCTTCAGAGCAGTCTGCAGCCGCACCCTGTGCGAATACCTCCAGTCGAGCCTGAGGCCAAAAAGACTTTACAAAACTTAGCGCGTGGCTGACACATGTGGTGGGGGCTTCAGTGATGAAACTGAGGACTTTCTGCGGAGCTCTGAGGAGTCGCTCCCGCAGGGATCGCCCGTCTGCTTCGCCGCCTTCCTGTGGATCCACCATGTCAACAAGGTGTTGGGCGGCCCCCCTAAGGTCCTCCAGCTCCTTCTAGCGCTGCTCCTTTTCTTCGCCCAGCCTCTTGATCTGCTGAATGCAGTCGATGAACTGTTGTTCAGTGTCGGCGATTACCTTCGGCAGCCTCTCGACGTCATCTGCACGGTGATACACCATAGTCTTCACGTCAGTAAGCAACTCTTCTTTATATGTTAAGATTTTCCTAAGCTCTACGGTGAAGACAGTTTTCCGAATCAAGACAAATTGCTAAGAGAAAGTACTCGAGCGAGCAAAGGACTTGCCTTGGTGCGCCTTTTTCTGCTCCTTAAGCTGTTCTTGGAGCTCAGAGTTGGACTTCTCAAGATTGCGGAGATCGTTCTTGAGAAGTCATGTTTCTCGTGTCCGCTCCTGCTTCAGCTTGTCGAGCTCTCTCTGAAGATATATGTTCCTTCGCTGTTCTTCTGATATGCGTTGATCTTTCGCTTGGAGTTCCTGGAGGCCACTTTCGACTACTTTCAGTTTCTCGGATTTTTCTTGGGAGAGTTTGGCCACATCCTGAATAAGTGCGAGACTGAGGAGACAAGCAACTCGACAAAGCATAATGGAAAAAGAGCAGTCATGCCTTACCAGGGTAAATTTGTACATCTCTTTGGAGATCTTCTGGAAGTATCGCATGTTCTCGATCGTCAGGAGAGGATCATCCACTAGATCTTTGGTGATGATGTTCTTGTATCCGCTCTCGAACACCAGCAGATCTCCAGGGTTTTTTGAGGTACCCGTAGCTTCTTTAGTTGATGGCTGTGGGGCACCTGCAAGTCAAAATGCATTCAGTCCATGAAGTCTGCGATCTAAGCAGTTACCCGTGGGGGGTCAGACACTTACTTGTGCCATCCGCAGGAGTGGCATTAGTGGCCTCGCCTTGTTCATCACCACCGGCGCTGGCTTTGGGTTGCTGGGGCTCAGGAGGTGGTGGATCGGGTAGCATCGTGTCCTCCTCGGGGGCTGGCGGCTCGGGGGCTGGAGTAGTCGAGACAGGCTTTGGCTTAAACCCCAAAGCAGATGCAGTCCTAATGAAGCAGAATCAGTTATCAAACAAGTCGAAGTGGAACAGAAGATACATTATGAACAAGGAGCTGCACTTACAGTGAAGATTTCTTCATGCCGGCTTTCTTCAGCCTTAGTGCTCGTGGTTTTATAACCATGGTACTCGTTGCCGGTGGCAGGGTCACACCAGCTGACGGCGAGGTACGCGCCACGGCAACGGTTACAACCCCTACTGATGTAGTCGCTGGGTCCGTCCCAGCAGTTTCTGCGGAACCACCTGCTGGAACATCATCCCCAGCGAATTCGGTCCCGACCACCTTTTGGCGCTTGGGGTCAGGAGGAGAAGCAGATGGACTGCAAAACACACAACGTAAGCATTCAACAACTACAAGATTTGACAATTCTACAAGACGGTGGCTCCATACCTAGTGGGTTCGACTACACACGCTTTGTGTTTGGGTACCAACCGACGCCCCCGAGGGACCAATGGCAAGGCTTCTACCAACTCCACGGATGATCTGGGGGAGTTGTTCTTCTTTGCCTTCCCTTCGATTGCCCTCTCCGTCAATGGACTCCCGCTCTCAATCGTCTCGTCGCTGGGCAGAGCATCAGCTGCTTGAGCTTTTTTCGCTTCAGCCACGGCGCTGGGAAGAAGGTGGTCCAGTCGGGGGATATCGGGTTGTGGTACAGCTATGTGTGTCCCTGCAGAGGATTCTCGGTTAGCGGTTACAGAATAGCAGAACTTATTCCAAAGTAGTCGAACACTTACCGGCTTTGGAGGATTTTGTGCAAAAAACAACTCCGGGACGTAGGGCACCGCGTTGACGTCCTGCAGCACTCGCTTGACCCGGATGAGTGAGGCATCATCAGTCAGCTCTTCTGCGCACATCCGAGACGGATCTTCAGTGCCTATGTACTCGAAGCCTAGAGTATGGCGCTGTTGGATTGGCTGGATGCGGCGTTTGAAGGATGAAAACATCACGGACGCGCCGGTCACCCCTATTTCTTTATGGGCTGCTATGATGGCTAGCAACTCATCGACTTGATCCATATCCCCTTTGAAGAGTTCGGTGTTCCACTCCGGCCTCATGACAGGGGGTTTACCAGATCTTTCATGGAGTTGGGGGACATGGTTTCCGATGTAGAACCAATGGCTTTTCCATCCAGGAATATTGGAGGGGAATTTGTAGGACAGGTATTTGTCGCCGGCTTGTTGCCTAAGCTGGATGCCAGTGCCCCCTACAATGGATGGATTTTTGGAGGTGGGTTGTGGTTTTACCCGGAAAAGAAAGCAGAAAAGATCCCAATGGGGTTCAATTCCATGGAAAGCTTTACAAAAGTGGATGAAAATAGCAATATGGCAGATTGAGTTTGGGTTGAGGTGATGGAGCTCAAGCCTGTAGAAATAAAAAAGGCCACGGAAGAAAGAACAAGTGGGGAGAGCCAAACCCCATTTAGAGAAATGGTAAAATGAGATGATTTCGTCCACATTTTTCATGGGAAGAAGTTGGCGAAAAGAGGGGTGCCAGTTGACAAGATTTTTCTCCTGAAGCAAACCCTCAGAAACAAGATTCAGGAGTTCGTTATTGGAGCACTTACTATAAGTCCACTCCCCAGATGGCGGCTGCGACTCTTTCCTCTTCCCATCCTTCTCGTTGAATCTCTTAGGCGCCATTTTTAGATCTGCTTGCCATGAGTTGCTCGGGGGCTACAGAGAAGGGACGGAGGGATTCGGCTAGTTTGGGGGCTTGACAAAGGGGGTGAAGGCGGAGCACAGATCTGATTGGGGATTCGGAAATCTCTTGGCGGATTGAAGATTGAAAGCACGGGTTTTTACTTCCGGTTACCGCGGGGTTAAATAACCAGCGGTTGAAGCTGAAGAGTCGTCACAGGGAATATTCGGAACACGAGGGGTCATTTGGTGGATTTTTTTAGATAAATTATTCGATTAACCATTTTTTCAGGGTTAATTGTCCCGAAAAAAGGTGTTTTTCGAATTGCAAATCTAACTTCCATCATCTGTACCATTACACCAATTATTTATCATGGGAACATTTTTTCACTGCATGCCACGACCATTGGATCCTTTTTTCCAAACCTGAGAGATTTGGATTCAAGGCTCGGGGGCTGCGGGATACGTGGCATCGACTACTTATTTTTCGAATTTATTCAAAAAGTAAGTAAGGAAGATTCAAGACTACTGTGACCCTCAGTCTGATTCTTCGATTCAACCTAAGGCTCGGAGGCTACTCCATATGGAGTGCAATTTTTCATCGCACACCATATCAAAGAAGTAATTCAGGGCATGAGCACCTCATAGCTTCGATACAGCCAAGGAAGTACTCGAAGAAGAACTTCAAGATGGAGCTTTAGAAGAAGCTAAAGACTACTTCAGAAGTACTCGAGGAGCCTGCAGTACTCAGCTACGAAGAGTTCGGGGGCTTGTCAGACCCGGGACTACGGGATTGTGTACATAACATAGTTCATACAGGCTTAGGGGATAGGACATGTCCTATACCTTATCTATGTTGTACTCTACTCGCATGCGAAGTAGGACTAGCCGATACAGAAGGAAGCTACTCGAGTTGTACTCGAGTATGGTTCCTAGGCTAGTGTCGGACTAGGATTCATGTAACCCTGTCCACCCGGATATATAAGGGCGGGCAGGGACCCCCTCAAAACACAACATCAACACCCAAGGCAATACAAACCACCAAATAGGATGTAGGGTATTACGCACATCGCGGCCCGAACCTGTCTAAACCTTGTGTTGCTTGCACCTTCGAGTTCCTGATCTTGGCGTCACCCTACCTAAAACTTACCACCTCGGGTATACCCCTCGGTGGGCAGGCGGTAAAACACCGACAAACGCGGAGTCCAAGTTGGTGACGAATTGTAACTTGGCAAAGAGCATGGCTCGTGCGTGTCCAACTTGGCGATGTCCTCATCAGTTAACGCAATGTGATAGACAACTATGGATCAATTATGATGAGTAGAAAAATGTCACTTGCTTGTGCTGTCAATGGCAAAGTGCCCTATCTATGATATTCCTCGGACAAAAGTGATCTTTAACACACAATACACCATTGTATTATGAAGCGTCCCTCATCCGAGGTGACTTAAATGTGATATAAAAATCAGTCCCAGGAGGCTGATACACATTTATTACATCAGATGGTACATTACCGTACAAACCTCCGAGGAGGCGGGCATTCGATACAAACGATAACTAGTAATAAAATGGCTATGGTAATACACCAAAGCGTGACCCACGTGGGATCCAGCTCGGGCTCAGAGTAACACGCTAGCAGAAGCATCTTGCGGGGGGGTCAACACCACAGGCAAAGTTGGGCGCGGACACAACCCTTATTCGTCGTTTCTGATCACGTAGTCCGGGTCTTCCTCTGAGAAAACCACAAATATATATAGGGTGAGTACAAAGGTACTCAACAAGTCCAACCACACCCGCGGAGGGGTGATAACAGAGATCATGCATAGTTATATCAAGGGTGGGGTTAGGGTTTATTTGCGATAAAGCAAGATTTTACACATGCAAGGGTTTATTTAACAAAAGCACTTTCTCAAAACATTTTTATAGTAATCGAATCATAAGTAGTGTTGATCCTGCATAAATGATCCAAGTTTTAGTGTCATCGGACTCGGCGTCCACAGTAGCTTACTGTACAGCTGCCGAGTACTTTCAAAACAACCTATGCCACAAAACCCGTCATCCCGGAACATCTATTGAAGTGACCATGCCGTAACGCGTCCAATACCGTGGACACGGCTATTCGAATAGATTTTTACACTCTGCAGAGGTTGTACACTTTACCCACAAGTAGGGTACGGCGCTACGAACACCTTAATGTCGCGGCGGATCCTAACAAAGCCATTACCCACCTTTGCTGAATCTAACTAGCCAACACGGAAGCTACCATGGGGTTAATGACCTATCAATGGAGTCATAACCGGAATATCACTCACACAGATCGTATCCCTTCCCCATGGTCTCCCGTTACTCCCCCGCTCTCCATTTTTGGCTAGTAGAGCAACTAGTGGGGTTTATGCTAAGCCGTTGCCCACACAACGGTCGAGTGGTTGTACGATAAGAGAGTTAGGCAAGATGACACCCCAGTTCATCCTTATACCGACCAGACGGACATCTCCCGACCATGCTCAACCACCAAGGTACAAGCACGCAAGCGGCATTTCGCACCGAAAACGCCGTCCATCTCGTCAGGTTAAGCCTTTCTTTTTATTTCCCCACAATCCCATTTTGATCTTCTAAAGCACCCGTACCCTTATTCTTAGTAAAGCGCTTATAATCATGGTTTACAATATAATGAGAGAAATAATAGGTAACAAGTATCTCTGACATGTAGTTTACGCCTGACCGAGCAAATCCTAGGTCATCGGGGTAGGGTTATAGCAATCAAGGGGTGGCTATCCAACCAGGTCTTGCAATAAAACAATGCATTTTACAAAACAGGCCAATAGGTTGTATTTATAAATCTAGGATAAGAATGCATCAAAGGATGGGATTGGACTTGGCATTCGCAAAACCTTCCGGGAAGTCCTGATCGAGGTACTGTCCTTCAGGTTCGGGCTCACGGCACTAGTTCTCGGACTCTTGCTCGCAGTACTGCTCGTCGACGGGTTCTCCCTCGGTCACCTCGTGATCTACGGCGCACACAAACAAACATTCCATAAGGAAAAAGAATTAAGGTTTTATTTACAAGCTCGAATCAGGAATAACTTAAGAAACTATGGTAGGAGGAAGATTTCTGGGGGATTTCTTGATGGCAAGGCCGACATTATGCTACAAATGGCGTGGTAAAGTTTCAGGGCAAACGGGGGATTTTTGGCGCATAAAATAATAGGCCGAACGGGGTTTTAGGGAAGGAACAAGGGTCCAAGGACCTATTCGTAATTTCTGTTGGGAGGGGAGGGCTTGATTGGAATTTCCGGAAATACCTAGGGTACTCTAAGAAGGGTCAGGGACCTATCCATAATTATTTTGTGTAGTGGAGGGGTTCATTTTCTAAATAGAATGAGCAGGGGGGTTATTTGGGAAAAGGGTTCAAGGGGAGGTGGGGTTCTTTAGGGAATAGGCAAAAGGGCAGGGGGCTCAGGGCAATTGTGCCCTTCTTCTTCCTCCCGTTACCAGAACAGAGGAGGGGGGGGTAGAGGCCGGCGGCGCCACCAAATCCGGCGGCCCAGGGGCACGGCGGCGGCCGGGGGCAGGGGCAAAACGGAGAGGGGAGCGAGGGGGTTCTATTCCTCTACTCACCACGGGCCGGGGTGGCGCGAGGCGGCCTGCCCACGGAGGCCAGGGGCGGCGGGCAGAGGGCTGGGCGGCGGCGGCAGTGCAGGGCCGGGGAGGGGGCTAGGGCTGCGGGGGAGGGTTGTGGCGGTGGCTGGGCACGGCGGGGTGTACTTATAGGCCGGCGAGGGGGGGGGGGGAAGGAGAGGATGGCGCGGTGGAGGCCGGTGAGTTCGGGGGCGGCCAGTAATGGCGGTGGGGGCGGCGGTGGCGCTCGGTCGCCGCTGCGCAGGGTTGGGCGGTGGCGTGTAGCGGGGAGGGGCGACCTGGGGGCGCACGGCGCAGGGGGGGAGGCGGCCCGTGGCGAGGCGACGCGCGGCGGCCGGCACTGCTCGGCGCCGTGGCAGGCAGGGGCAGCGCGAGCGCCAAGACGGCACGGCGTGCGCAGAGGAGGGGTCGGGTTAGGCCGTTCCTGTGGCGTCGTCAATGGAGAGAGAGGGGTGGCCGGGCGCTCGGCGTCGAGCTCTGCTCGGCGTCGGGCTGTGCGTGCAGGGGAGCAGGAAGCAGAAACAGAGAAAGGAGAAAGGAGAAAGGAAAGGAAAAGGGAAAGGGGAAAAGAAAAGGAGGGGGGGGGGAAACGTCGGCGGATTTTGCGGCGGCGGTCGCGAGATGTGTTGGGCGATTAGGGGTTCGGACGGCAAGGGTTTAGTATCGATCCGAGCTTGTCGAGAGAATATTTTCTAGCGAGCGACTTGTGCTATAATTTAGATAAGGTAAAAACGCGGGCGTTACAAACCTACCCCACTTAAAATGAATCTCGTCCTCGAGATTCGGCTGGTTCCTAAATAGATGGGGAAACTCTTTCCTAAGGGCATCTTCGCGTTCCCATGTGGCTTCTTCTACTCCATGTCTGCTCCACTGAACTCTGCAAATCCGTACTTCGGAGTTTCTTGTTCTTTTTATGACCGTGTCCAAAATCTTGATAGGCACCTCCTAGTACTGAAGATCTGTTTGTAAAACTATCTCTTCTTCCGGCACCCGTTCCCTCTCGGGCACCTTCCGGCATCTTCTCAGTTGGGATACATGGAATACTGGGTGTATGTCAGACATCCCTTCCGGTAGTCCTAGACGGTATGCTACAGCTCCAATTCTCTTCAGTATTTGGTACGGTCCAATGTACCGAGGGGCTAGTTTCCCGTGTACTTGAAATCTCCGAGTCCCTCGAATAGGTGAAACCTTGAGATATACGAAGTCTCCTGGATTGAAGCTTACTTCTCGTCTCTTCTTGTCTGAGTAACTCTTCTGTCGGGATTGGGCGGCCTTTAGTTTCTCTCTAATTTCGGCCACTCTTTCTTCCGCTTCTTTTATGAATGCGGGTCCAACCAGGGCACGCTCCCCAACCTCTGACCACATCAGGGGGGTCCTGCACTTCCTCCCATAGAGGGCTTCAAATGGTGACATGCCCAAGCTTGCTTGATAACCGTTGTTGTACGAAAACTCAGCGTACGGTAAGCTTTGTTCCCAGTCCTTGCCATAAGTAAGGACACATGCTCTCAGCATATCCTCCATAATCTGGTTCACCCTTTCCGTTTGACCGTCGGTCTGCGGGTGATAAGCCGAACTGAAGTCCAACTTGGTGCCCATGGCCTTATGCAAACTTTTCCAAAACCTAGAGGTGAATTGGGTTCCTCTATCCGAAACGATTCTGCTAGGCACGCCATGCAGCTTCACTATGTTGTCTACGTAGAGTCAGGCTAGCTTTTCACCACCATAATTGGTCCGTACAGGTAGGAAGTGAGCGACTTTTGTGAGTCGGTCCACTATTACCCATATGGAGTCATGTCCTTTCTGCGTCTTGGGTAAACCCACTACAAAATCCATTCCTATCTCATCCCATTTCCAAACCGGGATGGGTAGGGGTTGTAGCAATCCTGCTGGCTTCTGATGTTCAGCCTTGATCCTTTGACAAGTGTCACAATGGGCGACGAATCTTGCAATGTCCGCCTTCATTCCATTCCACCAATACTTTTATCTTATATCCACATACATCTTGGTGGATCCTGGGTGGATGGAATATGCCGAGTTGTGGGCCTCATCCATAATAGTCTGTCGGAACTCTCCTTCCTTAGGCACGCAAATTCTATCCTTGTACCATAAGGTTCCTTTGTCGTCCACTCTGAAATCCGGTGCCTTGTTTTCCCCCGTATGCATGCGGATTCTCATCAAGTCCTTATCTGAGCTTTGGGCCTTTCTGATCTGGTCCTCCAAAGTAGGTTGGACACTCAACTTGTGACTGGAGCCTTGGGGAACGATGTGCACATTTAATCGTGCCATCTCTTCTTGAAGGTGGGCATTCTTAGGTCCATAAGATTTTCGACTTAGGGCATCCGCTACCACGTTTGCTTTGCCAGGATGGTAATGAATTACCACATTATAATCTTTAACTAGTTCTAACCACCTTCTTTGCCTTAAGTTCAATTCTGGCTGGGTGAAGATGTATTTCAAGCTCTTATGGTCCGTGTAGATCTCACACCTATTCCCAATCAGATAGTGCCTCCAAATCTTGAGGGCATGTACTACGGCTGCCAATTCTAAGTCATGGGTCGGGTAATTCTGCTCATGTGGCTTGAGTTGTCGGGAGGCATATGCCACTACTTTCCCTCCTTGCATAAGGACACACCCTAATCCTTGACGGGATGCATCACAATAGACGACAAAGTCCCGTTGGATGTCCGGTAAGGTTAGTACCGGGGCGGTTGTCAGTCTTCTCTTTAACTCTTGGAAGCTTCTCTCACATGACTCGGTCCAGGTGAACTTTTTCTCTTTCTTGAGTAGCTCTGTCATGGGTCGGGCTAACTTGGAGAATCCTTCAATAAATCTCCGGTAATATCCGGCTAAGCCGAGAAAGCTCCTGATTTCACTAATGTTGGTGGGTTGCTGCCAATTGGAGACTGCATCGACCTTTTCGGGGTCCACTGCTACTCCTTCCGCGGTCAAGACGTGACCCAGAAATGCTACTTTCTCAAGCCAAAATTCACACTTGCTGAACTTGGCGTAGAGCTTGTGCACTCTCAACTTTTCCAGAATCACTCGTAGGTGCTGCTCATGTTCATCGACACTCTTGGAGTATATAAGTATGTCGTCAATGAAAACTACGACGAACTTATCTAACTCTTCCATAAACACCTTATTCATGAGGTTCATGAAATAAGCAGGTGCATTGGTGAGTCCAAAGGACATCACGGTAAACTCATATTGCCCATAGCGGGTGACGAAAGCCGTCTTTGGAATATCACCTTCCTTAATCTTGAGCTGGTGATATCCTGACCTTAGGTCTATTTTTGAGAAATACTTGGCTCCCTTCAACTGGTCAAAGAGGTCATCAATCCTGGGAAGGGGGTATTTGTTCTTGATGGTGACTTCATTTAGTGCGCGATAATCCACGCACATCCTCATGCTTCCGTCCTTCTTCTTGACAAACAAGACCGGAGCTCCCCATGGTGATGAGCTCGGCCTAATGAACCCACTTTGTTGTAACTCTTCCAGTTGTTTCTTTAGTTCTGCCAATTCAGAGGCTACCATCCTATAGGGTCTCTTAGCTATAGGAGAGGTTCCAGGGACAAGGTCAATGACAAACTCTATATCCCTATCTGGCGGCATCCCCGGGAGTTCTTCCGGGAAAACGTCTGAGTATTCATTTATTACTGGAACTTCTTCCAAAAATTTGGCTTCCATGCTAAAAACCATCGGATCCGGTCCACTTCCCCGAGTATGGCAGGTTACTTGCACTCCTTCTGGGTTGGTTAGGTGTACCACCTTGTCAGCACAACTTATAAGGCCATTGTGCAGGCTTAACCAATCCATTCCAAGGATCACATCTATGCCTTTAGACTTAAGTACTACTAGGTCTGCTAAGAATTCTACCCCACTTAGGATGATCCTTACCCTAGAACAACCCAGCCGGCACTTTATGTCTCCTCCGGGCGTTCGGGTTAATAGGGGTGTCTTAAGTAGCACTGTAGGTATATTGTGTTCTTCCACAAAACTCGAGGATATGAATGAATGTGATGCCCCAGAATCAAACAATATTGTTGCCAAAACTGAGCTGACTAGGAACTCACCGAGCACTACGCCCTGAGCGTCCTGAGCCTCCTGGGCGTTGATGTGGTTGATGCGGGCTCGTCCGAAGGACTGCTGGGGGGGCCTCATCTGCTGGTTGTTGTTGCCGGTATTGTTATTGCGGATGGGTACACGATTGGCTCCTGATAAGACTGGCCTTGGTCCATTCACTGAGTTGGAGAGGGCTGGTGCTGCCGGCTTGTTATTGGCATATGGGCAATTAGCAATGAAGTGTCCTGTCTCATGGCAGTTGTAGCATGCTCGGGTATTGCTGCTGGTAGTAACTTGGCTTGTATTACTCTGTGGGACCTTCATGGTGCTCTGGCTCTTGAACTATCTTTGCTGGGTGTTGGGGGCTTGAGAGCCAGTGGCTTGTGGCTGGGTCCTATACTGCATAGGGGCTTGAGACTTGGTCACTAGAGGGCCAAAGTGCCTTGGTTTCTGGAAACGGTCCTGCTGACGAGCTTTGACTTCTAGGAACTTACGCTTATTGTCTCTCTTTTCTTCTGCCATGGCTCTCTCAGTGATGATAGCCATGTTCATCAATGTGTTGAAGTCTGGGTAGATGCATGGGGAGAGCAGCTTCTTAAGTTCGGTATTTAAACCCTTTCTGAACATATCCTGCTTCTTTTCATCCTTGTCTACTTCCTCCGGTGCATAGCGGGCTAGTTCTATGAACTGGTATGTGTACTCCTCAACCGACTTGTTGCCTTGCTGCAGCTCACGGAACTCATCTGCCTTGCGCTTCATGGTGGCTGCTGGGATGTGATAGCGACGGAATTCATCCACAAACTCTTTCCAAGTGATAGTGGAGGCATCTTGCGCAGCTGCACAGTAGTTCTCCCACCAAGCCAAAGCAGTTCCAGTGAGTTGGTGAGCGGCTAAACGGACTTTGTCACGGTCTCCATGTTCAAACGGCTCGAGTTTCCTCTTGATAACACGCAACCAGTCATCTGCGTCCAAGGGGTTGTAGGATCCTGCAAAGGTGGGTGGCTTGGTCCTCAGAAATGCTGTCAGTTTGTCATTTGCATTCTGCTCACGGGGCCTTGGGTGGGTGATAACATTGGTCAAAGCTTCCAATAGAAGGTTCTGATTGTTTAATACTTGCACCAGGTCGACGGCCGGTGGGGGTGGGGCATGTTGTGCTCCTACTTGGCTTTCCCCTCCCTGCTGGCTCACTTCCTGATCTTCCTGGTCTTCCTGATCGGGGGCTTGTCCTTGCATATCTTGTGGTCTCTCCGTACTTGGGGTGGCATGTGCCCGTCTTTGGAAAGCCCTGTTGTTACGCCTAGGGGCCGTCTGCGGATTGGGTAAAATCCTTATGAGACTTAGATTTGAAACTAATGATATAATAATTTTTTTTTTTGAAAAGACAGATTCCACCTACTGCCGGCAATCGCATAGACTAACAAGCATCAAGTGCAATTAGTTTTTATTTATTACGCTGGGGTACAACACTCGGGGGGGATACAGCTAAAACACACACTCCATGGTCGGGTACAAGGGTCACAATAGAGGGGTGGGCACAATCCTAGGCTCGGGGCCGAAAACGGCTTCATCCCTGGGGCACATCTAGGGCACATTACTCACGGGGCGAGTCGTCTTCCGGGGCAGAGTGAACTTCCAGTGGGATGAGTAGCTCTTCCTCGTCGTCTTCGAGGATCCCATTTTCCTGGGGCCGCTCGACGGCTCCTCCTCCTGTGGCTGCAGCTGTCCCTTCGGTACCTTCGGGTGGAGCTTGCGGGGTCCTAAAAAGTCCTCCCCATCCCATGATGGGTGTTCCGATTAGGATTTGGGTTTCCCCGATTGCCGGGACGGGTGTTCCGCCGTTGGTCCACTCTTGCATGCGCCGATCCTGGATCTGCCTGAGACTTTCCTGAGCGACGGCTTCGCTACTTATAGCAGCCGCGGTCCTTGCTTCGGCTTGAGCCACCCGGATCTGGTGCATCCTTACTGCAAGCTCAGCTTGCTCAGCCCGGTGGGTTTGCTCCCTTAAGATTTGGGCTTGCTCGTCAAAGAGCTTGTCCAGGGAGACGAGGTATGCGACCACATGGTACAAAAGGTCTTCGTGTTGGCGGCGCCATTCCAAGTTCCTCATGCGGGCCTGCCAGACTTGTGTCCTGATGACTGGAGGAAAGAGCCTCATTGGCGTGGGAATGAGGTGCTCTTCGAAGATTCGGCACAGGTAACGGAGAGCTTTTCTGATGGCCAAGGGATAGGCATCCTGATGTTGAAATCCCGTGGCAGTCACTCTCCATGGTTCGATGTCGGGGTGGCGGGTGCTTCTGGCGATGGATAGAACCACCCTACAGCGACGAGTACCGAGGTGTTCGTATTCCCTGCTGTAGTACCTTGGGCGCTCGGTAATACCGAGGCGCTCCAGGGAGTTGATTAAAAGGCGGGGAAAACCAGGTTCCTCTTGGCAAACGCCCTGGGTCCACCCATTCTCAGCCATCTGAAAACAAGGACAGGATAAACAATCTGGCATAGGTGCAAAGGGAGTAGATAACATTTATTATTACAACAGGGGTGGTACAGTTTTCATGGATACGTGGTCATTAGGGTAAGGTTCTAGTTTGGAATGCTAATCCTATCATGGAGACTCTTCCTTGATCCTGATAGGGCGCTTCTTTATTGGGAGGCTTTGATCCATCTCTTCGGTTTGTGTGCCTTTATCCCAGTGGGTTTCCATGGGTTCTTCTTCTTCTTCTTCCTCTATCCATCCGCCTATTCCATTGCGGTTCTCGTATTCTTGCATCTGGGCTTGGAGGGCGGCTAAGGAATATTCGGCGCTGGCGGCCCTTGTCCGTTGTTCCTCCAGCTCCTGGGTTAGCTTTTCAATCCCATGGATTAGCTTCCTCAGTTGTGCCGTCTGTTCGCGGTAGAGTGCATCCAAGCCGGTAAGGTAGATGGATAGGTGGGACACCGTATCTTCTAGGCCTTCTTCCTCCCGTCCAAGTCCCCTTATCCGGGCAATCCAAGTGCGTCCCCTTCTCTCAGCGGGTGGGAAGAATCCCATAGGGGTCCGTTGAAGGTGGTGCTTGTAAAGCACACGCAGCCGTCGCAGGGCTTTACGGGCGGCCTTTCGGTAGGTGTCGGGGAAGCGGAAACCAACGGTGGAGATGAACCAAGGGTCCACGTCAGGGTAGCGGGTGCTCTTCTCCACAAACACCATTATGTCACACCGAAGGGTGCCCCCGGAGATGTATTCACGATAGGCATACTCTGGTGGTTCTATAACCCCAACGCGTTCCAGGCTGAGCAATAATAATTTAGGAAGGCCAGGTTCTGCATGGCAGATTCCGTTGACCCATCCATTGTCAGCCATCTGGAACAGGGCAAAAACCGGTGGTGAGTGTTTGTGCAGGAAATATCTAAATCAAAACAAGTCCTAGGATTTTAAAAAAAGGGTTTTCGCTCCTAGGGTCACGTCCTACGGCCAACCTACGGCTCTGATACCACCTGAAGCGTCCCTCATCCGAGGTGACTTAAATGTGATATAAAAATCAGTCCCAGGAGGCTGATACACATTTATTACATCAGATGGTACATTACCGTACAAACCTCCGAGGAGGCGGGCATTCGATACAAACGATAACTAGTAATAAAATGGCTATGGTAATACACCAAAGCGTGATCCACGTGGGATCCAGCTCGGGCTCAGAGTAACACTCTAGCAGAAGCATCTTGCGGGGGGGTCAACACCACAGGCAAAGTTGGGCGCGGA
Source organism: Panicum hallii (assembly GCF_002211085.1). Lineage (NCBI taxonomy): Eukaryota > Viridiplantae > Streptophyta > Magnoliopsida > Poales > Poaceae > Panicum > Panicum hallii. Next base: position 21,211,904 of record NC_038042.1, read on the forward strand.
CACAACCCTTATTCGTCGTTTCTGATCACGTAGTCCGGGTCTTCCTCTGAGAAAACTACAAATATATATAGGGTGAGTACAAAGGTACTCAACAAGTCCAACCACACCCGCGGAGGGGTTAGGGTTTATTTGCGATAAAGCAAGATTTTACACATGCAAGGGTTTATTTAACAAAAGCACTTTCTCAAAACATTTTTATAGTAATCGAATCATAAGTAGTGTTGATCCTGCATAAATGATCCAAGTTTTAGTGTCATCGGACTCGACGTCCACAGTAGCTTACTGTACAGCTGCCGAGTACTTTCAAAACAACCTATGCCACAAAACCCGTCATCCCGGAACATCTATTGAAGTGACCATGCCGTAACGCGTCCAATACCGTGGACACGGCTATTCGAATAGATTTTTACACTCTGCAGAGGTTGTACACTTTACCCACAAGTAGGGTACGGCGCTACGAACACCTTAATGTCGCGGCGGATCCTAACAAAGCCATTACCCACCTTAGCTGAATCTAACTAGCCAACACGGAAGCTACCATGGGGTTAATGACCTATCAATGGAGTCATAACCGGAATATCACTCACACAGATCGTATCCCTTCCCCATGGTCTCCCGTTACTCCCCCGCTCTCCATTTTTGGCTAGTAGAGCAACTAGTGGGGTTTATGCTAAGCCGTTGCCCACACAACGGTCGAGTGGTTGTACGATAAGAGAGTTAGGCAAGATGACACCCCAGTTCATCCTTATACCGACCAGACGGACATCTCCCGACCATGCTCAACCACCAAGGTACAAGCACGCAAGCGGCATTTCGCACCGAAAACGCCGTCCATCTCGTCAGGTTAAGCCTTTCTTTTTATTTCCCCACAATCCCATTTTGATCTTCTAAAGCACCCGTACCCTTATTCTTAGTAAAGCGCTTATAATCATAGTTTACAATATAATGAGAGAAATAATAGGTAACAAGTATCTCTGACATGTAGTTTACGCCTGACCGAGCAAATCCTAGGTCATCGGGGTAGGGTTATAGCAATCAAGGGGTGGCTATCCAACCAGGTCTTGCAATAAAACAATGCATTTTACAAAACAGGCCAATAGGTTGTATTTATAAATCTAGGATAAGAATGCATCAAAGGATGGGATTGGACTTGGCATTCGCAAAACCTTCCGGGAAGTCCTGATCGAGGTACTGTCCTTCAGGTTCGGGCTCACGGCACTGGTTCTCGGACTCTTGCTCACAGTACTGCTCGTCGACGGGTTCTCCCTCGGTCACCTCGTGATCTACGGCGCACACAAACAAACATTCCATAAGGAAAAAGAATTAAGGTTTTATTTACAAGCCCGAATCAGGAATAACTTAAGAAACTATGGTAGGAGGATGATTTCCGGGGGATTTCTTGATGGCAAGGCCGACATTATGCTACAAATGGCGTGGTAAAGTTTCAGGGCAAACGGGGGATTTTTGGCGCATAAAATAATAGGCCGAACGGGGTTTTAGGGAAGGAACAAGGGTCCAAGGACCTATTCGTAATTTCTGTTGGGAGGGAGGGCTTGATTGGAATTTCCGGAAATACCTAGGGTACTCTAAGAAGGGTCAGGGACCTATCCATAATTATTTTGTGTAGTGGAGGGGTTCATTTTCTAAATAGAATGAGCAGGGGGGGTTATTTGGGAAAAGGGTTCAAGGGGAGGTGGGGTTCTTTAGGGAATAGGCAAAAGAGCAGGGGGCTCAGGGCAATTGTGCCCTTCTTCTTCCTCCCGTTACCAGAACAGAGGAGGGGGGGGTAGAGGCCGGCGGCGCCACCAAATCCGGCGGCCCAGGGGCACGGCGGCGGCCGGGGGCAGGGGCAAAACGGAGAGGGGAGCGAGGGGGTTCTATTCCTCTACTCACCACGGGCCGGGGTGGTGCGAGGCGGCCTGCCCACGGAGGCCAGGGGCGGCGGGCGGAGGGCTGGGCGGCGGCGGCAGTGCAGGGCCGGGGAGGGGGCTAGGGCTGCGGGGGAGGGTTGTGGCGGTGACTGGGCACGGCGGGGTGTACTTATAGGCCGGCGAGGGGGGGGGAAGGAGAGGATGGCGCGGTGGAGGCCGGTGAGTTCGGGGGCGGCCAGTAATGGCGGTGGGGGCGGTGGTGGTGCTCGGTCGCCGCTGCGCAGGGGTGGGCGGTGGCGTGTAGCGGGGAGGGGCGACCTGGGGGCGCACGACGCAGGGGGGGAGGCGGCCCGTGGCGAGGCGACGCGCGGCGGCCGGCACTGCTCGGCGCCGTGGCCGGCAGGGGCAGCGCGAGCGCCAAGACGGCACGGCGTGCGCAGAGGAGGGGTCGGGTTAGGCCGTTCCTGTGGCATCATCAATGGAGAGAGAGGGGTGGCCGGGCGCTCGGCGTCGAGCTCTGCTCGGCGTCGGGCTGTGCGTGCAGGGGAGCAGGAAGCAGAAATAGAGAAAGGAGAAAGGAGAAAGGAAAGGAAAAGGGAAAGGGGAAAAGAAAAGGAGGGGGGGGGAAACGTCGGCGGATTTTGCGGCGGCGGTCGCGAGATGTGTTGGGCGATTAGGGGTTCGGACGGCAAGGGTTTAGGATCGATCCGAGCTTGTCGAGAGAATATTTTCTAGCGAGCGACTTGTGCTGTAATTTAGATAAGGTAAAAACGCGGGCGTTACATATTACAAATATTTTTTTTGAGTCCGTTGACGCGAAAACATGCCACGCACGTGCCAAATACCGAGTGCTGAACATGTAGCACGTAGAGGTGCACTTTCGCAGCGCCTTTGCGCAAATCAGTTGGACCGGTTTGGTGGATCGGTTAGACCGGTCTCGCTAGGGCAGGCCGACGAGGATCTAACGAATGCCCGCCCGGGAGGGACTCTGTTGGTGCAAGCGCACCTTGGGTTGTTCTAGGGTTGGCAGACCACCTACTCCCTCCGGTGTCCGTTTAATAGTCATTTTAGGCTGAATACGAAAGTATACAAATAATAGTTGCTGGCTGTGAAATGTCATCCTCTAGCCTCATTTAACGGACAGGTAATTAAATGTGGACAAGGAATTAAAGGGTCGTTCCGCTCGGCTTCCCCACGCCGGCCCAATATTCTCAATAAGAACAATGCCTGCTCGTCTTCGTTCCCGCAGCTCGTGTTCCTACCCATGCCGTCCATCTTCCTGACTCTTCTTGCCTTGCTTCCTTCTTGGCCACGCTCATGGCAACGACGCCTCCCCTGTCTCCGTCCAACAGCAGCGAGTCCGACCCTACCTGGTACTGGCGCAACCCGGCCAAGCGAGCTGCGCGTGAGGCGGCAGCTGTCGCGGTGCGTGAGGCGCACGCGGCACGTGAGGCACGCGAGGTGGGTGAGGCACACGCGGCAGATGCTCGCCGTGCGTCTTCCCAGCGCATGCGTGGCATCCGTCACCACCCGTACGTCCGGCCTTCACGGCAGAGGGGTGCGAGGCTGCGTACTCCTTCCGATGATGAAGACGAAGTGGTTGGTCCGGCCAAGGTAGAAGAAGGGGTGAAGGAAGAGGAGAAGATCGACATAGGAGACGCTGCGAAGAAGGAAGAACAAGATTGCGTGCTGAAGAAAGAAGATGCATCAAACAAATCAGTTTGATTATGATTACATTCGATTAAGAAAATTTCTAGTACTAATCCTAATTATTCCATGCAGCAAGCTTTTCCATGGCTTCATTTACTAGTGTTGTTTCACAATGGACTTGTAATGGTAATGATCCTTGTCTTTCAAGTGTGCCCTTCTTCATGTGAGGCAGATTGTATTTGTTGGATCCATGAACCCTCATTGTTTCTTGCAAAACTCCATGAAGTGTTAGATACATTCTGTTTGCCTTGTGTGGAGGATACTCATGGAATGCCTGCAGTATTAGAACAATGTTAGTATATGAAACGAATTAATAGACAAATATTTCTAAATTATAGAAAGATCACAAACCTCTTGCACAACTGGAATTAAGTCCTGAACTGATTTTGCTATTTTCTTGTACTGAATTGATTGTATGGCACGAAAAAAAACCCAAGTCCAAAATATTGAAATCTGGAGAATTGACCGGTTGACAAATGAGACGAATGTCGAAACCATCTTGTTGTGTAGCTTCACAAAACAGTGGATCGTTAACTTCAATATGAGAGGGTGCGTTGTCTTGTTGAATATAGATCGGTCTGTTGAGATCATCACGTGGCCACTTAGCTTTAATAGCGGGCAACACCTTCTCTATCATGAACTCCCTAACGACATCTCTCTTAATTGAAGTGATTGAATTGTTCCTGCTGGCAGGTTAATGCTACCCCTCTTTGCACGTTCAAAGTAACCAAAGGGAAGCATCCAATCTTCCCATCAAAAGTGCAAACACCATTCTCAAATCTTGGACGAGAGGTAGCACACAAAAACATTAGCTTAGGGATGTTGTTCTTACTCCTACAAGTACGATATGGCTCATCTTCATCGGAAAGCAAATAATACCTCTCAGATTTACGAGTAATGAAGAACCATTTCTCATCAATGAAAACATGATAAAAAAGACTCTTAAATCTTGGATTATCATGCAAGCTCTCATGTTCATGCATGTCAACACACCATTGTAGCCTAGCCTTCTTGTTTTCATCGGTTAGATGTGGTTTAATACTACTTGTGTGCCTTCTAACATTTCCTTCTCTCAAATTCTTCAAAAGTGTTTTCTTGCAAACTCCAAGTACGTTACATGCATCTTCAAGGGTGGTTCTATCCTTAAGAGGAACGTTGCGCAGCAGATCATAGTTTATTGGAGTTGGCTTACGACCACATCTACTCCTTTTGCTAGCAAAACTAACCATAGTACCTTGATCAAATGATTTACCTTCAGCCCATATACGCTGAACAGTGCGAATATGTAGATCAAACGTTGCAGCAACTTCTGTAGTAGCATTCCTTGGTAGCACTCCATTTCTACTTCTTCGCAGCAGTTCTTGGTACACATGATTTTGGACGTGCTCGGAAGCATCTTTCCGCTTCACACCGGCCACGGGTGGCGCCATATTCAAATCGAACAAGTGGTGGTCATCTTCTAAATCAAATGGTTCTTGGTTTAAGTCAAAACCTATTGAAAAAGTACATTAGAAAGAACCAGATTAGAAGAGAAAAAAATGCACTACAAAGTAACGTACCTAAACCCCCCACAGAAGGTAGCTCCATATTCAAGTCAAATTGCGCCATTTCTTTATGTGTTGTTTTTTCCCTTCTGTTTGTTGGAAGCAGGGCACATTATATAGCCGAGCTAAACATAAAAAAATAGCGGCACGGTAGGAAAAAAACGACGGCAGAGAGAAAACGAAACGCGCAACAGCAGAAAAATTGGCGCCACAGCTAAAAGAACGGCGCCAAGCTCAAAAAACTAACCATAGTACCTTGATCAAATGATTTACCTTCAGCCCATATACGCTGAATAGTGCGAATATGTAGATCAAACGTTGCAGCAACTTCTGTAGTAGCATTCCTTGGTAGCACTCCATTTCTACTTCTTCGCAGCAGTTCTTGGTACACATGATTTTGGACGTGCTCGGAAGCATCTTTCCGCTTCACACCGGCCACGGGTGGCGCCATATTCAAATCGAACAAGTGGTGGTCATCTTCTAAATCAAATGGTTCTTGGTTTAAGTCAAAACCTATTGAAAAAGTACATTAGAAAGAACCAGATTAGAAGAGAAAAAAATGCACTACAAAGTAACGTACCTAAACCCCCCACAGAAGGTAGCTCCATATTCAAGTCAAATTGCGCCATTTCTTTATGTGTTGTTTTTTCCCTTCTATTTGTTGGAAGCAGGGCACATTATATAGCCGAGCTAAACATAAAAAAATAGCGGCACGGTAGGAAAAAAACGACGGCAGAGAGAAAACGAAACGCGCAACAGCAGAAAAATTGGCGCCACAGCTAAAAGAACGGCGCCAAGCTCAAAAAAGGGTAGGGCGCGCGACCAGGGGATCGAACCCGGGACTGCGTGCGTAGGAAGCAAAGCATGAGATCAACTGGGACATTAAGTACGTTCGTTAGAAAAGGAAAGCAAAAGCATTTAATAGTTTCTTGGTATGAGAGAAGCTATCCAAAACGACTATTAAATGGACACCGGAGGGAGTACTTCTCACTACGCTCCTTCCACAAGCGAGGGTGTTCACCATCAAACTTTAGAAAATCTACTTTGGGCATCTTAAAGTCTTTATAAACAACCCTGGTAGTGAGAGTTGCCTTCTCCTTCGTCAGTGGGATGGATCAGCGGAGCGCAAGGTTAGGGGTGGGATGGGTGGGATATGGTGGGTCCAGCAATAGCATGAACCCGTCACGGACGCCGCCGCCGAGTCAACCCTCCCGAGCTAGCAAGGATCAAGGAGATCGAAATCTCCGATCTCTGAACGGGAGCTGGAAAAATTTTAAGACTCAAAGCAAATGAATCCAGCGACCGACGGTTCTGGATACCAATTGACACGGTCCTAACTACGCTGGCGGCACACCGGCGAGCTTTGGACAGAATTGCGACACCGGCGGCGGCGACTTGGGAGAGAGAGCGAGAGGTAGACGAAGGGGATAAGTAAATTAGTTTTTGCTTGTTCGATACCCTGGTCCACTGACTCAGCCAGATACATAATCTGTTATACGAATGGGCCATCAGGCCATTAAAGACAGCAGCGCCTAATGGGCTTACTCTATTACATAGTTTAGTCACTCTTCTGGGCCTTCAGTAGTTGGGCCGTGACAGCCTCCCGGGAGGAGTCCTCGGCCACTCATCAGCACAGAGATCTCTTCACCCCTGGTTGCCCGCGAAAGGAGGAGATGATGCATCGGCGGCGGCCAAAGTCGAACCCGTGCCTGCCTTCCTCAACGGATCCCCCTCGTACGTCGCTCCGCGCCGGCGTAGTCCTGGCATGGACGAGAATGAGGAGATCTGGCCCGTCACTGCCATCGTTGGCGGCAGCTGCAACACCCTCTCCATCTGCAGCAACAACCGCTCCAATCCCCTTCCCAACTGTTCTTCGTGTTTATTCATCACGAGCCTCTGTTCTGATGCGGACAACCGGTTGCTTGTGGTTCCTTGCCGTGCGCAGCTCTTCACTTGGGGTGGAACAAACGAATCCCTCTCGGCACCCGTCGGAGACTAGAGCTTAGGGCCTGTCGACGCCATCGCGGGCGTCAAGATCGTCTACATGCACCTGAATTCTGGTTTAATTGCGAGCTTTGTCTGATTGTCGCTGACAAAAATTTCTCAGCCTATGGTTACGTGTTGTTTTAACTGCAGGTCTTGTTTAGTTTTCGGGTTGCTTTTCTTTTGCTAAATCAGTAGCTTCTGGAGGGACACAATCAATGGTTTCGATCCAAGAAGGTCACATCTGGACATGGTAACTGTCGTGTCCTCCTAGCATATGTATAGTCCCTTATGCTGAAACCTTTGATTGATCTGTTTGCTCTGCATATCTGCCATTTACGCATGAAATAATTTTGGGTGCACCTTCAATTGTCACTAGCACTCCTTAAGTAGCAATAGGATTTGGTTTATATTTGGAGCGTATGAGATTGGCCTATTTCCTCTCAAGCGTATTTCTTTTTAAAATTGACTGACTTTGATCTGTACACAACTATTGTCCTATATTTTTCTCCTGCCATGTTACAATCAGCATTGTTAGAAGTGCTAATTAACCTATGATGTTTGGTCTAAATCAATGGTAAAAAAAGCGCTAGGCGCTAGGCGGGCGTTGGGCTCGGCAAAAAGAGTAATCGTGCTTAAGCGTGATTAATCGTGCTTAAGCGTTAGTATAATATATATATATATATACATATTTTGCATAGTATAATATATAAGCGTTAGTATAAGCGTTAGTATAATATATATATATATATATATATAGTTCATAGTTCATAGTTCATAACTGCATATTACATATGCATTGGCAGCATTCCATCACTGCAGTGCCACTAATCATCAATCCAACTGGACAGAATCATTGGATTTTGTAATCTCACAATCATCGTCCTCATAATCAATATCGTCATCCACATTGTCATCATCTTCTTGCTCAGATTCCCAGTCTTCTTCATCCACTTCTCTAGCAACTCTTGCACTCCAGCGAGGTTGAAGCTCCTCCTCTACTCCCATTGCATCTCCTAGGACAGACCATGGTATACTTGTCCCTGGCATTTGTTCCTCATCCTCATCCCTGAAGTGAACTAGTGCATCTTTGTCCACTCCCTCATAGAAAAATCCTTGAGCTTCTGAGAATCAACACTCAAGAGCACCTCATAGTTCTTGTTTCGGGTAATTTTTTCTTTCTTGGACAGCATCTTATTGTTGAACTGGATGTAGACAAGAGAGTTGAGGCGTTCTGCTGTTAATCTGTTCCTTCTCTTTGTATGAATCTGCAAAAAAAATGCACTCATTACAACTCTTGTCAATTATTTATAGGTGTGTAAAATAGATAGCAAAGTGGATAAGTGGCTGTGACCTGTTCAAAAAGGCTCCAATTCCTTTCACAACCTGATGAGCTTGTGGTTAATGAAAGGATTCTAACAGCAAGTGTTTGCAAATCTGGTACTCCACCTCCATACAGCCTCCACCAAGATGCTAGAAATGAAGAAAAGTCATCAAAGTTCATACATGTAGCAAATCAAAATTAATTTCAGATTGTTGTACAAGGCTACAAGTTACCTGGACTGAACTCAAAGCATTCACAACTCCTTGCCATCTTTTTTGAGAAGGATCCTTGTTTCATTTAAAACTTATCCAAGTCCTCATTGACTACCCTGTAAGCTTTCTCTTCATCACCATAGAAAAAAGTCTCAACACATAGCATGAATTTTTCCACCATAGCCGAATCAGAGAAGATGTTGCTGTTGTTATAACTATAATATGGGTTCAACATGTATGCAGCCACATGCAGCGGGGAATCAAGCCTATTTTTCATTTTTTTGTCAACAATTGTTATGACTTCTTTGTAGTTCTTCTCCACATTCCCAAATGCATCCTTAATCTCCTTTTTTGCCTTGACTAGTTCTCCATATAGAAAACCCATAGCTGGCTTCACATCCCCATCTACCAAACGAAGAAGTTTGACAAGAGGCACAAACACCTTCAAGCAAAGTGCCACACCTTTCCAAAAAGCTATGCTTAGCACCGTTGCTGTTGCCTCCTTTCCCTTCTTAGACTTTGTATCGGGTAAGTCATACCACTTTGAATCCACTACCATCTTTCTAAGATCATCCTTTTTCTCCATCAAGCTTTGCAAAGTAAGGAAGGCTGTAGCAAATCTGGTAACCCCTGGTCTTATAATATCTCTCTTCAATGTGAATGATCTCATACATGCTAAGGTGCGGTGGTGACCATAGACAAAGATGGTGAATGCTTTAGCTTGATCAATTATCTTCTTGAATCTTGGAAGGCTGCCAATGCCTTGTAGCATCAAATTGATTGTGTGAGTTGCACAAGAACTCCAAAAAATGTTAGGCCTCTTGTCATGCAACAATGCCTTAGCTCCCATATTGTTAGAAGCATTGTCTGTAACTACTTGCACAACAGAGCTTGAGCCTAATTCCTCAATTGCTTTATCCACCAACTCAAATATGACTTCACTTGTGTGTGATACATCTGACATCTCTTTTGACTTGATAAAGCTTGTCCCTTGGCTAGTACGTGTGCAAATGTTCATTATACTTCTCCTCTTCATATCTGTCCAAGCATCAGTCATAATGGAGCAACCATATTTGTTCTTGTCATCCTCACGGTCGTGCAGCAAGCTCTTGGTTCTAGCATGCTCCTCTTCAAGCAACTTCTCTCTAAATTGATGCTGACTTGGTGGCTGAAAACCAGGACCAAATTGACCAATAGCCTCAACCATCTCCTTGAACTCATCATTGTCACAAGCATGGAATGGAATGGCATGCGTGTAGACCCATCTAGCAACATATTGCTGCACCAGGTGTGTCCTCTCTTTCCAAAGAGCCTCATTGATATTTTGTTGCCTCCTAGCATCAGCCCGACCTGCTTTAGGATCAATAGGTGTAGCGAACTTGTCCATGGGGCCGAGTTTGTTTGGTTGGTTCGGTGTTACTGAGCTTCCAACACCAGATTGCACATCCCTGCCTACCTCATCATCAACATTTATCACTTGCACATTGTCTCTAACATCTTTATCATGCTGCAACTTCTCTTTTTTATTTTGTATTGCTAATTCCAGATCCTTCTTGCACTTGAGCTTAACTTCAGGACACACTTTCCTGCATTTTGCAACTGCAGTACCAACATGACCAAGGTGTTGTTTGAACCTGTGTATACCTCCTGTGCTCTCATGGCCACAAAGAAGGCACTTGACTCGATTCTTGTCATTTGGATCAACTAAACGTCCCCATTCCCATCCTATGTCACTGGATTTTCTCTTTAAATGGTTCTCAGCCTCCATGGATGCAGCAGCACTAGGATCACACGCCATCCTAGAGACCTAGACCTAGAGAGAGTCAGAGAGCAGAGAAGGAACAAACAGATAGGGGGCGGAGGCAGAGGCTAGGTGCACTTGGAGGACGCACAGGCGGCGATGACCCTATCCCAGACCAGTGGTGGAGCGTCCGGGGGGAGCAGGGGCGGGGGCGGCGGCGCTGGGGGGAGCAGGGGCGGCGGCGCGCGGGGGGAGCAGGGGTGAGGGCAGCAGCGCGTGGGGGGGGGGAGCAGGGGCAGCGGCGCGGGAGGGAGCAGGGGCAGCGCCGGCGCGCGGGGAGGAGCAGGGGCGGGGGCGGCGGCGCGGGGGGGAGCAGGGGCGGCGGCGCACGGGGGGGAGCAGGCCAGCAGGAGGGGTGGTGGCGCGCGGGGGAGCAGGGGCGGGGGCGGCGGCGCGCGGGAGGGAGTAGGGGCGGCGGCGCGCGGGAGGGAGAAGGGGCGGCGGCACGCGGGGAGGAGCAGGGGCGGGGGCGGCGGCGCGGGGGGGGGGGGGGGCGGGCAGGGGCAGGGGGCGGCTGCGCACAGGGGGGAGCGAGGAGCCCGTCTAATACCGAGCTTGGCGCCAAAAACTCCCGCCAGCTCCCGCGCGGCTCGCTGTAAAACTCCCGCCCGCCGCTTTTTCACCGCCCAGCCGCGCTTCCGCGCCGCCCAGTCGCACTTCCGCGTGCGTCCGTGTCGCCTACACGCGCCTTGCGCGGAACAGGCCGCCTACGGCCGAAGCGCAGCGCCACCCTCCCGCGTCGCGCTTAATCGTGCTTAGGCGTGCGCGTAAGCGCGCTTTTTTGAACGTTGGTCTAAATCCTAGATTGCTGGTATGGCACTTTCTGTAGCACTTATAATCTTAGGAAGTATTGATAATGAGAGATAGTAAATGAACATCTTATTCCCTTTTACAGATTGGCTGTTCTTTCTTCAATTCAGTTGCCATCAGCGTATGCTTTCTTTATTAGGATAAAGCTCTGGGTGCATCAGTGATAAGGTAAGCTATTCATAACTAAATACCTTCTATTCAACCAGTCTAGGCACATATATTGCTCAGGATTTAAACATGCATTCTATTCAAAACTTAAATAGCTTAACAGTGTGTTTATCATATGCACCTACTGTCTATAGTTTTACAAACAGGTAGACTAAGGTATTAAGGAGAATCGCAAGTTTCATGAAAATGGGATGGTCAGAGCCTCTCATTATAGATGATCCAGCAAATGTCCTTGGGCATATCGAATTTCTCACATGTTGAATTTTTGTCTATGTAAAAATACAGTCTTAGTTGTGGGTTTTGATCCCTATGTGTTAGCTGCTTACTTTAATTGAGTTTTGCAAAGGAAAACCGTAATTGATTCGTCAATCAATTTCATATATGTTTGCATCATATAGCTTTTGTCCGAGTATAACCATGAAGAAATATTAGAATCAAATTGCATGTTATCTTCTTAATTACACAATTTCACTGCTTTCAACTGTTCATAAAGTGCCCATGCATGTTGCCTACCTCCTCATTTGTTCCATGTGGCAATATCTTTAGACTTTAGACATTCAGTCATGCCCAACAGTTAGCTCCAAACATTCATTTGCTATATACTTGTCTGAATTCTGAATGACGAAAGAGTTGAGACTTTTCATTCTTCTGGGTATGTACAAAAGTGGAGGGAAATCACTTAAAAATTTACGCAATGGAACTTCTAACTGGTCCTTGTGCATCTTTCTATCTTTGTAGGAAGTTACTGCATCAAAGTGATCCATAGGGTTCCTTATCTATCTTTGCTAATTGCACAACACATTGTTGTCATGCTAAGTACCACAATACTCAAAGTAGAACATTGTTGGATATTCCTATTTCTTTTAGCAGCAAGTACCCTGTGCAACTATCGACATTGGTCTGGGTTCAGTGATAAAAAGGTAAAAAAAAGTTCCTCGCAAAAAAAAGGTAAAAAAAATGGCAGTCTGGCCATGGGTCTTTTTTAGCAAGCTAATAACAGATAAATAGGATTCTTTTTAGGGTTTTCGTTGAGCAGACAAAATTAAGGGCCTGTGATTTTTTTTATCTAGAAACATGGAGCATGTGACGTACATATATGATGTGTAGGGAAAAGTATATATACACTTAGATGCCTCTGCTATGTTTGGGCTTTAAACACCATCTTTTGGATTTAACAATATGATTTTCTCTCTTATCTTAGGTGCTGTGTTTTATTATTTATTTTCATAAATTATTTTATTTTTATTTTTTAATTTTACCCGCACGGGCACAATCCTAATCGATTAAAAAAAGAAGAAGAAAAAGCATGTGCCGCGGAATAGAAATGTTCCTCTTTATAAATCAAGAATACCATTTGATTTGTGATAAAACTATCGCACCAAAAGCAAGTTACAGCAACGACGATGGTTACATTTCCACAGTTGCCGTCATTTCTTTCTTGGGCAACTTAATAAACACCTCCAAATTAAAGAAATAACAAATTCGATAAGATAACAATTAATCCCCTCCTCAATTAATCCATATCAATAAATACTACAAATCCTGGCTTATTAGCTGTGAAGGATGGGCGGGCGGCAGTAGCGCCCCTTGAGCCAGCCGTCAGTGATCTGCTTATACGCGGCCTCGGTGAGGTGGATGCCGTCCCAGCTGAGGTGCGCGGCGGGGCTGGCACACGCGGACGCGCCCTGCATTCCGCATCGGGCGCTGTTCTGGTAGTTGTACTTGCCGCCGCCCGACCCGCAGCACGTCCCGAACACCGAGCTGAACCCTGCAACACTCATCAAGAACAAAAGAATGAAGATGTGAGACTACGGCGGCCACAAGCCATAATAAAGGGCAGGATCGGAGCGGTGGCCGGCCGACCGGCGATGTCGGCGGGTGTGTTGGTTGGGAGAACATAGCCAGTTGGATGCGAGCGACGTTGATGGGAAACGCTTGACACTGCACCACCTAAACAAATGCTCACCAGGACAACGCCACAAGTGCGAAACGACTATCATGGGCCGGGGCATTTTCTTTGAGCTCCCCGCCCGCACGACATGTTCACGTTTCCGTGTAACGGCTAGGCATGGGTCTCACTCAATGAGGGGAATCTCAGCTCGGTGCACATGGGCATGTGTGCCGCTCAGTGCTTCTAGTGGTAGTGTTCAATGTTTTCAGCGCAAAATAAAAAAAAAAATCCTTCCCAAACCTAGCTACCATGTTGCTTGTTTTTGTACATACTTGTGGAGTGCAGTGTTTGCCAGGATGGCGCGTTGAAAATAAAGGTTCTGGCTAGAGGGGCTGGCTGGAAGAGTCAAGACTAAAGAGAGGTTCCGATCCGTTTGAAACCGCAGTAGCCGCCAAGCCGGCCGATCATCACGGACGCTCGGTTTGCTTGCGTGACATTTCCCCTTCTACTAGCTATAGCTAGTTCAATCTGATTTGCAACTTGCAATAATTTGGGACGTACCGTAATTCTGCGGGTTCCGGACCATGTCGTAGACGCCGGAGTAGAAATCGGCGTACATGATCCGTGCCGTCTTCCTGTGCCTGCTCTGGATGATGTCGATCCTTTTCTGGAGCAGGGTGTTGTGGTATGTGGAGAGGTCATTGAACTTGTTGAGGCAACCAAGGTCGTCGTAGTCGCTGCTGTTGGAGCTCTGGTAGATGGTCAGGTAGATGGGGAAGCACCCGATCGGCAGCACCCCCGGCACCACGATGTCCGTCGCGCCCATGGCGATCAGTTTCTGCACGGACGCAACAGTACTGCGTCAAGAGACAGCGCACTAGTACTCTTGCAGGTCGTGCGGCGAGAGCTCACATCGATGCCCCTGGAGATGGTGTTAACGATCTTCGGGGTGTATTTTTTGGTCTGCTCAGTGGTGTAGCCGCCAAAAATCATGGCGTTGTAGTCGTTGCCGCCGAATTCGCCGAACACGAATAGGGAGTTGGCCAGGTAGCTTTTGCAGCCTGCCCGTACACGCATGATGAGGATGAGTTGGGCCCAGCGAATTGAGTACTGGTCGATAGGATCTTAACAAGGTAATGAAGCGGGTGTTGGTGAGCACTGAGTCGTCGTCGTCCACTTACTTTGCCCGCAGACGGAAGTGGCGATCTGCTGGAACCACTGGAGCTGAAAGCTGATGGGCCCGTTGTTCCAGATCTTGTCGGAGAGCCCCAGCGACCGGAAGAAGGGCGCGTCCATGGCCGTCGCGCCCGTGATCGCCATGTTCGCGCCCTGCTTGAAGTCCGCGCTGCTCGACTTGGACGGTGGGAGGAACGCCAGTCCGAACTGGTCGGCTGAGTGTAATGAGGCAGAGGACCGTCGATGATGCATTGAATTTGAAACGATTTAACATACGGGGTCGACTCGACAGTGATCCCGAAAGCCCGGATAGATCGAGAAGCGTACTCAGGAAGTCGACGACGACGCGGCCGTCGGAGCAGCGGCATGTCGGGGTGCCGAAGAAGGTCTCGCCGTAGGGCGGCTGGGTGAAGGTGATCTGCGACGGCCTGCCGTTGGTGCACAGGTTGCCGGTATCTGTGATGGAGTCGCCGAAGTTGAAGATGGCACTGTAGTTCTGCGCCGCGGCGAGCACCCACGACGCGCAGAGCAGGGTCAGCATCAGCGCCGACGCCGGCGGGGCACCAGTAATCCTTCGGTGGCTCCCCATGATCGACAGACGCTTGATGCCGACCAATTCGACCACCGGCACGGCACGCGGAGTGGCAGGCAAAGCTCGCAACTGGCAATAGGAAACTGGTACCTCTGCCTGGGCAAAGATCTCGGCAGCTCAGCACAGCGCCTGTAGAGCTGCAGAGCAGAGCACTTGAGTGAAACGAGTGGGTGGAGGCCGGTTTTTATAGCCCCTCGATGCTGTGCATTGCCCGGGGCCCTGGCTCCTTTTCCAGCCAGGGCCTAGATGACTGCACCGCTGACTGACAGCGGACAGTCCAGATGACATTCTGACGGGTAAAAGATATGTCCCGTGCTGCTGGATCTGAAGTTTTCACGGTTGATTAAGAAAAATTAGAGTATGTGGTTGTGGTTTAGACAAGATGCATGTGGAGCAGTTTGCGCCCATTTCGGTGGTTGCTCAACATGTAGACAGGAGCAGCAGCATTATTAGATTTTATGAGCTGTATTTTTTCTCCTTTTGCGGTGACTACCATGTGATTTTTGGGGCCTTTTCGGTAGGCCGTGAAGGTGCTCGGTACGTGCTGGCAAGGTCCAACCAAAGGATTAATAGAATGGTTCAGAAATAACTGTGTTTCTATTTCAGCCAGCTAGATATTCAACTAGCGGGTGTATGAAGTTCTAGGAATGTAGTGGTTGAGGGGTGTTGACCTATAATTTATCTGAAGTGACGATCAGTTTCTCTATGAACAGGTTCTTCTGTAAATGAAAATACAACTAATCCGAAGTTATATAGTTTTTAAAGGTTGCTACGTTAATTTTAGAGTAAGTTACACTCACCATACAACAACTTGACAGGTGAGTGCAAATTAGTCTAATACGTTTCAAAGTGCTCAATTTGATCTAACATCTTGCCAAATTGGCGTGCCTAAAATCTAAATACAACCAGTGTAGCAAAATACACAATAACCTGTTAAGGGCTATGGTGAACATTCTTTGTGCCACGTGCATTGCGCTTGGTGCTGTTAATAGATAGTTTAATTTAATAATTTAAATTTTGCAGATAACCTCATCAGGGGTGGATCTAGGGGGCAGAGGAGCCCCCTACCCATGCAGCCCATGGAGCCCCCCAAAATCCATCTCCAACAATTTTCAACCATTAATGAAGAAAAGGAGAAAGAAGAAGAAAAAAAAATAGAGGAGGGAGGAAGAAAAGGGGGGAATGAACCCCCAATATTTACATCTTAGATCCACCAATGAACCTCATGGTTCTGCTCGGCATGGCGAAGATGACATAGACGAGAGAATTTTGACAACCACAATGCAGACATCACATGGAGGCTGCTCCGGCGGTGATTGCTTGAGTTGCTGGCGATAGAACCTCATCATTAAAAACCCAGCACGGCTCCTCCTAAATGTGGTTAGTATCTTCTGCCTTTAACCTTAATTCTCCATTATTGTCCTCAGTTCTAATTACTATAGGTGGGGTTTCAATTGGAGGATTATCGTTAGTTTGCAGCAGGACTCCGGCATGCTACACTGCCAGAAAACGGAGCATTCATCTGCGGCCATCACTAAGGCGTACATTTAGTACCAAGCCAGGGGTACAGTGCCCCGGGGAGCCATTTAGTACAGGCTGGAGGCTTCAGCCGGTACTAAAGTGCACCACCGACATCGAGAAGCAACGGCTACATTCCTCCAGCGGTAGTTTAGTACCGGCTAGTACTAAACGGAGCCAATGAGCCTTAGTACCGGCTGGCGGCTCCAGCTAGTACTAAATGGAGAGAGCTAGTACCGGCTGGAATCACCAACTGGTACTAATTTGCCTTCTATATATCAGTAGCTTCTTCCTCCCCGATCTCGAGCCAAAGCATTTGACCGAGCTCGAGCTTCTTCTTCGTGGCGCTGTTTTAGAGAGGAGGTGCTATCCATTTCTATTTTTCCCAAGTTTTATGGGGATTTCACTCATCCAAGTGCTCAAAAGGTTATCAACCTCATCCTCTCTTCTTTGATGGTCTTTATGCCTCCTTTCATGCTTTATAGTTAGAGAAATTTGTGATTTTTAGAAAGAGTGAGAGAATGAGCATGATTTTTTGAAGGTTTATGGGATACATGGTTAGTTTGCTAGTTGTGTTATGCTTTGTAGCTAGAAAAAATTTACAATTTTTGAATAGATTGCGACATCCTACATTTCAACCTGTATTTATGGTTAGTTTTGCTATTATTTATTGAATGTGTGAATGTTTATGTTTATATGAAATGTCAAGTTAAATAATTATTGGAAGTGCAAAAAAGATGTATACTTGGTATTTATTTTGTGTTATGAATGAATTATTTTGACACTCTAATGATGTATTTATTTAGGCTCCTGTTGAAACCATCGAGAAGTTAAAAAATCTTTGTTTCGGATATGTATCTGTCGTTAACCTTGATCATGTGGTGTTGATACTGCCATTCGGGGCCAACATTGATTTCCACGATACGGTGCAGCATAGGGACATGATGAAGGAGTACGGCCTTGGTCCCAATGGAAAAATCCTCACCTTTCAACGAGGTGAGGATGCCACCATTCGGACCAAGGCCGTACTGCTTCATCACGTCCTTAGACCATACCGTGTCGCGGATGTCAATGTTGACCCTGAATGATAGTGTCATGACCGCGGGTCAAGGTTAACGACATATACATATCCTAAATAAAGATTTTTTTTCTTCTTAATGGTTTTTGTGTATAGACCCTGAATAAATATTCTGAACCATGATTGCATCTCATATGGCATGGGACCATGAGTGTTCGCCTCAAACTGAAGAGTGTCACCTTTTAATTAGTCATGGTGTGTGATGGATATTTGGACCTTTTAATTTTATTATCCAATTTCATCCTTCATTATGTTAATATTTTAATGTGATGGACATTTGTGTTTGTTTAAATGAAATTTTTGTTCTGTTGACTAAATAGTTTTGACATTATTGTTGATTCTTAAAGAATACAAGTGTTTTCCAATCAACATGGCTGATGCTGCTGGAGGGAGTGGGGCGGTCGGTGGGGGTGATTGTGGTTCATCTCGAGGGAAGGGCAAAACTCCAGTAGGCCCTCATGAGAAGTCGAAGAAACCGGAAACTTGGGTGAGAGCACAGCTCCGTTATGTGGAAAAAAGAACATGAACAATATGTTGCAAGTGGCGAGGAACCTCCTTTTGATATTGAGGACCTGTTGAGGCATCACGCTCCATCTCCACCAAAGACGGAGGTTCCAGCTCTGCCATCTTCTTCTGTGCCAGCAAAAAATCTATCAGAGCATTCTGCTTTCCCACCAGAGGATGGTTGAAGATCTTTGTGTTGTTGCATGAATTTTTAAATTGCATGTTGATTGTTGGGATATTAATTTGTGTTTGTTTGAATGGAATTTATGTTCTATTGACTAAATTATGCTGGATGTTGAGAATACGAGCTTCTTATAAAGAATGCATTTATTTAGAGTTTGGTCCTTTGTATTAGTAATATGATTTTGTCATATTAAGGAAGATGTGCATCTTTGATTATAGTTTCTTATTAAAAAGAGTGTGAAGCCCTATCCCATTGATGTAAATTGCTCATCCAAAGTGTTCCTTAATGGAAAAATATGATTGCAGATGGACCGACAATGGATGTTCGGTCACCGGTGCAACATGGCTGTGGATTAATGGCCTAAAGTCTTTTCTTGATATGACTGAGTCTCATAGGACATCGAAAGCTGTCCATGCTGCACTTGTAGAAATAACAAGGAATTCTCTAAACGAAGCACTTTACACGTCCACCTTATTGAAAGTGGTTTCATGGATAACTATACTCTTTGGACCAAGTATGGTGAACCTGGAGTTCTGATGGAAGACAATGAAGATGATGATGATGATAACAACAATCCAGACTGATGTAGCACTGGTCCGATCTTCCGATAGGTATGATAGATCCGATTGGTGGAGAACTCGACGTTGGCAATCCAGGCTTCTAATGAGACACGATGCGAACCCCTGCAACCGTTACACCGCTACTCCGTTGGTTATCAACCAAGCACAACTCGAATGACCTTGCCAATAAGGCTTTTCCCTACAAGCGAATTTAAGAACACAAGCAAGAAAGTATAAGCGCGTAATCTAAAATTGCGGATGTGTATGAAGCAAAGATAAATATGGGGTTCAAGCTCTGATCACAAAAGGATGAATCGCCATGGTGGTGAAGAATAAGAATGGGGGCTTGATTCACAGCAAAAGGACTCGACGTCACAGTTACAATGAAAGAGATCTGTTTCTCGATGGAAAACTAGAATTAAACAAAACCCAAACCCTAATGTGGTAGCTGCTACTGAGTTTACACCGAAGAGGGAACGCCCTAGGGTTGAGGGCGACCAGTTGGGGCATCCTCAACCTGGGCTTAAGACCCGACACGATACAAGGCTGAGTTGGCCCAAAATAGGTGGTGCAGCACCTTGTCAGGGTCACACAGAATGATCCACAAATCTTTTGGAGCTCAGACCAGATCCAAAAGAAAGCTTTCGTTGTCTTCTTTCCAAATCATCAAAGAACACCTTGTTTCAACATCTTATGAAGGAGATATCAGTGTTTTCATTCAGGGTGGTCGGCTGAGTCCGAACCGGACGTGAAGACCAAGTTGGAGACGACTTGTAACTCATAGAAGACCAAATTTCGGGTATATCTAGCATGGTGATGTCCTCATCATCCTCCCCTTCTTGAGTTGGAGTCGTCCTCGAATCCATCCCACCATCAAACTTCGGCAAAAGTTTAGTGACAGCAGCATGCAATTTGCTAGACATAGGAGTAGGATCATATGAAAATGAAATATGTTTGCAAAGCATGGTATGGCATGGTGTTGCATCAATATAATTTTTAGCATTAAGAGATGTCTTAGCAAGTAAAGCACCTCCTGTCAACTTAATCTCTTGGGATGTAGCAATAGATGGGTCTAAAGCATGCATCAGTGTCATATTCCCATGGACGGTCTAATAAAAGCGAACATGCTTCTATAGGTACAACATTAAAATCAGCATAATCATGATATGAACCAATAAAAAAGTGTATTCTTGCTGATCGATTTACCTTTACCTTACCACTATTGTTAAACCATTCGAGGTGATAAGGTTTGGGATGAGCACGTGTAGTCAAGCCAAACTTCTTGACCAAATCGGAAATAACCAAGTTGTTGCAGCTCCCACTAGCCATTATTGTACGAACACGATAATCCTTGACAATGAGGAACATGTTGAACAAATAATGGCGTTGTAGCTTCTTCGGCTCGTGCTCAAGCTGTGTACTCAATGCACGCTGCACGAGAATAGATTTGTAGCCCACAGCAGCAGTCTTAGGATCAATGGCCTCTTCTTTGCTCTCCAAATTTGCAACATGGTTAGCAGCAAAAGCTAAATCATCTTCAACATCACTTGCACTTACATACCCTCCATAATTTGTAGCAATGAATGCACGCGAATTGAGCAATCCTTCATGCCCTTGCAGCGGTGGCACACAATGTTGGTGGAGCGGCTCGATGAAGCACCACTTGGAACAACCTTCTTATGTGGTTGGGGCTGCACAGAAGACATATTACTTACCTCGGAAGTAGGTGTAGTAGCCGGCGGTGTCGCCAGTGGTGTAGCAATAGGTGCCTTAGGCTTGTTGAGGTCGGAACACTGCGAAAAAGATCTTCCAGGGCTGGACCTGAAATTCTGTTGTTGTCGTCGTCCCTGTACTTCTTTTTCAGTCTTAAGAGCAAGATGGTACAGTTGGATAAACCTTTTCCATTCTTTATAATCAAGGATATCCTGTATATCACAATGCAAACCACCAAAAAGTCTAGCACAAGTATCCTGATCATCCTCATATATATTACAACGTGCTAAACCAATAATGAGCTCCTAATAATATTCGTCTACCCCTTTATCACCCTGATTTAAAGTTTGCAACTTCAAACACAAATCACGTTGATAATAAGGAGGTACAAAGTGAGATTTCATACATTATTTTAAAGCATTCCAAGTCTGAGGTATAGCATTGGCATTATTAGGAGCTGTGTAAAGGTCATTCCATCAAAATAGAGCAAAACTAGTAAACTCACTAGTAGCAAGTCTAACTCTATGCTCAGGAGGAACCAAATGAGAATTAAAATTTTATTCAACAGCAAGTTTCCAATCTAAATAAGCCTCTGGATCAGCAGTACCAGCAAAAGCAATCATAGTAAACTTTATTTTAGCAAAAGGATTATTATTACCATGATTATGATTACCTCCCATACCTTGACAATTATGCCGAAGACAATCTGCATCGCGTCTATCATCATCAAGGTCGGCATCATCATCCTCCTCCTCCTCACCCTCCGGTGGTTGATGTCGGGGCCATCGTGGAGGAGGTCGTTGTTCAACATTTTCAATCCTGGTGACCAAATTGTTAACAGTTTGCATCATCTCCTCAAACTTCTTAGTGATGTAGGTGCGCTGGTCATCAAGAAGCCTCATAAGCTCATCCTTGAACACACACTCGTTGAAGTCCAAAGGGGACTGTCCTCTTGACATGGTTAGAAGACAGCAAAAACTAACAGCAAGGTATTATCCTTATCAACTAATAGCTATCGGGTGGTGGTGAAAGCGGAGTGCAATAGCTCAAGCGCCTTACCACCATCTTGCAAGTGTTCTTACCAAAGCCAACAGGACGGTACAATCTATTGTCAAGCTTGAGTGTAACAGTTGCAAGGTGAACCTGTACTAACAGAAATATATATCTATCTTGGGTAGGCACAATATGACAACAAGGAATCAATAATTATCGAAAGCAGATTAGCAAAGTTCAACAAGTATCCAAAGTACTAGTCACTGTTGCTAGCTAAGATATATCCCTAGGCGTAGCACAACAAGTTGGAATAAAGAACAATGGATAGAACTCAAAGAACAAGAAACCAGCAACTCATCCAATTGTTCTTATTTATTTTCCCGATTTTTCCTCCTGTCGTTGTTCTTTTGCAACTTTTTATTTTTTGAAATATTTTTTTATATTTTTCTCTGAACAGAAAACCTACAGGGTGCAAGCACAAAAATGTTCAGCCTGAACAGAGTAAATATGGCGTGTACAAAAAATCAGGCACGTTCTTTGAAAAGCGTGCAACAACTTTGGAGCTTGAGATCTCCCACTTAGAAAGTGAATTTTGGGATTCTATTTTTGCCCCGACTGGGTTTTCCGGGTCACGGTTGGATGCGAAATTAAATTTCACATGATTTCAAAAAAAGTTTGCTCCAATCCGAGTTACGAGCGAAAAGTTATGCCTGTTTTAAGGAAGGGCCTCCGAATCAGGACTTTTGGAGGGTAAAAAATAAGGCAGAACACGTCGGTGCGGCTAGGGCAAAGCGTCCCTATCCTCCAACGTAGAAACACGGCTGAGCAAAGCATCTCAGTAAGCGAATGACCTTGGGAAAAGCATCCCTGGTGTACGCAGCAATAGGTATCGCTAGATGAAAACAAGAAGGGCTGCGATGCAAGGCGAAAAACACACGACGGCTTTTTATTTATAGGCATATGCGTGTGGAGGAGCACTGCGCCAGAGAGTTGTAGTTTCTAAGTGAAAAATTTTGTTTGTTTTTTTCAAGAATGCAAACGGGTATCGGCTTTTTGGTCTTAATAATGTGGAATTTGGAACACTATGATTATATCTAGGGCTTGCGCGGCGAGAGTTCACACAAAGCGGCTAGCGGGGGCAAGTCAAGTAATGTGAGGGCTCGGCTTGTTGTTTGGGTAAAGGTGGATGGGATAGCGGCGGAAACAAAAACAGTGATGGGAGATTGAACTATGACCACGAACACACAAAACCAGCAACAACGACTCGACCATGGGCACAAATCAACAAATCGAATCTGAAACGAAATTGCAAAGGCCAAAATAGGTGATAGGATAGCGGAAAGTGTATAATTTTTTGGCTTTTTGTGGACCGTAGGTAACAAAGACAAGATGAATCTAAAGGGGAACACGAACGTATACCTCACGGTTAACCTGAATCCTGATACAACTCAATGTAGCACTAGCCCGATCTTCCGATAGGTATGATAGAATCGATTGGTGGAGAACTCGACGTTGGTGATCCTGGCTTCTAATCAGACACAATTCGAACCCTTGCAACTGTTACACCATTGCCCCGTTGGTTATCAAGCAAGCACAACTCGATTGACCTCGCCAAGAAGGCTTTTCCCTGCAAGCGAATCGAAGAACACAAGCAAGAAAGTATAAGTGCGCAAACTGAAATTGCAGATGTGTATGAAGCAAAGACAAATATGTATTCAAGCTCTGATCACAAAAGGACTAATCGCCACAGTGGCGAAGAACAAGAACGGGGGTCCAGATTCACAACAAAAGGACTTGATTTTACAATTACAATGAAAGAACTAAACAAAACCCAAACCCTAATGTGGCAGCTGCTACTAAGTTTATACTAAAGGGGGAACATTCTAGGGTTGATGGCAACCAATTGGGGCATGCCCGACATGATACAAGGCCGACTTGGCCCAAAATAGGTGACGCAACATCTTGTCATGGTCACACATAATGATCCACGATTCTTCTAGAGCTAGGACTAGAACCGAAAGAAAGCTTTCATTGTCTTCTTTTCAACGCATCAAAGAACTCCTTGTTTCGACGTCGTATGGAGGAGATATCAGCGTTTCCGTTCAGGGTGGTCGGCCGAGTCCGAACCGGGCGTGGAGACCTAGTTGGAGATGACTTGTAACTCATAGAAGACTAAATCTCGGGTGTTGTTATCACTATAATTTAGCTAGGCCAGAAGATGGGCTGCGAGCAAGATGGGCTTAAAGGATAATTGTAATGGGCTTGTGAACCGGCTCCTGCGCGGGCGGTTTAAGGCCAGATTGGCCATGTATCTAGTTTAAATTAGTTTAGATATAGATAGTCAGGATTCGTATCATAGTCAATCAGGATTGGTTAAGAGAGGTAAGTCTCCGGACTATAAATATGTATCCTAGGTTATTGGAAAAAAACGCAAACAACTCTCGGCGCATCGCCACCCCTGTTTTAGGGTTTCTCTCGGGTAAGTGTCATGCAGCCCCGATCACGCTTCGCATGATCAGGGCAGCATCGTTCCTACCCATTTATCTTTGTGTTTCTCATGCTGAAGCGTTGTTGATGGTGAGTAACGCTAGTTATCTTAGCGTTTACAGGGTTGCATCGGCTATTATATCCTATTCATGCATTGTTTGCTGCCTGTAAACGTCTGCTGTTTTTGTGCCCGATCTTGGGTGCGAGGGCAGCGTCTTGCTCTGTTTGATTAGTAGATCCGATCTATTATGGTTAGTTTTTATTCATCAAAGATTTGGTTTAAGATCTACATGATTAGGCCCTTCAAACAAGTTAAATGATCCGGCAATATGTTTGATGCTTTACATTAATCTAAAGAGGGATTGTTCCGGGAATCAGCTTTCTGTTGGTTTTTAGGCCTCTGTTTAGGTTGCTATTCTGTTATCTTTCATATTTGTTAGGCTTAACTATGCATAGGATGTTCCGGTTATATGGTGAAAGCTTTAACCGTTGTAGATTGGATTAGCTTATTGATTACACAGCAAGTTTATATTAGTATCAGATATATGCACTTTATTTACATATACAGATCCGATTTGATACTGGAAGACAATCGGCTCTTTACAGCCGATATCAGGGATCACCCGATGAGCTGATCACGGCTCGGATTAATGTTTAAACATGTCTGTGCATGCAGAAAACTAACTGAAACCACATCTACACCTTCCTGATCAGGTACAAGGTCAGGTGGCACGCCTAGCAAACCCAGACGCTAGGTCGTGAGCCAGATCCTAGGCCGTTGACTGAGGGACCGGGGCCCACCAGCAGACCCGGGAGCCTCCCAGGTCCTCATGTTGCCTGTCGCTGCTCACCGGTGGGTTTCGACCGACAACATATTCTGGCATGCCCGGTGGGACCCACCATCTTCATCGACTACATCAACTTCCACCGCCAGGATGTCAAAGGAAAACTCAATCACATACGAGGAGCTTTCCGCTGAGCACAAGCAGAAGTATGATGAGATCAAGGCTCTCTTTGAAGCCGATCTCATCGGCTCTTTTGAGAGGACCCGCCACCATGGCATCAGGTGGAAGGGGTTCTCACCTGAAGACGCTCTCGATGAAGTGGATCTATCTACCTCTTCAGAGGAGCGCACCAGAGCTCTACGCCAGGAGATGAACTACATGGTGGCTCATTCACTGCATCGGCACTCCAAGAGCCTGAATGCTCTTGAACGTGTTGCGCTGCGTGTGGTCCAAGAAATCATGAAGAATCAGTACTCTCCATCGGGACCTGCCCTGGGGAGTCACAAAGGAGAATTACCGTTCCAGGCCAAGCCACCACTGCCTTATACATTCACGGCTCCAGAATTGCAAGGTTCACCGGCATACATCATCTACAAGATGGGAGATGATCCTGTGGACCATCAGTTTTTCAGTGAGCCGCCTAAGGAAATTCCATATGGGTACATGTGTGCATATATACCGGACAGCAACAACCCGGTATATTCGGCGCAGCTGGCGGTTGGAAGAATGTTTGGAATAGATGCCGATAAGCAAGCGTGGCTAGCTAAATATGCCACTGGGCCAAGTCATGATAGCACGCACTCGGCCCCAGGAGTTCAAACTTCGGACCAAATTAGTACCATCTTGAGGGATCAATTTGGTATTTTACCGAAAAGGCAAGGGATCGGCTATACTAAGCTGTATCCAAGTGAATATGACTTGATCCCTTTGCCACCCAAGTATCGGCTCCCTGAGTTCACCAAGTTCAGTGGGTCAGAAGGGTCTAGCTCTATCGAGCATGTGAGCCGATACTTGTCACAATTGGGGATGATCTCAGTGTCAGACCCTCTACGAGTAAGGTTCTTTTCGCAGTCTCTTACAGGGCCAGCCTTCGGATGGTACACTTCATTGGTTCATGACTCGATCCGCACATGGAAGCAGCTGGAGGAGCAATTCCACATCCAATACCACTCAGAAGCTGCGGAGGCCGGGATTGCCGATCTGGCCCAAGTTCAGTAGAAGTGAGAGGAAACTGTGTCAGAGTATATCCAGCGCTTCAAGGAAATCAAGAATCCATGCTATTCAACCTGAATTTCAGAAAAAGAGGCAGTCGAGCTGGGATCCTTGGGACTGGTGAAACCGATCAAGGATCTGGTCTTTCAATTGGAGTTCAATTCTTTGGCGCACTTGGTGCAGAAATTGACATCATATGAGCATGAGCACCCATAATTGTACCAGGATAGGTTTAAGCGTCAGGTAACATTGATCGACGCAGAAGACGCTGAAGATTCTGGGGATGATCAAGAGGTAGCGGTTGCAGAGTGGACTCGGGTGGGGGGGGGGGCAAATCTTGTGTCCTGTAAATGGGTGAAGCAGCAAGGACCTGCAAAGGGTTTTGATTTCGACGTAAGCAAGGTCGAGCAGATATTTGATCTGTTATTAAAGAAAAAGCAGTTGAAATTACCTGAAGGCTGTAAGTTTCCTACAGCACAAGAGCTACAAGGGAGGTCATACTGCAAATGGCATCATTCTTTCACCCACAACACCAGCGACTGCAAAGAACTCCATCGACAAGTCCAATCGGCTATTGAGCAGGGCCGATTGATCTTAGGTCAGTATGCCACTAAGGTCGACACTCAGCCTTTCCCAAGCGTGAACATGGTAGAGGGTTGTGACCGATCTGCTCGACGACAATTGAATTTCGCATTTGGCATCAATATGGCGGGGCCTGCGCCACGTCGTTATGCAAGGAAGGAAAAGGCCGATCCCTGTGATCGGCCCCCCAAACGGGAAAAGGAATACATCACTGAAGAGCAAGTGAGACACATCAGAAATCAACGGCCGGCTTCCGCCCATCTCCTCAAGAAGTATGAATGCTAGTATTGGCAACGTCTACAGTATGAATCAGAGGATGTAGAATATGAGCACCGTACTGAGAAGATTCTGAAGAAGCGTGAAGATACACATGAACATTAGCATTGCCCGTTCTTCAAGTACTGCTGGGACTCCGATATGAGCCGATTGCCTTCTGTCAATGATTGCCCAGAGTGCAGATCTCAGAAGCGTGATGTAGAAGGGATCTCGGTGTTTTGGCGCTTGGGACCTGTGCCGCCCCAACAAGCGCAAGCTGAGCCACCACGCAGAAAGGAGGACTTTGAAGAAGAAGAGGACAAAATATCACCGGCCGCACTGGTGCCCTGATGGACTTAATCATTCCCAGAAGCGCAGGGTGCAGCGGCTGTGCAGTTTGGAAGAAGCTGAGGCCAAATATCTTGAGATGCTAAGAAAGGCGCGCCCGGATCTGGCGGATAAGGTACACCACACCCAGAAAAGGGAATCGCGCCCTCCTCAGAAAGAGTGGCATCCTAAGCCAACAAGAGCCGATGCGAAGACATCGGCTGACACGCATATGGTGTTTGTACTCCCTGCGGAGTTCTACGCCCAAAGCAGTGAAGAGTTACCTGTAGCCCAGCTTGACTTGGGGCTGCGGCCAGTCATATTCAAGAAGCCCTGAGGAAAGAATTATAAGCATTTGAAGGCTCTATACCTCAAGGGTTACATCAACGGGCCAGCCTATCAACAAAATGTTGGTCGACACCGGTGCAGCGGTCAACATAATGCCATACTTAGTGCTGCGTCGGTGGGGGCGTTCTTGAAGCGTCCCCCCCATCAGGGAAGACTTAAAAGTGTTAATTTATCAGTCCCAGGAGGCTGATAACACTTTTATTACAACAGATGGTACATCACCGTACAACTCTTCGCGGTAATGGGCAGTGAAGCGCCACTATCGCGAGGATTACAACTAAAACCCACACCACTACACTAGTTACGAAAAGAGGATCATCAGAGTCTTGCGCCATGCGGAATCCAACGGTGGCCTCAACCACAGGCAAGACTGGGTGCAGGACGAAACCCTACTCGTTGTCTTCGGGGACGTAGTTTGGGTCTTCCACTGTAAAAGTAAGAATGGGGTGAGTACAGACGTACTCAGCAAGTCCAATCACACCCACGGAGGGGTATAACAGAAGTTAATGCACAGGACAATCCAAGGATAAGGTTATGGTTCATTTGCGGAAAACTCTGTTGTATGCAGGGGTTTGTTTTAAAAGCATTTTTAAAACGAGTTTTCTTGTACCAAGGAGCACACGGTGTTGATCCACACAGGATCCAAGTTTTAAACTGCTACCGGACTCCCCGTCCGCCGTAGCACACGGCACATCTGCCGGACACTTTCCAAACAACTCACACCAGCCCAATCATTCCCAAGAGAAACACTAGTTATGTGACCACACCATAACTTGCCCAATACCGTGGGCACGGCTATTCGAATAGATTTTCAACTCTGCAGAGGTGTGCAACTTTACCCACAGGTGGGGTACCACAACACGAACACCTTAGTGCCGGTGTAGATCCCATCAAAGCCGTTACCCACCTTAGCTAGACCTGACTAGCCACCACGGGATCTATCAAGGGGTCATTCGACCTATCACCGAGGTTTAACCGGGGCATAAGTCACACAGAGCTTATCCCGTCTCCTTGATCACCCGTTGCTCCCAGCCCTCCTGATGGCTATCAGACTAACTAGTGGGGTTAGGCCAAGCCGTTGCCCATACAACGGTCAAGTGGTTTGCACGACAGGAAGCTAGGTGAGATGACACATCAACTCGGTCCTTAGGGGTGACAAGATGGATATCTCCCTTCCTCGCTCAACCACACAGGTACGAGCACACCAACGGCAATTCACACAGAAATGCCATCCATCCCGTCCGACTCGTTTCTCAAATCCACATTTTACCCTTTCCCACACACACGCATTTTCTTTATAAAATCAGGTGGTCAAGGTATGGTTGTCACAACAAGGGTGGCTATCCTACCATGGTTACGGCACGCAAAACCATGCAATTTTATAAAACAGGCCATCGGGTTGTGTTTATAAAAACTAGGACAGAAACATGCATCAAAGGGTGGAGTTGAACTTGCCATTGTCAAACCCTTGCGCGAGGTCCTGGTCGAAGCACTGTCCCTCGGGTTCGGGGTCACAGAACTG
Source organism: Panicum hallii (assembly GCF_002211085.1). Classification (NCBI taxonomy): domain Eukaryota; kingdom Viridiplantae; phylum Streptophyta; class Magnoliopsida; order Poales; family Poaceae; genus Panicum; species Panicum hallii. The sequence goes on from NC_038042.1 coordinate 21,241,054, forward strand.
ATCCTCGTTCACTTGATCGCAGTCGGGACCTTCCTCGTTCACTCCGGGTCCTACGACGCAAACAAACAGACACACAATCAAGTGCAAGAACTAAAAGCTTTTATCGTTGAGCTTGAATCGGAAATAATTTAGTTACGGAGATAGGGTTAATATTTTTGGGTGGTTTCTTAATGGCATGGCTAGAACTATACTAGAAAGGGCGTGGTAAAGTTTCGGGTCGATCGGAGGTCGTTTCACACATAAAATGACGCGCTAAAGAGGGTTCTAGGGCTTAAACGGGGGTCCAGGGGCTTGCTCGTAAACTTTCTAGAAACAGAAGGGCCTATTTGTAAATCTTAGAAACATAAGATGCACAACAAAAAGTGCGAGGGATCTACTTGAAATTAAACTTATATCATGGGGGGGTCTAGTTTTGGAAATAGCAAAAGGAATAGGTCCTTTTTGCAAAGGGGTCAAAGGGTGGAGGGGCTTTTAACTAAATAGAGGGGAAGGGGGGCCTAAGGGCAAAATTGCCCCCTTTCTTCCTCCCCTCTCCAGCAGGAACAGAGGAGGGGGAGGGGAGCTCGGCGCAGGCTCGATCCGGCGGCCTATGGCCCGGGGTGGCTCGGGGTTGAGGGGGAAAAGGGGAAGGGAGGCGCGGGGGTCCCATCCGCGTCCTTACCTCGGGCCGAGGTGGAGCGAGGAGGCGGGGCGATGGAGGGCAGCGGGCGGTGGCTGTGCGGGGCGCGGCGGCGGCACTGGGCTCGGGAAGGCGGCGGGCTGGGCGTGCGGTGGCGATTGTGGGGATGCCGGGGTACTCCTCGGCCCTACTTATAGGCGCTCGAGGCGGTGGAGGGGGGCGGGGCCGAGCGGTGACCGGCCACCGAGCTGGCGGACGCCATTAATGGCGTTCGGCCGCTCGCGGCTGTCGTGGTGCGGTGGTGGCGAGGGTGCCGAGGCATCGTACGCGGGTGCTGTGTCGGCACAGGGGTGGAGAGGCGACGGCGCGTGCGGCGGGGCGAAGTGCCAGCGGCGGGCAGCGCGCGCGTGTGCGCGGGCGGCGCGGCGTGGCGTGGGCCAGGGGGGGCGCGGGCACGGCGCGGCGCACGGCGCAGCGCACGGCCACGCGCTGCACGTGCGCGCGTCGTGGCGTGGCCGGGGGAAGGCGGCGTGGCTCGGGGAGCTCGGGGGCAGGGGAAGGGAAGGAAAACAGGAAAGAAGGAAGGAGAAAAGGAAAGGGAGGGAAAGAAGAGAAAGGGAAAAGAAAGAAAAAGGGAAGGAAAGGAAAAAGAAAAGGAAGAAGAGAAAAGAAATAGGGAGAAAAAGAGAAAAGAAAAGGGGGAGGGGGGAGTGCCGGCGCCGGTCGCGGCGGTGACCGCGGCCGGTCGGCCATGCGCGGGGAAGCGCGTAGCGCGAGGAGAACAGCGAGGGAAAAAAAAAAGAAAACGCGTCAGCGCCAATCGCGTCGGCGGCCGCGACCGATCAGCCACGCGCGCGCGGGATTCGCGCGCTGCGCGAGATGGGACTTGCGCCGGCACAGATTGCGGAAAGCGGTCGCGCGCGGTCGTCGTGACGCGGTGGCGAGGGTTGGGGCGGTGCGCGCGGGCGTTGTGCGGCACAGGGTGGAGAACGTAATTGGCTCGCGTAGGCTGTCAAGATGGCGGGGAAAGGTAGAGGGTTAGAGCTAGGGTTCAGCGGCGAATAAGTTTTGATCGGAATGCTTTAACGCATGTTTTAAATTGGTAAATTTTCAGGGCGTCACAAACCTACCCCACTTAAATGAATCTCGTCCTCGAGATTCGGCTGGCTTCTAAACAGATGGGGAAATTCCTTCTTTAGGGCCTCCTCGCATTCCCAGGTTGCTTCCTCTACTCCGTGTCTGCTCCATTGAACTCTGCATATCCGTACTTCGGAGTTTCTGGTCCTCCTAGTGACAGTGTCTAGAATCCTGACCGGCACTTCCTGGTATCGCAAATCCGGCTGTAGGTCTATTGTTTCCACTGGCACATATTCTCCCTCGGGTACTCTTAAACACCTTCTCAATTGCGAAACATGGAACACTGGGTGTATATCTGACATTTCTTCCGGTAACTCTAGTCGGTATGCCACGGCTCCGACTCTCTTCAAAACTCGATACGGTCCAATGTATCGAGGGGCCAATTTTCCTTGTACTTGAAACCTTCGTGTTCCTCGAATGGGTGAGACCTTGAGATAAACAAAATCTCCCGGATTGAAACTTATTTCCCGCCTCTTCTTGTCTGCGTAGCTCTTTTGTCGGGACTGAGCCGCTTTCAATTTCTCGCGGATTTCTGCTACTTTCTCCTCCGCTTCTTTTATAAGTGCGGGTCCTACTAGGGCACGTTCCCCAACTTCGGACCACATCAGGGGAGTTTTGCACTTTCTTCCATAGAGAGCTTCGAATGGCGACATGCCCAGGCTGGCTTGGTAGCTATTGTTGTACGAAAACTCTGCATAAGGCAGACTCTGCTCCCAGTCCTGTCCATAGGTCAGGACGCATGCTCTCAGCATATCTTCCATAATCTGATTCACCCTTTCGGTCTGGCCATCCGTTTGCGGGTGATATGCGGAGCTGAAATCTAATTTGGTGCCCATGGCTTGATGCAAGCTCTTCCAGAATCTAGAGGTGAATTGGGTTCCTCTATCTGAGACAATTCTGCTGGGCACTCCATGTAATTTTACTATATTTTCCACATAAAGCTTTGCCAGCTTTTCTCCACCGTAAGTGGTTCGTACGGGTATGAAATGAGCCGATTTAGTGAGTCGATCCACTATTACCCATATGGAATCGTGTCCTTTCTGTCTTCGGGGTAGACCCACCACAAAGTCCATTCCTATCTCGTCCCATTTCCAGACCGGGATAGGCAAAGGTTGCAATAATCCTGCCGGCTTTTGATGTTCGGCCTTGATCCTTTGGCAGGTATCGCAATGTGCCACAAACCGTGCAATATCCGCCTTCATCCCATTCCACCAATATTTTTGCCTTATGTCCATATACATTTTGGTGGATCCTGGGTGGATGGAGTAGACCGAGTTATGGGCTTCGTCCATGATCATCTGCCGGAAGTCTCCATTCTGGGGCACACAAATCCTATCCTCGTACCATAATGTCCCCTTATCGTCTACTCTGAAACCTGGCGCTTTGTTTTCCCCAGTTTGTTTGCAGATCTTCATTAACTCCTGATCCGAGCTTTGAGCCTCTCTAATTCTATCCTCTAGTGTTGGTTGGACGCTTAGCACATGGCTGGAACCTCGAGGAACAATGTGCACATTTAATCGTGCCATTTCCTCGCGTAGATTGTCATCCTTGGGTCCATAGGATTTTCGGCTTAAGGCATCGGCTACCACGTTCGCCTTTCCGGGGTGATACTGAATTTCCAGATTATAGTCCTTGACCAACTCCAACCATCTTCTCTGCCTTAAATTTAAATCCGGCTGGGTAAAGATATACTTCAGACTCTTGTGGTCGGTGTAAACCTCACACTTATTTCCGATCAGGTAATGTCTCCAAATTTTAAGGGCATGCACTACGGCTGCTAGTTCCAAATCATGGGTCGGGTAATTCTGCTCATGAGTCTTGAGTTGGCGGGAGGCATATGCAACGACTTTCCCGTCCTGCATCAGTACGCACCCTAAACCTTGTCGGGATGCGTCACAATAAATGACAAAGTCCCGATGAATATCCGGTAGGGTCAGCACTGGGGCGGTTGTCAACCTTTGCTTCAATTCTTGAAAAATTCTCTCACAGGATTCTGTCCAAGCGAACTTTTTCTCCTTCTTAAGAAGTTCCGTCATGGGTCGGGCTATCTTAGAGAATCCCTCGATAAATCTCCGATAGTACCCCGCTAATCCAAGAAAACTCCTGATTTCACTAACATTAGTCGGTTGCTGCCAATTGGAAACTGCTTCAACCTTTTCTGGGTCCACTGCTACACCTTCCGCGGTCAGAATGTGACCAAGGAAAGCTACTCTCTCCAGCCAGAACTCGCACTTGCTAAACTTGGCATATAGTCTATGTATTCTCAGCTTTTCCAACACTACCCGCAGATGTTGCTCATGTTCCTGAATACTCTTGGAGTAGATAAGTATGTCGTCGATAAAGACTACGACAAACTTATCCAACTCGTCCATAAATACTTTGTTCATGAGGTTCATAAAATAGGCAGGGGCATTGGTTAGTCCAAAGGACATTACGGTGAACTCAAACTGCCCATAGCGGGTGACAAAAGCTGTCTTAGGGATGTCACTTTCCCTAATCTTGAGTTGAAAATACCTTGACCTTAGATCGATCTTGGAAAAGTACTTGGCTCCTTTTAGCTGATCGAAGAGGTCATCAATCCTGGGGAGGGGGTACTTATTCTTAATGGTAACTTCATTCAGTGCCCGGTAGTCTACACACATCCTCATACTCCCATCTTTCTTTTTGACAAACAGAACCGGGGCTCCCCATGGCGACGAGCTTGGTCTAATAAAGCCAATTTGTTGCAGTTCTTCTACTTGTTTCTTTAATTCTGTCAACTCAGAGGCCGCCATCCTATAGGGTCTCTTGGCTATAGGGGATGTTCCGGGGATAAGGTCTATGACGAACTCTATATCCCTATCTGGCGGCATACCGGGAAGCTCTTCGGGGAACACATCTGGGTATTCATTTACTACCGGGACTCCTTCTAAGGGCTTGGCTTCCATGCTAAACATCATTGGGTCAAACTTGCTATCCCGGGTATGGCAGATCACTTGTATTCCTTCGGGGTTTGTTAGGTGTACCACTTTGTCAGTGCAGCCTATGAGACCATTGTGTCGGCTTAACCAATCCATCCCAAGGATCACGTCTATTCCCCCGGACTTAAGTACTACCAAATCTGCTAGAAATTCTACCCCACTTAAATTGATCCTTACCCATGGACAGCCTAATTGACAAATGATGTCGCCTCCAGGCGTCCGGGTTAATAGGGGTGTATTTAGTAGTACTGTGGGTATTTTGTGTTTTTCCACAAAGCTTGAGGATATGAACGAGTGCGATGCTCCAAAATCAAATAATACTGTTGCCAGAGCTGAGTTGACTAGGTACTCACCGAGCACTACGCCCTGAGCTTCTTGAGCCTCCTGCGCATCGATGTGATCGACGCGGGCTCGTCCAAATGATTGCTGGGGCTGCTTCGTCTGATGGCTGTTGTCGTTGTTGCGGATAGGCACTCGGTTGGCACCGCTCAGGGCTGGTCTGGGTCCATTCACTGTGTTGGAGAAGGTTGACGTAGCCGGCTTGTTCTTGGCATAAGGGCAATTGGCAATGTAATGCCCTGTTTCACGGCAGTTGAAACATGCCCTAACATTGTTGTTGTCGGGGGCGATCTGACTTGCATTGCTCTGCGGGGCCCTCGTGGTATTCTGACTCCTAGGCGGGGCCTGTGATCCTGTCACTTGGGACTGAGTCCTATACTGCATTGGGGCCTGAGATCTTGGTGCAGTGTAGTTGGTGTTCCTCAGCTTTTGGTAGCGGTCCTGTTGGCGGGCCTTGCTTTTCAGGAATTTGCGTTTATTATCCTTTCTCTCTTCAGCTTTGGCCCTTTCTGTGAGGATAGCCTTGTTCATCAGGGTGTTGAAGTCCGGATAGATCTGGGGAGTAAGCAAGGTCCGGAGTTCTGGGCTTAATCCCTTCTTGAACATGTCTTGCTTCTTATCGTCGTCGTTCACTTCTTCCGGCGCGTACCGGGCCAATTCTATGAACCGGTGGGTGTATTCTTCCACCGACATGCTTCCTTGTTGTAGTGCGCGGAATTCATCCGCCTTGCGCTTCATAGTGGCCGAAGGGATGTGGTAGCGGCGGAACTCCCTTACGAATTCTCCCCAGGTGATGGTAGAGGCATCTTCGGCTGCGGCACAATAGTTTTCCCACCAGGATAATGCTGTTCCGGTGAGCTGATGGGCTGCCAGAAGGACTTTATCCCGGTCCTGGCATTCGAATGGTTCGAGCTTCCTCTGAATTACTCGCAACTAGTCGTCAGCATCCAACGGGTTGCAGGATCCGGCGAAGGTAGGTGGCTTGGTCCTTAGAAAGGCCGTCAGCTTGTCGTTCATATTCTGCCCTCGTGGCTGCCGGTTAATGAGGGCATTCGCCAGAGTCTCCAGTATGAGGGTCTGGTTATGGATGATCTGCGCCAGGTCTCCGAGGGGTGGGGGCGGTGGTAGTTGTTCTCCTTCTTGACTTCCCCCTCGGTTCTGGCTTACTTCTTGTTCTCCTTGGGGAAGATCTTGTTCAACGGGATGTGCTCCGACACTAGCGGCTACGGGGTTCCGGCCACGGGAGGCCCTCGCGACGTTCCGGGGGGTCACCTGTTGATTGGGTAAACTAGGGTTACGATTATGTGATGTTTAAGTTGTTTAATTCGTTTATATATAAGGCAGAATCTACCTCCTGCCGGTACTCATATAAATAATCAGCACACAACAAACCAGCACACAACATCACAAACAACAAGCACAAACCATTTTATTACTGCAAGGGGGGTTACAACTTAGGGTAAGGCTAGGTCTCGTACTACTCGTCTGGGATCAGGCACCACAACAAAAGTGGCCGGGGACACATTACTAGGGTGGCGCCGGTCATTTTACTCGCGGGGCAGGCCTTCTTCTGGGGCGGAGAGCGCGAGTGATCCTTGCTCGCCGTCCTCTGGGTTTCCACCGGCCAGGGGTTGCGCTTCAGCATCCCTTTCGACGGCGGCAGCAGAGCTTTCAGGGTTTCCGGGTGGGGCTTGTGTGTTTCCAAAAAGGGGTCCCCATCCTATGATGGGCGTTCCGAGTAAAACATGATCCTCCCCAATTGCCGGGACCGGTGTCCCACTTCGGGTCCAATCTTGCATGCGCCGGTCTCGGGCTTGCCTGAGGCTTTCTTGGGCGACTGCTTCGTTACTGACCGCGGCTACGGCTCTTGCCTCGGCGTGGGCGGCTCGGATCTGCTGTAATCTCACTGCGAGCTCCGCTTGCTCGGCTCGATGGGTCTGCTCCCTCAGAAGGTTGGCTTGCTCATCAAAGAGTTGGTCCAGGGCGGCTAGGTAAGTAGCCACTTGGTACAGGGGGCCTTCTTCGTGGCGACGTCGTTCCAGGTTTCTCATGCGTGCTTCCCAGACTGGGGTTCTGATGGCCGGCGGGAAGAACTTCGCTGGTGTGGGGGCGAGGTGTTCTTCAAAAATCCGGCACAAATAACGGAGTGCTTTTCGGATGGCCAAGGGGTAGGTGTCTTGGTGTCTAAACCCTGTGGCGGTCGCTCGCCAAGGTTGGATGTCGGGGTAGCGGTTGCTCCTGGTGATGACCAGGATCACCCTGCAGCGGAGGGTACCATGGTGCTCGTACTCTCGGCTGTAGTACCTTGGGCGTTCCGTAACGCCAAGGTCTTCTAGGGTGTTGATTAAGAGGCCGGGAAAGCCAGGTGCTGCTTGGCAATCGCCCTGGGTCCATCCTTCCTCAGCCATCTGAAACATGAACAAGGTAAACAATTTTGCACAGGTACAACGAGGAAGTAGATAACATTTATTATTGCAACATGGGGGGTACAGTTTCCGGGGCTACGTGGCTTATTAGGGTAGAGTTCTAGTTCAGAGTGCTAATCCTATCACGGGGATTCTTCCTCGGTCCTGATAGAGCGCTTCTTTATTGGAAGGAACTGATCCATCTCATTTTCGGTCTGAGTACCCCTATCCCAATGGGTTTCCATGGGTTCTTCTTCTTCTTCCTCTATCCATCCACCTATTCCATTGCGGTTCTCGTATTCTTGCATCTGGGCTTGGAGGGCAGCTAAGGAATACTCGGTGTTTGCAGCTCTTGTCCGTTGTTCCTCCAGCTCCTGGGTTATCTTTTCAATCCCATGGATTAGCTGCTTCAGTTGTGCCGCCTGTTCGCGGTAGAGTGCATCCAAGCCAGTAAGGTAGATGGACAGGTGGGAGACCGTATCTTCTAGGTCTTCTTCTTCTCGTCCAAGTCCCCTCATCCGGGCAATCCAAGTGCGACCTCTTCCCTCAGCGGGTGGGAAAAATCCCATAGGAGTCCGCTGAAGGTGGCGCCTGTAGAGCACACGCAGCCGTCGCAGGGCTTTACGGGCAGCCTTTCGATAGGTGTCGGGGAAGCGGAAGCCAGCGGTGGAGATGAACTAAGGGTCCACATCAGTGTAGCGGGTGCTTCTCTCCACAAAAACCATCATGTCGCATCGAAGGGTGCCTCCGGCGACGTGCTCACGGTAGGCATACTCCGGTGGTCCCATAATCCCAACGCGTTCCAGGCTGAGCAATAGTAACTTGGGAAGGCCGGGCTCTGCGTGGCAGATTCCGTTAACCCATCCATTGCCAGCCATCTGGAACAAGGCAAAGACCAGTGGTGAGTGTTTGTGTAAAAAAAAAATTTCTAAATCAGGACAAGTTCTAGGGCCTAAAAAGGGTCTCGCTCCTAGGGTCACGTCCTACGGCCAGCCTACGGCTCTGATACCACCTGAAGCGTCCCCCCCATCAGGGAAGACTTAAAAGTGTTAATTTATCAGTCCCAGGAGGCTGATAACACTTTTATTACAACAGATGGTACATCACCGTACAACTCTTCGCGGTAATGGGCAGTGAAGCGCCACTATCGCGAGGATTACAACTAAAACCCACACCACTACACTAGTTACGAAAAGAGGATCATCAGAGTCTTGCGCCATGCGGAATCCAACGGTGGCCTCAACCACAGGCAAGACTGGGTGCAGGACGAAACCCTACTCGTTGTCTTCGGGGACGTAGTATGGGTCTTCCACTGTAAAAGTAAGAATGGGGTGAGTACAGACGTACTCAGCAAGTCCAATCACACCCACGAAGGGGTATAACAGAAGTTAATGCACAGGACAATCCAAGGATAAGGTTATGGTTCATTTGCGGAAAACTCTGTTGTATGCAGGGGTTTGTTTTAAAAGCATTTTTAAAACGAGTTTTCTTGTACCAAGGAGCACACGGTGTTGATCCACACAGGATCCAAGTTTTAAACTGCTACCGGACTCCCCGTCCGCCGTAGCACACGGCACATCTGCCGGACACTTTCCAAACAACTCACACCAGCCCAATCATTCCCAAGAGAAACACTAGTTATGTGACCACACCATAACTTGCCCAATACCGTGGGCACGGCTATTCGAATAGATTTTCAACTCTGCAGAGGTGTGCAACTTTACCCACAGGTGGGGTACCACAACACGAACACCTTAGTGCCGGTGCAGATCCCATCAAAGCCGTTACCCACCTTAGCTAGACCTGACTAGCCACCACGGGATCTATCAAGGGGTCATTCGACCTATCACCGAGGTTTAACCGGGGCATAAGTCACACAGAGCTTATCCCGTCTCCTTGATCACCTGTTGCTCCCAACCCTCCTGATGGCTATCAGACTAACTAGTGGGGTTAGGCCAAGCCGTTGCCCATACAACGGTCAAGTGGTTTGCACGACAGGAAGCTAGGTGAGATGACACATCAACTCGGTCCTTAGGGGTGACAAGATGGATATCTCCCTTCCTCGCTCTGATACCACCTGAAGCGTCCCCCCCATCAGGGAAGACTTAAAAGTGTTAATTTATCAGTCCCAGGAGGCTGATAACACTTTTATTACAACAGATGGTACATCACCGTACAACTCTTCGCGGTAATGGGCAGTGAAGCGCCACTATCGCGAGGATTACAACTAAAACCCACACCACTACACTAGTTACGAAAAGAGGATCATCAGAGTCTTGCGCCATGCGGAATCCAACGGTGGCCTCAACCACAGGCAAGACTGGGTGCAGGACGAAACCCTACTCGTTGTCTTCGGGGACGTAGTCTGGGTCTTCCACTGTAAAAGTAAGAATGGGGTGAGTACAGACGTACTCAGCAAGTCCAATCACACCCACGGAGGGGTATAACAGAAGTTAATGCACAGGACAATCCAAGGATAAGGTTATGGTTCATTTGCGGAAAACTCTGTTGTATGCAGGGGTTTGTTTTAAAAGCATTTTTAAAACGAGTTTTCTTGTACCAAGGAGCACACGGTGTTGATCCACACAGGATCCAAGTTTTAAACTGCTACCGGACTCCCCGTCCGCCGTAGCACACGGTACATCTGCCGGACACTTTCCAAACAACTCACACCAGCCCAATCATTCCCAAGAGAAACACTAGTTATGTGACCACACCATAACTTGCCCAATACCGTGGGCACGGCTATTCGAATAGATTTTCAACTCTGCAGAGGTGTGCAACTTTACCCACAGGTGGGGTACCACAACACGAACACCTTAGTGCCGGTGCAGATCCCATCAAAGCCGTTACCCACCTTAGCTAGACCTGACTAGCCACCACGGGATCTATCAAGGGGTCATTCGACCTATCACCGAGGTTTAACCGGGGCATAAGTCACACAGAGCTTATCCCGTCTCCTTGATCACCTGTTGCTCCCAGCCCTCCTGATGGCTATCAGACTAACTAGTGGGGTTAGGCCAAGCCGTTGCCCATACAACGGTCAAGTGGTTTGCACGACAGGAAGCTAGGTGAGATGACACATCAACTCGGTCCTTAGGGGTGACAAGATGGATATCTCCCTTCCTCGCTCTGATACCACCTGAAGCGTCCCCCCCATCAGGGAAGACTTAAAAGTGTTAATTTATCAGTCCCAGGAGGCTGATAACACTTTTATTACAACAGATGGTACATCACCGTACAACTCTTCGCGGTAATGGGCAGTGAAGCGCCACTATCGCGAGGATTACAACTAAAACCCACACCACTACACTAGTTACGAAAAGAGGATCATTAGAGTCTTGCGCCATGCGGAATCCAACGGTGGCCTCAACCACAGGCAAGACTGGGTGCAGGACGAAACCCTACTCGTTGTCTTCGGGGACGTAGTCTGGGTCTTCCACTGTAAAAGTAAGAATGGGGTGAGTACAGACGTACTCAGCAAGTCCAATCACACCCACGGAGGGGTATAACAGAAGTTAATGCACAGGACAATCCAAGGATAAGGTTATGGTTCATTTGCGGAAAACTCTGTTGTATGCAGGGGTTTGTTTTAAAAGCATTTTTAAAACGAGTTTTCTTGTACCAAGGAGCACACGGTGTTGATCCACACAGGATCCAAGTTTTAAACTGCTACCGGACTCCCCGTCCGCCGTAGCACACGGCACATCTGCCGGACACTTTCCAAACAACTCACACCAGCCCAATCATTCCCAAGAGAAACACTAGTTATGTGACCACACCATAACTTGCCCAATACCGTGGGCACGGCTATTCGAATAGATTTTCAACTCTGCAGAGGTGTGCAACTTTACCCACAGGTGGGGTACCACAACACGAACTCCTTAGTGCCGGTGCAGATCCCATCAAAGCCGTTACCCACCTTAGCTAGACCTGACTAGCCACCACAGGATCTATCAAGGGGTCATTCGACCTATCACCGAGGTTTAACCGGGGCATAAGTCACACAGAGCTTATCCCGTCTCCTTGATCACCTGTTGCTTCCAGCCCTCCTGATGGCTATCAGACTAACTAGTGGGGTTAGGCCAAGCCGTTGCCCATACAACGGTCAAGTGGTTTGCACGACAGGAAGCTAGGTGAGATGACACATCAACTCGGTCCTTAGGGGTGACAAGATGGATATCTCCCTTCCTTGCTCTGATACCACCTGAAGCGTCCCCCCCATCAGGGAAGACTTAAAAGTGTTAATTTATCAGTCCCAGGAGGCTGATAACACTTTTATTACAACAGATGGTACATCACCGTACAACTCTTCGCGGTAATGGGCAGTGAAGCGCCACTATCGCGAGGATTACAACTAAAACCCACACCACTACACTAGTTACGAAAAGAGGATCATCAGAGTCTTGCGCCATGCGGAATCCAACGGTGGCCTCAACCACAGGCAAGACTGGGTGCAGGACGAAACCCTACTCGTTGTCTTCGGGGACGTAGTATGGGTCTTCCACTGTAAAAGTAAGAATGGGGTGAGTATAGACGTACTCAGCAAGTCCAATCACACCCACGGAGGGGTATAACAGAAGTTAATGCACAGGACAATCCAAGGATAAGGTTATGGTTCATTTGCGGAAAACTCTGTTGTATGCAGGGGTTTGTTTTAAAAGCATTTTTAAAACGAGTTTTCTTGTACCAAGGAGCACACGGTGTTGATCCACACAGGATCCAAGTTTTAAACTGCTACCGGACTCCCCGTCCGCCGTAGCACACGGCACATCTGCCGGACACTTTCCAAACAACTCACACCAGCCCAATCATTCCCAAGAGAAATACTAGTTATGTGACCACACCATAACTTGCCCAATACCGTGGGCACGGCTATTCGAATAGATTTTCAACTCTGCAGAGGTGTGCAACTTTACCCACAGGTGGGGTACCACAACACGAACACCTTAGTGCCGGTGCAGATCCCATCAAAGCCGTTACCCACCTTAGCTAGACCTGACTAGCCACCACGGGATCTATCAAGGGGTCATTCGACCTATCACCGAGGTTTAACCGGGGCATAAGTCACACAGAGCTTATCCCGTCTCCTTGATCACCTGTTGCTCCCAGCCCTCCTGATGGCTATCAGACTAACTAGTGGGGTTAGGCCAAGCCGTTGCCCATACAACGGTCAAGTGGTTTGCACGACAGGAAGCTAGGTGAGATGACACATCAACTCGGTCCTTAGGGGTGACAAGATGGATATCTCCCTTCCTCGCTCTGATACCACCTGAAGCGTCCCCCCCATCAGGGAAGACTTAAAAGTGTTAATTTATCAGTCCCAGGAGGCTGATAACACTTTTATTACAACAGATGGTACATCACCGTACAACTCTTCGCGGTAATGGGCAGTGAAGCGCCACTATCGCGAGGATTACAACTAAAACCCACACCACTACACTAGTTACGAAAAGAGGATCATCAGAGTCTTGCGCCATGCGGAATCCAACGGTGGCCTCAACCACAGGCAAGACTGGGTGCAGGACGAAACCCTACTCGTTGTCTTCGGGGACGTAGTCTGGGTCTTCCACTGTAAAAGTAAGAATGGGGTGAGTACAGACGTACTCAGCAAGTCCAATCACACCCACGGAGGGGTATAACAGAAGTTAATGCACAGGACAATCCAAGGATAAGGTTATGGTTCATTTGCGGAAAACTCTGTTGTATGCAGGGGTTTGTTTTAAAAGCATTTTTAAAACGAGTTTTCTTGTACCAAGGAGCACACGGTGTTGATCCACACAGGATCCAAGTTTTAAACTGCTACCGGACTCCCCGTCCGCCGTAGCACACGGCACATCTGCCGGACACTTTCCAAACAACTCACACCAGCCCAATCATTCCCAAGAGAAACACTAGTTATGTGACCACACCATAACTTGCCCAATACCGTGGGCACGGCTATTCGAATAGATTTTCAACTCTGCAGAGGTGTGCAACTTTACCCACAGGTGGGGTACCACAACACGAACACCTTAGTGCCGGTGCAGATCCCATCAAAGCCGTTACCCACCTTAGCTAGACCTGACTAGCCACCACGGGATCTATCAAGGGGTCATTCGACCTATCACCGAGGTTTAACCGGGGCATAAGTCACACAGAGCTTATCCCGTCTCCTTGATCACCTGTTGCTCCCAGCCCTCCTGATGGCTATCAGACTAACTAGTGGGGTTAGGCCAAGCCGTTGCCCATACAACGGTCAAGTGGTTTGCACGACAGGAAGCTAGGTGAGATGACACATCAACTCGGTCCTTAGGGGTGACAAGATGGATATCTCCCTTCCTTGCTCTGATACCACCTGAAGCGTCCCCCCCATCAGGGAAGACTTAAAAGTGTTAATTTATCAGTCCCAGGAGGCTGATAACACTTTTATTACAACAGATGGTACATCACCGTACAACTCTTCGCGGTAATGGGCAGTGAAGCGCCACTATCGCGAGGATTACAACTAAAACCCACACCACTACACTAGTTACGAAAAGAGGATCATCAGAGTCTTGCGCCATGCGGAATCCAACGGTGGCCTCAACCACAGGCAAGACTGGGTGCAGGACGAAACCCTACTCGTTGTCTTCGGGGACGTAGTATGGGTCTTCCACTGTAAAAGTAAGAATGGGGTGAGTATAGACGTACTCAGCAAGTCCAATCACACCCACGGAGGGGTATAACAGAAGTTAATGCACAGGACAATCCAAGGATAAGGTTATGGTTCATTTGCGGAAAACTCTGTTGTATGCAGGGGTTTGTTTTAAAAGCATTTTTAAAACGAGTTTTCTTGTACCAAGGAGCACACGGTGTTGATCCACACAGGATCCAAGTTTTAAACTGCTACCGGACTCCCCGTCCGCCGTAGCACACGGCACATCTGCCGGACACTTTCCAAACAACTCACACCAGCCCAATCATTCCCAAGAGAAACACTAGTTATGTGACCACACCATAACTTGCCCAATACCGTGGGCACGGCTATTCGAATAGATTTTCAACTCTGCAGAGGTGTGCAACTTTACCCACAGGTGGGGTACCACAACACGAACACCTTAGTGCCGGTGCAGATCCCATCAAAGCCGTTACCCACCTTAGCTAGACCTGACTAGCCACCACGGGATCTATCAAGGGGTCATTCGACCTATCACCGAGGTTTAACCGGGGCATAAGTCACACAGAGCTTATCCCGTCTCCTTGATCACCTGTTGCTCCCAGCCCTCCTGATGGCTATCAGACTAACTAGTGGGGTTAGGCCAAGCCGTTGCCCATACAACGGTCAAGTGGTTTGCACGACAGGAAGCTAGGTGAGATGACACATCAACTCGGTCCTTAGGGGTGACAAGATGGATATCTCCCTTCCTCGCTCTGATACCACCTGAAGCGTCCCCCCCATCAGGGAAGACTTAAAAGTGTTAATTTATCAGTCCCAGGAGGCTGATAACACTTTTATTACAACAGATGGTACATCACCGTACAACTCTTCGCGGTAATGGGCAGTGAAGCGCCACTATCGCGAGGATTACAACTAAAACCCACACCACTACACTAGTTACGAAAAGAGGATCATCAGAGTCTTGCGCCATGCGGAATCCAACGGTGGCCTCAACCACAGGCAAGACTGGGTGCAGGACGAAACCCTACTCGTTGTCTTCGGGGACGTAGTCTGGGTCTTCCACTGTAAAAGTAAGAATGGGGTGAGTACAGACGTACTCAGCAAGTCCAATCACACCCACGGAGGGGTATAACAGAAGTTAATGCACAGGACAATCCAAGGATAAGGTTATGGTTCATTTGCGAAAAACTCTGTTGTATGCAGGGGTTTGTTTTAAAAGCATTTTTAAAACGAGTTTTCTTGTACCAAGGAGCACACGGTGTTGATCCACACAGGATCCGAGTTTTAAACTGCTACCGGACTCCCCGTCCGCCGTAGCACACGGCACATCTGCCGGACACTTTTCAAACAACTCACACCAGCCCAATCATTCCCAAGAGAAACACTAGTTATGTGACCTCGCACACGGCACATCTGCCGGACACTTTCCAAACAACTCACACCAGCCAAATCATTCCCAAGAGAAACACTAGTTATGTGACCTCACATAACTAGTGTTTCTCTTGGGAATGATTTGGCTGGTGTGAGTTGTTTGGAAAGTGTCCGGCAGATGTGCCGTGTGCTACGGCGGACGGGGAGTCCGGTAGCAGTTTAAAACTTGGATCCTGTGTGGATCAACACCGTGTGCTCCTTGGTACAAGAAAACTCGTTTTAAAAATGCTTTTAAAACAAAACCCTGCATACAACAGAGTTTTCCGCAAATGAACCATAACCTTATCCTTGGATTGTCCTGTGCATTAACTTCTGTTATACCCCTCCGTGGGTGTGATTGGACTTGCTGAGTACGTCTGTACTCACCCCATTCTTACTTTTACAGTGGAAGACCCAGACTACGTCCCCGAAGACAACGAGTAGGGTTTCGTCCTGCACCCAGTCTTGCCTGTGGTTGAGGCCACCGTTGGATTCCGCATGGCGCAAGACTCTGATGATCCTCTTTTCGTAACTAGTGTAGTGGTGTGGGTTTTAGTTGTAATCCTCGCGATAGTGGCGCTTCACTGCCCATTACCGCGAAGAGTTGTACGGTGATGTACCATCTGTTGTAATAAAAGTGTTATCAGCCTCCTGGGACTGATAAATTAACACTTTTAAGTCTTCCCTGATGGGGGGGACGCTTCAGTTCTACTGGAGATTTAATCAAGACCAACATCACGTTGAGTGACTTGAATGGCCAAACATCAGAGGCACAAGGCGTCCTTAATGTGGTTCTGACTGTGGGAAGCAAGAGTGTCCCTACCTCTTTCTTCGTCGTCAACAGCAAGAGTACTTACACCGTCTTACTTGGGAGGGATTGGATTCATGCCAACTGCTGCATTCCTTCCACGATGCACCAATGTCTAATTCAGTGGGATGGAGATGAAGTAGAGGTGATTCATGCGGATGATTCGATCAAGATTTCACACGCCGCCATGAGCATTTGGGACGTAGAAGATCAAGAGCCGATTTCAGGAATCAATTTGGAAGGCTGTGATCGCGTGGAAGCTACAAAAAATGGGGTGAGGCTGGTCTTATCCACTGGCCTTACAGAGTAGATGAAACATCAAGAGCGAGCTATTCTGATGCACTTGGCAAGGCCGATCCCTGCGATCGGCCCTAAAAAATAAAATGTAAACTCCTGACGACAAGTGTATTGCATAATAGTGGCAATTACAAAGAGGCCCACTCTAGCAGCCGGCCATGCATCAATTGTAAAGTTTCAAGGATTAATGAAGATTATAAGGTAGCCAATCTTAACGATCGGCCGAAACTCTTTTCGTCACATTCTTTGTCCATTTGTAGCATTGACTCGACAGATGATGGAAAGCTAGGATACGGGTTTACATCAGCTGACGAGCTCAAAGAGGTTGACATTGGTCCTGGGGATAAGCCACGACCAACATTCATCAGCAAAAAGTTAAGCCCGTGTCTACGAGAGCTGATGATAGCTTTGCTAAAGGAGTATGCAGATTGTTTCGCCTGGGATTACATGGAGATGCCTAGGTTGGACAGGAGCATCGTCGAGCATCAGCTCCCTCTCAAGAAGGGATTTCGGCCATTTCAGCAGCGAGCGCGACAAATGAAGGCTGAAGTTCTAGAAGAAGTCAAGAAAGAGGTGGAGAAGATGCTAGAAGCAGGATTCATCAGGCCGTGCAGGTATGCTGAATGGATTTCAAGTGTTGTACCTGTGCAAAAGAAGGATGGCCGATGGTGAGTCTGCGTGGACTTTAGAGACCTCAACAGAGCTATACCGAAGGATGAATACCCGATGCCTGTCGTGGAGACATTGATCAACGCAGTTGCTGGTCATAAGATTTTGAGTTTCATGGATGGCAACGCTGGCTATAACCAGATTTTCATGGCTCCGGAGGATATACACAAGACCACGTTCAGAGTACCTGGGGCGGTAGGATTGTTCGTGTGGCAGAACCGCCTGAATTATTCCAGCTCAAGTGTGCTAGACATCGCTATACAGCCGATACTGCCTCACACACTTCAAACGGAACAACCCATTGGTCTGTCGGGTCTCCGTCCGATGCAACCATGGTTCAATAGGATCGAAGAAGGTTTAGCTCGCACGAAGGCGAGTTTACAATCATACAACAGCTCACCAACTTTTAATTCATAGAAAATTAAACATTATTACAAACCGTTTCAAACTTTAGTACATGTATACAAACATTGTTTTAAAATCACAAGCTATGCAAGCTTGTTGGGAGTCACAGCGGAAGAAAAATTGTCACGCGACTACACACGTCACGAAAGTTGACACCAAATTCAGCCCAAACATGGTGTCATTCCGGAGGGTCACTGCCAGCCGGGGACGGATCCCACTCCACGGACCAGGCAAACGGAACAGAGGTTGGCCATGCTGGACCATCCGTGGGGTTCTCAAAGGTCATACCTGAAAATAGACTAGCAAGATTGAGTATAATAATACTCAGCAAGACTTAACTGGAATCGGGTATACTTAGCCCATAACTAGAGCATGGAGGATTTGAGAGGCTCTGGTTTTCTTTTGCTGAAAAGCAACAAAGAGTATGATCTAACTTCCAAGTTTTAGCTTTCAAATTCGAGTTTCATTAACCATTCTAGGTAAGCACCTATACTAGATAAGCAAGGTAGAGATTAGCATTCATCAAGATTATTCCAACAATGGTTACTGTTCTTACTCTATGTGGCAGAAGAAATAAGCAGTCTCAATCTCTGCGAGAAATGGATGATTCTGAATCAAATTTCCAAACCTTGCAAGGCAAACCTAACTCACACGCTTGGAACATCCAATGATCGTTCCGAAACAACCGTTTGCCTTTCATTCAGACTCGTGGAACAGGGCCACCACAAGCGACTGTAGGACCATACGCACATCCAATGTGCAGGACGTACGTCTATAGTGCGACTACATTACCGTACTCCTGTCCGCTGTGCCGAACGTACTCCCGCACGTTGGTGCATGAGAAAAACAAAATTACAAGTGGTGGGAGGTATGTTCACTCTTCGATCTGATTGGTTACTAGGCTTACCGCTTACCATATTTCGCGGCATGTGGCTAGTACTTTCAAATGCTTAGCCACCACTACCACATACTGTGACCTTATCAACTTTTATCAACACAGACGGGGTAACCTTCCGAGTCATAATACTACACATGACCCCGTCCATCATCCTTATAGTGATTGCAGAATAGTAAACATTCAACTCCTATATCGCGCGAGTGACAGGAAATCACCTGACTTCTGCCGGTCCTATTAGCAAAGCATCTATCCGATAAGGACTCAGGCACAATACATAGGTTCCTAGTATCCATGCATCTAGGGTTCCATTTCAACTCCTAGACTTAATGCAGGATATAATATATACATATAGAATTACATAAATGTAGTAATTTGAAATACTGGGTTATGCACCGGGGCTTGCCTTCTTGAGCGGGGCTAGGGGCAGGAGTGTCAAGGATTTCTGAACTTTGGTTTGGAGCTTCAGTTAGAGTCTCGATGACGCTCACTGGGTCTTTAGAAAACCCTTGCTCTTGTTCCGGGACTAGCTCGTAGTCTCCGTCATCGAGTGTCGTTGACTCTACATGATATACAATGATTTGAATTAGTTGGTTCTCGAGTTAAGAGTTTTATTTCATGATAAAATTGCAATCTAATAGATTAAGACACACAATTTCATAAAGCAAGAGGTTTAAATATAAACCTACTATTGGTATCCTAACTCAATTATCCTAATTAGTTGAATTAATTGAATTAGGTTGGCAAGTTTGATTTTTAATTTGAAATCCATAAAGGTTGTGGTCTTGAATTTTTGTGGATAAGCTTATTCCTAATGGATGAGTTTACTATGAATTTCTCATAATTTTCTAAAACTAACTACTAAACCATTTGAATTTAGTTTAAATGTCAAGTTTAAATTCAAAGCTTAGGTAAAACAGTGCTATAAATTCTTGAAATAGTTATTATGAGCTACTCAAATATAGATTATCACATGGTAAAAAGAGCTAAGCATGAAAACCTTAGCAACATGCTTAATTAAATTTAAACCCTTTCAAGCTTGGTTTGTATAAGTTTAACTTAATTCAAGCTAGGGTTAAGTATTATACGTGAATTTTTCACACAAGATCACTTGTATTCTAAACAAGCTACTCACCAAAATTCACAGGAAATAAAGTTAATATGCAAAAGTTAAACTCAAGATACCCTTTTGCTAGACTTTAAAATAACTCTAAAAATATTTGGTTTTAAACTAAACTTCATTAATGTTGTAGAGTTAGATTTCAGGAGTACAACAAAATTGGTTTGGCCATTTTTGAATTTTTCTACAATTTCCTATAGATTTTACAAGTTGTCTGATTTGAATAGGGGGGTTCTGATTTCCTACAGATAGGCCCCTGGAAAGTTTTGAATCGTTGCAATTGGGTCCTTGGCCGGGCTACACAGGAAACACGATTGGTGCCGATCAAATTCCGGCGAGGGGGCTCATCTGCGGCGAGGGGCAAGTGAGGGGAAAGGTTCAGGAGCTCACGGCGGTCACGGGGGTGGTCGGTGTTGGGGAAGAGAGGGACCGAGGCGGCGTATCGACGGCGAACAGGGGCGGGCGGCGGAGCTCCGAGGGGCGGCGTCGGCGTTTCAGTGGCCGGAGTGCGGGAGGGCGGCGGGGAAGTGGCCAGAGAGCTTCTACACGATGATGTGGTGTTGATGGTACACTTGGCTGGGGCTAAGAGGCGGTGGATCAACGGGGCGACGGCGAGACCGAGCGGCGGCGCAAGCTCGAGCTCACCGGCGTAGTGGTCCGGTCGTTCCGGTGCACGAGAACGAAATCGAGCAGGCTGGGGAGCACCAGTGGGTTGTGGTGGTGCTCTAGGAGCACTGGATCAGGGATGGGAGGCGGCAGCGGCGGCTGTCAACAGCAAGCAGAAGCCGCGGCGGAGGTCCGGCGAGGTGGAGAGCTCGGGAAGAGGAAAAGCAGTGCAAATGTGGGTGTGGGAATGCAGGTGTGGGTTCGTGGGGAACTCCATGACGTGCTCGGGGTCCAGAAGAAGGCACGGTCACGAGAGCAGGAGCTGGCGAGCTTTGTGGCGCGCGTGGCGGCTTGGGCGACGGCGGTGCGACGTGGAGAGGCAGGGAAGGGTCCAGCGCGGGTGCTGGGGTGGCACGTGGCACTGAGGAGAGCGGCGCGGGGACGGCCGGTGCTCGGCACATGGCCGGTGAAGGCGGCGGTGGTCGGGCGCAGAGAAAACAGAGGAGGAGGGAGCTGGAGGTAGTCGATGGGGACTAATGTGTAATTCTCCAAAAGTATAGGGATTCCACTATAAAGCCTAGATAACTTTCAAACCATAGTCAAATAAAAATGTGCCCAAAAGTAAAAGTGTAGAGTTCAATAAGATCTACAACTTTGCTTTAAGGTTCAGTGGCAAAAGAGCTAAAGTTTTGAATATACTTCAAAACTTGGCTAAGTTTTAAACTTTAATTAAATCCTATTTAAAATCTACACCACACTTGCATCCTTTGGGTAGTTTCACCTATATTTGCGGTTTAAAACCAAGTTCTTGACTTTTTCAAAACAACCTTCATATATTTTGATTTTACCTCCCATTCTCACCCATTTAACAGTAAAGGACCTAAATTTTTTTCAGAATTATATAAAATATCCTTTTCCCTTAGCATTTAAATTTTAGCACACATACACAAGATCAATCATGCACACTTTATAATATAATATAGTGTAGTTTAATCCTAAATACCTGAATGTCACAGCCTTCCCCCTAAAAAGAATCTCGTCCCGAGATTCCGGAATAGAATGGAATTGGATGATCAGATTTGGGAGTTGGTTTGAAAAAAGTCTGGGAAATTTCGCTGAAGATAGGATTCGGTTTCCCAAGTCGCTTCTTCTTCAATGTGATGATCCCACTGAATTTTGAACATCTTAATAGTTTCTCTTCTAGTGCTTCTCTCTTTAGTGTCTAGCATTTTGATTGGATGTTCGGTATAGGTTAGATGAGCTTCGAGTTTGATAGTTTGGGGATTGATGATCTCAGTACGAACTTTGACACACTTCCTAAGTTGAGATATATGGAAGATATCATGAATAGCCGCTAGTTGAGGAGGAAGTTGAAGACGATAAGCTACGGGTCCACAAACTTCGATAATTTCAAAGGGTCCAATGTATCGAGGAGCAAGCTTCCCTTTTACGCCGAACTGTTGAATACCTCGAGTAGGAGATACTCGAAGGTACATGAAATCCCCAATCTGGAACTGTAATGGTCTTCGTCGTATGTCAGCGTAGCTTTTCTGTCGAGATTGGGCTGCTTTTAAATTGTTCTGAATAGTCTTCACCTTTTCCTCTGCTTCAGTGACAAGGTCCGGTCCAAAGATTTTACGTTCGCCGGTTTGTGACCAACTCAAAGGAGTTCGGCATCGGCGACCGTACAATGCTTCGAACGGGGCCATCTTGAGACTTGTCTGATAACTGTTGTTGTACGAAAATTCTACCAATGACAAGCATTTATCCCAATTCTTGTCATTCTGAAGTACGCAGGCTCTAAGCATATCTTCCAGAATCTGATTTACCCTTTCAGTTTGTCCGTCTGTCTGAGGATGATATGCGGAGCTTCGGATTAACTTAGTTCCAAGAGCATGTTGAAGTTGCTCCCAGAATCGGGCGATGAATTGTGCTCCACGATCAGAAATGATTGTCTTAGGCACTCCATGGAGATGAACGATTTGATCTAAATAAATCTTGGCATACTTTTTAGCATTATACGTAGTATGCACGAGAAGAAAATGGGCAGTTTTGGTTAATCGATCAACGATTACCCAAATGGAGTCATGTCTTTGGGAGGTATTGGGTAAGCCAACGATGAAATCCATGCTGATATCCTCCCACTTCCAAGAGGGAATGGGTAGAGGTTGAAGAATACCAGCAGTCCTTAGATGACTGGCCTTAACTCTTTGACAAATATCACACTCCGAGACATACTTGGCAATTTCTCATTTCATACGAGTCCACCAAAAGTTTTGTTTCAAATCCTGGTACATCTTGGTACTGCCAGGGTGCATAGAGAATTTGGACAAATAGGCTTCGTCCAATATCTGCTTATGAAGTTTATGGTCCTTGGGTACAACGATACGCTCGTTGAACCATAGAACCCCTTCGTGATCTATTTGAAAGCACTTATACTTTCCTTCTCCTTGTGCTAACTTCTGCTTAATGATTCTAACCCCTTTGTTATGCTGCCGTGCCAGAACAATATTATCCCAAAGTGTAGCTTCAATTGAGAGATGATTCAGGATACCTTGAGGAATGATCTCAAGATTGAGCTTCCTCATCTCCCAACAAAGCGTTTCATTAAAAGCCTCTACTGACAAGCAAGAGCAATGTGCCTTGTGACTAAGTGCATCTGCAACGACGTTAGCCTTGCCTGGATGATAGTGTACTTTTAGATCATAATCCTTGATAAGCTCTAGCCAGCGTCTTTGCCTCATATTTAGATCTGCTTGCATGAAAATGTACTTGAGGCTTTTATGGTCAGTATAGATATGACACTTTGTACCCATCAGATGATGTCTCCAAATCTTAAGTGCATGGATAACAACTGCGAGTTCAAGATCATGAGTAGGATAGTTCTGTTCATGTGTCCTGAGTGCTCGCGATGCATAAGCAATCACTCGGTTGTCTTGCATAAGCACACAACCAAGTCCGATTCCTGAAGCATCACAATAGATGTCGAAAGGTTTGGAAACATCCGGTTGAGCTAGAACTGGGGTAGTAGTGAGATGTGCTCTAAGGGTGTGAAATGCATCTTCACATTTCTGATCCCTGGAGTATTTAACTCCTTTCTTTAGTCGTTCAGTCATAGGCTTGGCTATTCTGGAAAAGTCAGGTATGAAACGACGATAATAGCCAGCTAGACCAAGAAAACTACGGATCTGATGGACTGACGTAGGTGATTTCCATTCCAATACTTCTTGAACTTTACTGGGATCAACGGATATACCGTCACTGGAGATGGTATGTCCCAAAAATTTAACGGTATCTAGCCAAAACTCGCATTTGGAGAATTTGACGTACAAGTGGTGGTCTCTCAATCTCTGAAGGACAACATGAAGATGTTTCGTATGATCTTTCAGAATTTTAGAGTAGATCAGGATGTCATCAATGAAGACCACAACAAATTTATCGAGTTCTTGCATGAAGACAGAGTTCATAAGATACATGAAATATGCTGGAGCATTGGTAAGACCAAACAACATGACTAGATATTCGTAGAGTCCATATCTGGTGGAAAAGACTGTTTTTGGAATGTCACTAGACCTGATCTTAATCTGATGATATCTGGTGCGGAGGTCAATCTTAGAGAATACTTTAGCTCCGGCTAACTGATCAAACAGAATGTCAATGCGGGGCAAAGGATACTTATTTTTGATGGTCACCGCATTGAGGGGATGGTAATCTACACATAGCCTAATCTATTGTCCTTTTTCTTCACGAATAGGGTTGGACAACCCCATGGTGAAGCACTTGGACGAATGTAACCCTTATCAAGGAGGTCTTGGAGTTGGATTTTTAACTCTGCCAGCTCATTGGGTGGCATACGATAGGGCCTCTCAGATATGGGGGCTGTGCTGGGTTGTAGTTCTGTGATAGGTTCATGTTCGGGTGAATCTATCTCCACAGCTCGGAAAGAGATATCTAATGATACTCGGTGCCTAGTCATCCAATCCATGCCTAGGAGAACATCCATTCCTTCTAGGTCCAATAACAGTAAATCCGTTTTTATCAGATTGCTACCTAACTAAATTGGCACCTTTCTATAAATTTGATTTGATGAAATTTTACCGCCAGGAGTTGTTATCATATAGGCTCCATTAGTAGGATATAAATCCAGGCCTACTTTTGTTCCACACTTGGGACTGATAAAACTATTGGTGGCACCAGAATCAAAAAGTATAATCATGGGTTGATGGTTTATAGAGAAAGTACCCGTCATTATTGGCGCACCCTCGGGGAGTTCGGATAGAGTCGTGAAGTTCACCCTCCCCTGGCGGACTTGTACCATTTGCTTCTTGCCCTTGCCCTTGTTGTTCAAGTTGGATGTTTGCCCTTGGAAAGATCTTCTGGGTTGGGGGCAATCCTTAATGAAATGGGATGGGCTGCCACAATTGAAACAACGATAGTTGTTGTTTCCTTGATTGGATGGCGGAAAGCTCGGCCGTGGGCCTTGCTGCTGTTGCTGCGTTGTGGTGTTGGTGGTCGATTAAATCGGGCCTGCTGGGGTGGCCTGGCTACCCATTTGCCTGGTATATTATTTTGAGGCGGTGCTCAGGTAGCGGTGTTCTGGACCAACCGATACCTCGGCGGTTGCGCAGTTGAGGGTCCAGTGGGTGTCTTCCGTTTCTTTTCAGCCCGGTGGGCTGAGATGCAATCCTCTTGGGTAATAGCCATATTGACCAATTCATTGAAAGTGTCGGCCTTTACCAGATTTAGCTGTTCCTTAAGTTTTGTGTTCAGACCTCGACGAAAGCGATCTCTCTTGCGGGCGTCAGTATCCGCATGATAACCCGCGTACTGGCACAAGTGATTAAAAACCTGTGCATATTGCATGATAGTGCGGGTTCCCTGAGTCAAATTCAGAAATTCATTGAGCTTTCGCTCAATGAGTCCCTCTGGAATGTGGTGCGCTCTGAAAGCGGCCCAGAATTCATCCCATGTGACGACATGACCAGTCGGCTGCATGGCATAACAATGGTCCCACCATATGCGGGCGGTGCTGCGAAGTTGTTGGGCTGTGAAGAGCGCCTTGTTCTCATCTGAGCATGGCGCAGACAACAATGTGAACTTAGACTCTATAGTACGGAGCCATGCATCAGCATCAAGGGGCTCGTCCGCTTTATGGAACAGTGGGGGCTGGGTGCTAAGAAAATCTTGGTAACTAGCCGATGTGGGTTCATCACGACCTCGGGACTGGTGATGAAATTGGCCCATCTGAGCCTACACTAGCTGGTTCAGAAGTTCCGTCTGTTGGGCCATGACTTCTGCTAGATTTGGCGTGGCTGGTGGCGGTTGTTGGGAACCGCTAGCTTGGTCTGCCCGGAAACCTTCCGGGGTTCCACGAGTAGCTCCATCTGAAACAAAGGAGATATCCATTATCAACCATATTCTTACTCCTATTTTCAGATGATATACTACCGTTAAATAGATATGTAAGTTACATATTCTATTTAACCAACTCAAATAAAAAGGCAAGATTTCGATATGAACCACAGGACTCAAGCTTAGATGTCAAGCAGAAACGGGTTATCCTTAATATATTACATTAGGGTGGTTCGATTGCGACGGGTCAGGCCATATGCACACATGCCATAAATATATTACAACAAATGGCCTTGGGTCCAGATAGACTACTCACTACCTATGTCACAACATTCTACACTAGGTACATCTGAAAGATTGATGATTTAGATGGACTAAAAATCGTCGAGGTTGCCTACGGAGGACTGGCTGCCGGAAGAGGAGTGATCTGGCTGAGGGTTGGGCTCTGGGTTTCCGTGCTCGGAGTCGAGATCAGAAACTCCCTCGATTTCCTCTGTGTCTTCTTCTTCACCTTCAGGTGCTACAGGTACAGCAGGAGGTACTGGCTGCTGCTGAAGTTTGTCGATGTGAGCATGGGCGTTGTCAACCTCAAGAATAAGGTCGTGGATTTGCTCCTGGAGGAACTTGATAATCGTGTTACGTTGAGTGATTATTGCATCACTCTCATTGATCTGATCCTCCCGGTGAAGAATGGTGCAAAGGTGTTGAAACAACACATTCAAGGTGCAAAGGTGTTGAAACCAGACAAGGAAACACAAGGCTTAGATTATAGAGCAGGCACTGGTTGTCCTTTATATATTACATCAGGATGGTTCGATTGCTACGGGTCAAGCCATACATACACAGGCCATCTATGTTACAGCAAATAACCCTGGGTCTAGGTAGACTACTCACTACCTATGTCACAACATTCTACACTATTTACATCTGAAAGATTGACGATTTGGATGAACTAGAAATCGTCGAGGTTGCCTATGGAGGACTGGCTGCCGAAAGAGGAGTGATCGGGCAGAGGGTTAGGCTCTAGGTTTCCATGCTCGGAGTCGAGATCAGAAAGTCCCTCAATCTCCTTGGGTTCTTCTTCTTCGCCTTCAGGTGCTACAGGTACAACAGGAGATACTGGCTGCTGCTGAAGTTCGTCGATGTGAGCATGGGCGTCGTCAATCAAAAGGATAGTATCACGGAGCGTTTCTTCGGCTGAATCTCCCAGCATATGACCATAATGGGCTATCCTGAAATTCCACTCAGGATCACTGGAATCTATTGCAGGGAATAGGCTGAGGAATAGTCATCTTGACTCTGCACCGGGGAACACCCTCCTCTCTATACTCCACTCCATCATACTGGGGAGGCTCAGTGTAGAAGAATAGACTAAGTGATTCCCATAAAAGACGGGGAAAACCCTCCCAGTGCAAGGCATTGGTATGGAGATGCCCTGCATGATCCCAAAAGATGTTTGAAGGAGCCGCCATCTGAAGCAAGAATTCAAATGGTGAGATTTTGAAGGATACCGAAACTTAACTAAGGCTACCACTAGAATCCTGTTAAAACCTTACTAGAGATAGACAACACTCTGTATATCCTTAAAAGAACATCACATTCAATACATTCACTTGATTTGATGATGGATTATCCATGCACGCACTATTTGACCTCACAACCAAAATAATTGCCGATATTTTCGGGCTTACGTGATTAATTTCGGTGGCATGACACATACGTCTCTCACTAATAACTAATCGATAAGTCCTATCCGTTTTAAGCTCTTAATCATGGTTAGTGCACCTGCAGAAAACCATATGTATATAATATGAACCTTTCACGGCAGCACGACATGAAAGCATCCCCAAATAGTACTGTTCACTATAGAAATAGCATCTGTACCATTACCGCCGTATAGACAACGTTAACATACGTCATCGAAACAACGTATTTACGGGGGTACCGCAAAATGCGGGGGTATGAACAGCGATTGCCATACCCTGCGCCGAACCATATACTCCCAATATATTCAACTTAAGTTGATATATTGGCAGCAGCTCAAGTAGGCCACTGCTTGAGAAATAGTGTTCGGTTCGCATCACTGACGGGAAGGCCAATCTCCCTCAGTTGGCTGAGGATCCTTACCTTCTTACCTCACCATCGAAGGTGTCGTTACAGAAAGTAAAGTTGGGTTGTGCATGAATTTAAGTTTTGACAAAAAGTAGTACTGCAAGTTAGAGCTGGCTATCCACATATATATAATAGCAGCCACCTCATAATTCCCATATAATTCCCTAGGGCTTTACGATCTAAGCACCCACCTTAACGAGTCCAACGCACCTTGCAATTTCTTTTGTTAAGCAAATTTTATCCTGAAAACATTTTTAAGAGCTGCCGCGGTGTAATAACGATTGTAAGAGTAAACCTACAGCTCTGATACCAGCTGTGGCAGAACCACCTGAATTATTCCGGCTCAAGTGCGCTAGACATCGCTATACAGCCGATACTGCCTCAACGCACTTCAAACAGAACAACCCATTGGTTTGTCGGGTCTCCACCCGATGCAACCACGGTTCAACAGGATCGAAGCAGGTTTATCTCGCACGAAGGCGAGTTTACAATCATACAACAGCTCACCAACTTTAACTCATAGAAAATTTAATATCATTACAAACCGTTTCAAACTTTAGTACACGTATACAAACATTATTTTAAAACCACAAGCTATGCAAGCTTGTGGGGAGTCACAGCGGAAGAAAAATTGTCACGCGACTACACACGTCATGAAAGTTGACACCAAATTCAGCCCAAACATGGTGTCATTCCGGAGGGTCACTGCCAGCCGGGGACGGATCCCACTCCACGGACCAGGCAAACGGAACAGAGGTTGGCCATGCTGGACCATCCGTGGGGTTCTCAGAGGTCATACCTGAAAATAGACTAGCAAGACTAAGTATAATAATACTCAGCAAGACTTAACCGGAATCGGGTATACTTAGCCCGTAACTAGAGCATGGAGGATTTGAGAGGCTCTGGTTTTCTTTTGCTGAAAAGCAACAAAGAGTATGATCTAACTTCCAAGTTTTAGCTTTCAAATTCAAGTTTCATTGACCATTCTAGGTAAGCACCTATATTAGACAAGCAAGGTAGAGATTAGCATTCATGAAGATTATTCCAACAATAGTTACTGTTCTTACTCTATGTGGCAGAAGGAATAAGCAGTCTCAATCTCTGCGAGAAACGGATGATTCTGAATCGAATTTCTGAACCTTGCAAGGCAAACCTAACTCACACGCTTGGAACATCCAATGATCGTTCCGAAGCAACCGTTTGCCTTTCATTCCGACTCGTGGAACAGGGCCACCACAAGCGACTGTAGGACCATACGCACATCCAATGTGCAGTACGTACGTCTGTAGCGCGACTACATGATCGTACTCCTGTCCGCTACGCGGAACGTACTCCCGCACGTCAGTGCGTGAGAAAAACCAAATTAAGAGTTGTGGGAGGTATGTTCACTCCTCGGGCCGATTGGTTACTAGGCTTACCGCTTACCATATTTCGAGGCATGTGGCTAGTACTTTCAAATGCTTAGCCACCACTACCACATACTGCGACCTTATCAACTTTTATCAACAGAGATGGGGTAACCTTCCGAGTCATGATACTGCACATGACCCCGTCCATCATCCTTATAGTGATTGCAGAATAGTAAACATTCAACTCCTATATCGCGCGAGTGACAGAAAATCACCCGACTTCTGCCGGTCCTATTAGCAAAGCATCTATCCGATAAGGACTCAGGCACAATACATTGGTTCCTAGTATCCATGCATCTAGGGTTCCATTTCAACTCCTAGACTTAATGCAGGATATAATATATACATATAGAATTGCATAAATGTAGTAATTTGAAATACTGGGTTATGCACCGGGGCTTGCCTTCTTGAGCGGGGCTGGGGGCAGGAGTGTCAAGGATTTCTGAACTTTGGTTTGGAGCTTTAGTTAGAGTCTCGATGATGCTCACTGGATCTTCAGAAAACCCTTGCTCTTGTTCCGGGACTAGCTCGTAGTCTCCGTCGTCGAGTGTCGTTGACTCTACATGATATGCAATGATTTGTATTAGTTGGTTCTCGAGTTAAGAGTTTTATTTCACGATAAAGTTGCAATCTCTTAGATTAAGACACACAATTTCATAAAGCAAGAGGTTTAAATATAAACCTACTATTGGTATCCTAACTCAATTATCCTAATTAGTTGAATTAATTGAATTAGGTTCGCAAGTTTGATTTTTAATTTGAAATCCCTAATGGTTATAGTCTTGAATTTTGGTGGATAAGCTTATTCCTAATGGATGAGTTTGCTATGAATTTCTCATAATTTTCTGAAAACAACTACTAAACCATTTGAATTTAGTTCAAATGTCAAGTTTAAATTCAAAGCTTAGATAAAACAGTGCTATAAATTTTTGAAATAGTTATTATGAGCTACTCAAATACAGATTATCACATGGTAGAAAGAGCTAAGCATGAAAACCTTAGCAACATGCTTAATTAAATTTAAACCCTTTCAAGCTTGGTTTGTATAAGTTTAAATTAATTCAAGCTAGAGTTCAGTATTATAGGTGAATTTTTCACACAAGATCACTTGTATTCTAAACAAGATACTCACCAAAATTCGCAGGAAATAAAGTTAATATGCAAAAGTTATACTCAAGATACCCTTTTGATAGACTTTAAAATAACTCTAAAAATATTTGGTTTCAAACTAAACTTCATTAATAAAAGTTGTAGAGTTAGATTTCAGGAGTACAACAAAATTGGTTTGGCCATTTTTGGATTTTTCTACAATTTCCTATGGATTTTACAAGTTGGCTGATTTGAATAGGGGGGTTCTGATTTCCTACAGATAGGCCCTTGGAAACTTTTGAATCGTTGCAATTGGATCCTTGGCCGGGCTACACAGGAAACTCGATTGGTGCTGATCAAATTCCGGCGAGGGGGCTCACCGGCGGCGAGGGGCAAGTGAGGGGAAAGGTTCAGGAGCTCACGGCGGTCACGGGGGTGGTCGGTGTTGGGGAAGAGAGGGACCGAGGCGGCGTATCGACGGCGAATAGGGGCGGGCGGCGGAGCTCCGAGGGGCGTTGTCGGCGTTCTGGTGGCCGGAGTGCCGGAGGGCGGCGGGGAAGTGGCCAGAGAGCTTCTACGCAATGATGTGGTGCTGATGGTACACTTGGCTGGGGCTAAGAGGCGGTGGATCGACGGGGCGACGGCGAGGCCGAGCGGCGGCGCAAGCTCGAGGTCATCGGCGCAGTGGTCCGGTCGTTCCGGTGCACGAGAACGAAATTGGGCAGGCTGGGGAGCACCAGTGGGTCACGGCGGTGCTGTAGGAGCACTGGATCGGGGATGGGAGGCGGTAGCCGCGGCGGAGGTCCGGCGAGGTGGAGAGCTCGGGAAGAGGAAAAGCGGTGCAAATGTGGGTGTGGGAATGTAGGAGTGGGTTCGTGGGGAACTCCAGGATGTGCTCGCAGTCCAGAAGAAGGCACGGTCACGAGAGCAGGAGCTGGCGAGCTCGGCGGTGCGCGTGGCGGCTCGAGCGACGGCGGCGCGACGTGGAGAGGCAGGGAGGGGTCCGGAGCGGCGGCGCGGGTGCTGGGGCAGCGCGTGGCACCGAGGAGAGCGGCGCGGGGACGGCCGGTGCTCGGCACATGGCCAGTGAAGGCGGCGGGGGTCGGGCGCAGAGAAAACAGAGGAGGAGGGAGCTGGAGGTAGATGATGGGGACTAATGTGTAATTCTCCAAAAGTACAGGGACTCCACTGTAAAGCCTAGATAACTTTCAAACCATAGCTCAAATGAAAATATGCCCAAAAGCAAAAGTGTAGAGTTCAACAAGATCTACAACTTTGATTTAAGGTTCAGTGGCAACAGAGCTAAGGTTTTGAATATACTTTAAAACTTGGCTAAGTTTTAAACTTTAATTAAATCCTATTTAAAATCTACACCACACTTGCATCCTTTGGGTAGTTTCACCTATATTTGCGGTTTAAAAGCAAGTTCTTGACTTTTGTAAAACAACCTTCATATATTTTGATTTTACCTCCCATTCTCACCCATTTAACACTAAAGGACCTAAATTTTTTTCAGAATTATATAAAAATATCCTTTTCCCTTAGCATTTAAATTTTAGCACACATACACAAGATCAAACATGCACACTTTATAATAGAATCTAGTGTAGTTTAATCCTAAATACCTGAATGTCACAGTTCAAGTATGTGGTCATGACCTTCGGGTTGAAGAATGCCGGCGCCACATATCAACGTGCCATGAATTACATCTTTCACGATCTGATCGACAAGTTGGTGGAGATATATATTGACGATGTCGTGGTTAAATCTGCATTAGTTGAGGGACATTTAGGAGAGGTACGGTAAGTTCTAGAATGAACTAGAAGGTTCGGGCTTATGATGAATCTGAAGAAATGCGCTTTCGACGTAACGGCCGGTCAGTTCCTGAGTTTCTTGGTTCATGAAGGAGGAATTGAGATCGGCCTAAAGAGTCAGGAAACTATAAAAATAATGGTGCTACCTACTACAAAGAAGGAGCTCCAGCAGCTCATTGGCAAGATCAACTTTGTTAGAAGGTTTATTTCCAATCTCTCCGGGCGGATTGAGCCTTTTATGGAGTTGGTGAAGATTAAAGCTAGTGATGAGTTTCACTGGGGGGCTGAGCAACAACGGGCATTTGAAGAGATCAAAGAATATTTGTCAAAACCACCCATGTTAGTTCCACTCCAGCAGGATAAGCCATTCTACATTTATTTATCACTAGGCGACACCTCCATCGCTTCGGTGGTGATACAAGTGCATGACGGCAAGGAGAGGGTTGTGTTCTACCTCAGCAGAAGGATGCTAGATGTGGAGACTAGGTACCCTGAGATTGAAAAGTTATGCCTTTGTTTGTTCTTTACCTGTACAAAGCTTCATCATATCTTCCTATTTGCCGAAACGATTGTCATCTGCAAATCGAATGTTATCAAGCACATGCTATCGGCTCCTGTGTTGAAAGGCCAACTTGGAAAGTGGATGTTTGCACTGTCAGAGTTCGATATCCGGTACCAACCCACAAAGGCAGTCAAAGGGCAAGCGCTGGCAGATCTTATTGCAGAAAGGATCAATACTGACATAGCAGCACTCTCCGTGCGCGCATGGGCCATGTACTTCGACAGATCGGCTTGTGGGGACGGATGTGGTATAGGTATCCTGCTCGTGTCGCCTCGGGGGGAGCATATTCTTTTTCAATCAGGATGCCTACCCCTTGCACCAACAATTTAGCAGAATATGAAGTGGTACGTAAGGGTATGGAATTCCTTCTTGAGGCCGGAGTGGAGGCAGTAGAAATTTTTGGGGATTCAAAGCTGGTGATTTCTCAGCTTACAAAAGAATACAGGTGCGAGAGCGAGTCGCTTTTTGCTTTATGGGTACAATGTCAGGAGCTGATGGCCCAATTTAGGTACATAAATTTCTATTGGATACCAAGGATACAAAATTCAGAGGCGAATGATCTTGCACAGATGGCTTTAGGATACAAAGCTGTGGCAGACGGAGTCGATATTCAAGTACACCTGCTAGAACAAGGAGACTAGAGAGCCGATATCTTCAATTACTTAAAGGATCCGGCTCGGGGGGCACCTAAGAGGATACGTTACAAGACCATGAAGTACGTCCTGATAGGGGACGACATGTTCTACAGGACTTTAGAAGGATTGTTGCTCAAATGCTTGTGGCTGATTGAATCGAATAAGCTTTTACACGAGGTCCACGAAGGCACTTACGGGACTCATCAATCGGCTCATAAGATGAAGTGGCTGATTAGGCGATCGGGGTATTACTGGCCCACCATGCTTGAAGATTGTTTCAAATATTATAAGGGATGTCAGACATGTCAGAGGTTTGTGAAGATACAGATGGTACCAGCGTCAGTAATGAACCCTATCGTCAAACCCTGGCCATTCAGAGGTTGGGGTATGGACATGATTGGCAAAATTAATCCTCCGTCTAGCTAAGGCCACCAGTTCATTTTGGCCATCACGGACTATTTTATCAAGTGGGTGGAGGCCATCCCTATGAAGTCAGTGGCGTCGAAGGATGTCATCAATTTTGTTAAAGAACATATCATTCACAGGTTCGGGATTCCTCAGACCATCACAACAGATGGAGGGTCATTCTTCATATCAGAGAAGTTCAGAAAATTCGCTACTGACATGGGCATCAAGCTGATCAGGTCATCTCCATACTATGCTCAAGCAAATGGACAAGCTGAAGCGTCCAATCAGAGCCTTATCAAGTTGATCAAGAGAAAGATCGATGAGCATCCTAGGCGTTGGCATGAAGTCTTATCAGAGGCATTGTGGGCATACCGTGTTTCGTGCCACGGAGCAACAAAAACTTCACCTTATCACCTGGTGTATGGACAATAGGCTGTATTACTGTGGGAGATTACGGACGACTCGAGATGCATAGAGTTCCAAAATGACCTAACAGCTAAAGAATATGTTGCTCTGATGAATGACAACATTGAGGACCTTGCGGAGCTCAGACTTTGGTCACTTGAGAAGATCAAAGAAAATAAGGCCAGGGTTGCCCGCGTGTACAACAAGAAAGTCAAGCCAAAAGAATTCCAAGTCGGAGATCTGGTTTGGGAAGCGGTGTTACCATTGGGGACTAAGGATGCAGCGTGTGGCAAGTGGTCTCCAAATTGGCATGGGCCTTATAGAGTTGACCAAGTCCTACCTGGGAACGCATGTATGCTTGAGGAGTTAGATGGCGTCAAGTTTCCGGTGGCTGTCAATGGTCAACATCTCAAGAAATACTTCCCAAGTATGTGGGATGATGGGCAATAAAGCCGATGCTATGCATCAGGCTGTGAGCTGATATGTTCAATTGGCTTGTACAAGTGAAAGCCGATGTTACGCATCAGGCTGCACACAAGAAAAGGGGCTGATACATTCAGTCGGCCCGTAAAAAAAATATTTTGTACCCAACACACTGAGTTGGTCAAATAGCCGATGTATAACCATCGACTTTAGAATTGTAATTGGAATACATGCAAGTTCTGGGCGACAATGGGACACATGAGATGAGTACAAAGCGTTCTACTGAAGAAATTCATCAATGGCCGTGATAGCTGCAAGATGGACGCGATTGGCTTCTGCGATCACTACCTCATCATCCTTATCCTCATCTGACACTATCTACCAACTCAAAACACTCAACTCTGTGAGCTCTGTCTTCAGCTGGGTAGTCAGATTCTCTGCTTCTTGTTGGGAGCAGGGTATGAGGTCCTACTCATCCTGGATGCACTGCTCGGTTGCCCGAACTTTTGCCTTAAGGTCTTCCAACTCCCTCTCCAAAGATTGAAGTCTTTGGGAATGTGCAGAAGTGTTAGCTTTAACATCTAGAATCGCCTTCTTCTTGTTGAGCAGTCGGCACCTCTCGGCAATATCGGCTTTTAAGGGGGCTTGTGAGCGCCGGGCTTCAATCCTTTACCGAGCCTTTTCTACCTTCACCCGAAAGAAGGGAAGATGGCTGATTGGCCAGAGTTTGAGTTGAAGGATTTCCGGGAGTTAGGGTTTGATCTCCTCAAGAATTTGCCTCACTTCGTGGGAGTCTTGGACCAAAGTATCAATTGGAGCTGAGAGCAGGTCCTTTATGCGGAGAAGTTGGCTAGCGACACCGGTCGGCTGTGGTTGATGATCATCTACTTCGAGTATGGCCGAGCCAACGGATGTAGGGTCAAATGATAGCAGCTCCGAGAGGTTCAAGCCCTGGAAGAAGGCAGAAAATTAGTACGGTACAGGGAAAGGAAGATGCAAACGGCTCAGAGATATAACAGACCTTTCCTTGAGAAGGATTGATAGCCGATGAGGTGATAATTGGTTCCTGCAGATCCTGAAGGTTGACCAAAGTATCAACTGTCATTGCAAGATTCTCTGGAGTTTCCAGGATCGCATACTGGAGGTTGACCAAGGTGTCGACTGTCGTCGCAGGATTCTCTGGAGCCTCTAGAGCTGGGTTTTCTTGGCGTGCTTGCTCTTCCCCGGTGGAAATATCCACGATATCAGCCTGCAAGCAAGGAAAGAGCAAATGAGTCGAAGTGTACCTGTTTAGAGAACCAATTCTAAAGAGACAATCCAAACCTGGTTGACGCCGGGAGCTTCTTGATCTATAGAAGATGGTCCGGCCTCCTTCCGAATCTTCCTAGCAATCATCTTGTTCACCTTAATCTGGGCTCAGGGGGCAGCAACGTCGGAGACTCATTTTCGCTTGGAGACCGATTTTGTAGAATCAGGCTGGATCCGCATTATGACCTTCGACAAGGGAGGTGCGTTCTTGCCAAAGAGGACTACAGGAGCAACCGGTGAGAACTTGAAAGTGGAGCCATCATCGTTCTTGGGCTCCGGACCATCCTCCTGCTGCAGAGAAAATAAACAGAATTAGAGAAGGGGTCAAGCAGAATCATGAAGAAGTACTAAACTGATGGTGATACCTCTTCCTTAGGGGCTTCATACTCAGCGTTAATCTGCTACAACATTGGCCCCAAGGCTTTCCGAAAGACGTGAGTCTTCCACATTGACCACCAATTCTCGAAGCTAATGGCCAAAAAGGTAAATGATATGTCGACAGGGATTGGGATGTCAAGATCAGTGAACATGCTATAGCATCTATGGTTGGTGAGGGAGTTGGGCAGATCAGCTCTACTTACTGTTGGATGATGAAGGAAGAAGTGGGGAGGAATTTGCCCAAGACCAAATTGCCCGGTTGCTACAATCGGCTGGTAAGATTCATAGCCTGGTTTGATAATTCTATTGGAGGTGCTCATACTGACAGGAAGGAAGCAAGAACGGATCATGACGGAGTACAAATGTCGAGTGCTTTCATCATCAGCAAAGTCATACAATCTAAAGGCGCTTGAATTTTGAAAGATTTCAGAATTTGTGTAAGAAAGGTAGATTGGATTAGTCAAACCTTGGTAGAATACTCTAAACCAGCTTGAGGCATCTTTGGGGTTCAACTTGCTACCGGGAAGACTGTACAAAGCTTGGCCAAAGCTAGTACATCTAATGTGTCTCCCACTCTGATCGGGGAAGGAGTCATCGGCCAGAACAGGGAAGTTTGGTATGTGGTTCTGAAAATACAAGTGAGCCCATAACTGAATGAACCACTAGGGACCACCACTGTCAGACCCGGGGCCACGGGGCTGGGCACATAACGTAGTTTAAAGGGGTTTAAGGGATTAAGTCCGCCTTATCTCTTATTCATCTTGTTTATCTCTTATTTATTCCGTTTAAATAGGAGATAAGGCTAACCGATACAGGGGGAATCAACGCGAGATATGTTTTGGTACGATTCCTTAGCTAGTATTGGTTAGTATCTTTGTAACTCTGGCCTCTCGGATATATAAGGGAGATCAGGGACCCCTCTCAAAACATGATCTCTAGGTCATTCTACGCCAAAGGCAATACAAACCACCATACAGGACGTAGGGTGTTACGTATCTTGCGGCCCGAACCTGTCTAAGTTTTGTGTTCCTTGCACCTTCGAGTTCCTGATCTCGGCGTCTCCTCACCCAAAACTTAACACCTTGGGCATATCCCTCGGTGGGCAGCCGGTTAAACACCGACAGCTGGCGCGCCAGGTAGGGGGGGCACGTCGAAGATCCACCGGCAAGCTCGATGCCATCTTTCAAATTCATCAGGTCAGTTCCCTCCTAGGGAACGACATTCATTTTTGGCTCATGGGTCTGCATCGAAGATGGTGTGGGCAATTTTTGGCAATTTCTCATCGACATGAGGCCGAAGACCTTCACTGCGAATCCTAGCAGCGACCTCGACAAGTTCGTCGACGAGCTCGACAACTTGCCGCTTCATGCTTTCGTAACACAGATCGAGATGGAGTGTGCTCTAGGCTCGACTTCTTCTAGTGTTGCGGCGACTTACCGTGGTTTGGACTTGTTCCAATCTAGGGATCTGCGTAGTCGATCTCAGCTTGGCTCATGCAAACCAGCCACTGATCTTCGGGAGGCCAACGTCTCTAGGTCCCTCTCCATGGTAGAGAAGGACCTGGACTTTTTGCTCCAGGACGGAAAGCCTGAAGCCACCGCGTGTCGGGGGGCTTCGGGTTGTTCTGGTACCGGTGATCTGATGATCACCTCCGTGCCAGAGGGGCGCATTGTGCATTGGAGGGGCATGATGCTTTCCGATCTACTCGAGGCAGAGGGTCGACTTGTGGCTCACCTCGAACCCTTGCCCTTTCAAGAGGGCAGGCTATTGGCTACCGCGGCGGAGGGGTCGACTGAACTAGTCGACGAAAGCTCTCATGAACTTTCCTCCCACCAGGTGCTGATGGCCGAAGAAGGCGAGGACGATGGGGATCTTCCCATCGTCAACTTTGAAACAGTCTCCGAAGATGAGATCACGGCCAACGCCAGTGACGAGAACGACGCTGATCGTGAGGCGCGACAGGCCAGGAATAGGGCCCGCACAATCCGGCGGAGGAGGGCCAATGAGCGTAGGCGATCTATGAATCGCAAGCTTGACCCTGAGTTCGCCGCCGTAAGCGAACGAGGTTTCAGGACTCCGGTGGCCAACATCGCCAGGGTGACGGCCATCCTCGAGCGCAGTCATGATCCGGAAGTGCATCAAGCGCTCCTTTATGCACAGAGGGCTTGGATCCAGCTGGATCAGCACAACCCGACGTCCACCATCAGGGAGGAGCGCGTGGGCGAGAGTCGGAGTCAGGCTCACAGCCGAACGGCTGGCGGCCGTCCTCGACACCAGCTCAGCAACGACAACGCTCGCGGGGGCTAGGCCCCTGGCAGGAGGCAGCAGCCACCGCAAGGGGGTCATCCGCGACAGGCCAATCATCGATTTCCTCCAGATGACCTGCGCCAGCACATCAATGAAGGTCGCGACATGCGGACTGTGATCTCCTCCAGGCGCAAGGTCCGCGAAGAAGTCAAAACTGAAGGTACTGACTGTAGCGATCGATTCCCTGCTTTTTCTACTCGTTTCAGCAGCTACAAGTATCCAGAGGGCTTCAAACCGATCGGCATCACCAAGTACGACGGCAAGCAAGCCCCTCAGCAGTGGCTCCGTTGCTACTCCACGGCCATTGAGGTCGCAGGGGGTTCAAATATTACCAAAGTTGTCTACTTCCCGATGGCTTTGGACCCTGCGCCGCTCACTTGGTTGGAGAGCCTCAGCAACAACTCAATCGACTCCTGGGAGCGCCTCAAGAAGGTCTTCATCGACAACTTCCAGGGAGCAATTGCTCGTGCAGGTACTCGTCATGATCTTGCTCAGTGTAAGCAAGAACGTAACGAGCTTCTGCGGTCCTACACACATCGCTTTTTCGACGTCCGTGCCACCATCGCGAACATCTCGGAGGATGACATCATCGATTGTTTCTACAACGGCATCACCGACCCGGGCATCTACAGGGATTTCGGGTGGAACAGGCCGAAGACTGTTGCGGGCCTTCGTGATATGATGCACGATTGGTCCGAGCAGGAGGAGAAGATGCAGGAGCGGTTTCTGCGGCGTCAAGATAGCAATCTGAGGCACTCAAATGACCGTCCTTCGCGGGGCAAGAAGTCAACAATGCAGGAGGAGTTTGAGAAGCTCCTGCAGAAGAAGTGCCCATGGCACCCAGGTGCCAATCATGCCGCCAATGACTGCTACCACCTTCGGAGGACGTTTAGCAACTCTGGGGGTGGGAAGAAGAACAAGAAGCCGGCGGACAAAGAACCCGAGGACGATGATCAAGAGGACCACGGGCGCAACCCGAAGTTTCAAGACGCCTCGAAGGTCGTCAACGTCATTTTCGGGGGAGATGAGGATTTCGGTTCTAGGCGGGACCAGAAGCTGCTTCTCCGGGAGATTTTGTCCGTCGAGCCGGCGGTACCACGACCACTCCGTTGGTCGGAGGTCCCCATCTCGTTCTCTCGTGATGACCAGTGGACGAGCTTTTCGGAGCCCGGTAAGTTTCCCTTGGTCCTGGATCCTGTGGTGGCGGAGGTCAGGCTCACCGTGGTCCTCATCGATGGCGGGAGCGGGCTCAATCTCATCTTCGTCAGCACTCTGAAGAAAATGGGCCTGGATTTCAAGGACATGCTGGTTCCCAGCAAGTC
This sequence comes from Panicum hallii, assembly GCF_002211085.1. NCBI lineage: Eukaryota > Viridiplantae > Streptophyta > Magnoliopsida > Poales > Poaceae > Panicum > Panicum hallii. The sequence goes on from NC_038042.1 coordinate 21,280,888, forward strand.
CCCCTTTTACAGCATCGTCCCAGTCACCTTCGGCACGCGGGAGAACTATCGTACTGAATTCATCAAATTCGAAGCGGCTAACTTCGAATCTTCTTACCATGCAATATTGGGTCGTCCGGCACTTGCCAAGTTCATGGCAGTGCCGCATTATGTCTATCTGCTTCTCAAGATGCCAGGACTCAGTGGAGTACTCACCCTCCGTGGTGACTTGAAGAAGTCATACGACTGCAATCAGGAGGCGATCTAGTACGCTTCGACTACTCGTGTGCCAGATGCTTCGGGAGAAGTACTCGCAGCCATGCAGCAGCTTTCCCAGTCCGGGCTGGAGATTCCCTCCAACAAGGCCAGCAAGTCAAGCATCCAGTCGACTGGCGACGTGGCCCTCAAGACGATCCAGCTCCAGGAGGGAGATCCATCTAAAACCGCCGTCATTGGCGCGGGCTTAGGTGACAAATAGGAATTCGCGCTCGTCAGCTTCCTTCGGGCTAACCAAGACATATTCGCGTGGAAACCAGCGGATATGCCAGGGGTGCCCAGGGAGTTGATCGAGCATGCTTTGAATGTAAACCTGAAGGCTACGCCCAAAAAGCAACGCCTACGAAGGTTTGCCCACGATAAGCGTGAGGCCATTAAACGGGAGATCGCTAAACTTCTCGCGGCTGGATTCATTAAAGAAGTAATCCATCCAGAGTGGGTAGCGAATCCCGTTTTTGTAAAGAAAAAGAACAATGAATGGAGAATGTGTGTCGACTACACCGATCTCAACAAGCACTGCCCAAAGGACCATTTTGGGCTGCCGCGCATTGACCAAGTTATTGATTCGACGGCTGGTTGCGTCCTTCTCTGTTTTCTTGATTGTTACTCAGGTTATCATCAGATCGCGCTCAAGGAGGAGGACCAAATCAAGACTGCATTCATCACCCCGTACGGGACTTATGCCTACAAAACCATGTCCTTCGGGTTGAAGAATGCAGGTGCAACCTATCAACGTGCGATCCAGATGTGTTTCGCGGATCAGCTGCACCAGAATGTGGAAGCTTATGTGGATGACGTGTCATCAAGACCAGGGAGTCCAGTGACTTGATTGCAGATTTGGAGGAAACATTTAGCAGTCTGCGTAGATTTTGGTGAAAACTCAATCCTACCAAGTGCGTTTTTGGAGTACCTTCAGGGAAATTGCTCGGGTTCATCGTTAGCAACCGGGGCATCGAAGCCAACCTTGTAAAGATCACGGCCATCACTGGTATGGAGGCTCCGGCCACAATCAAGGATGTGCAGAAGTTAACAGGTTGTATGGCGGCCCTAAACAGGTTCATCTCCCGACTCGGGGAGAGAGGACCACCTTTCTTCAAGCTCCTAAAGCGCCAAGATAAGTTCCAATGGATGGAGGAGGCTGCGCGGGCCCTGCAGGACCTGAAACATCACCTTCAGTCACCTCCGATCCTTACAGCACCATTGCCAGGGGAGGATCTACTACTTTACATCACGGCAACAACTCATGTTGTCAGCAGTGCTATCGTAGTCGAGCGAGGCGAGGAAGGCCATGCGATCGGCGTGCAGAGGCCTGTCTACTTCGTCAGCGAGGTCCTCTCCGAATCCAAGGTACGGTACCCAGCCGTTCAAAAGCTTTTATATGCAATCTTAATCACATCAAGAAAGCTATGCCATTACTTCGACGAGTACAAGATCACTGTGATCATGGATTTCCCGTTAGCGGATATTCTTCATAATCAAGATGCCATGGGACGCATATCCAAGTGGGCAGTAGAACTGTGGGCTTTGTCAGTCGACTTCAAGCCACGCACTGCAATCAAGTCACAGGCTCTAGTCGATTTCATGGCTGAATGGAGGGAGAATCAAGTCCCAACTCCAGTCGACAGGCCAGAGCACTGGACCATGTACTTTGATAGGTCCCTCAAGCTCGACGGCGGCGGCGCTGGTATTCTACTTATTTCCCCATGAGGTGAACAATTGAAGTACGTCCTTCAGATCCTGTGGGCGGTATCCAATAATGAAGCCGAGTATGAAGCCCTGCTTCACAGGCTTCGTTTGGCGATATCACTAGGGATCAAGCGACTACTTGTATATGGCGATTCTCTTCTTGTCGTACAACAAGTCAATAAAGAATGGGACTGCAACAAGGGGACGATGGATGCCTATGTATAGGAAGTGCGCAAGTTGGAAAGTAAATTTTCTGGCTTGGAGGTTCACCATGTGTTACGGGAGCACAATGTTGGTGCGGATATCCTATCCAAACTGGGGATAACACGTGCTCAGGTCCCGCCGGGAGATTTTGTCCAGGAGCTCAAGCAGCCATCCATCAAGCCGTCTCCGCAGGTAACCATCGACGCGGGTTCCCAACAGCCCGATCGAGAGGTTATGGTGTTGGGGGAGGATTGGCGAGAGGCTTTTATTGACTTCATCCGAGATCAAAAGCTACTAGCGGGAATTGACGCCAAGAGTGTGGAGGCGGCTCACGTCCTGCGCAGAAGCAAGGGTTTCGTCCTGGTCAACGGCAAGCTCTACCGGCGCGATGCTCGGTCAGGAGTTCTCATGAAGTGCGTCACAAAAGAAGATGGCTACGACATACTGCGGGAGATGCACGAGGGCGTCTGCGGAAACCATGCGGCTTCAAGAACGCTGGTGGGGAAAGCATACAGGGCCGGTTTCTAGTGGCCCACTGTAGTGACTGACGCGGAGGATCTCGTGCGCAGGTGCCAAAATTGTCAATTCTTCGGCAAACAGACTCATGTTCCGGCCCACAGCCTCATCACCATACCACCATCATGGCCTTTTGCTTGTTGGAGCCTCGACATGATTGGGCCCTTCACGACGGCGCCAGGCGGTTTCACCCATGTTCTGGTGGCTATCGACAAGTTTACCAAGTGGATTGAGTACAAGTCGATAGCCAAGCTCACACCAGATCGGGTTGTCGACTTCATCTCGGATATTTTGCACCTTTTCGGCTTCCCCAACACCATCATCACGGACTTGGGATCAAATTTCACGGCCAACCAGTTCTGGGAGTTCTGCAAGAACGCTTGCATCGATGTTAAGTATGTCTCGGTCATGCACCCAAGGGCCAATGGACAAGTCGAAAGGGTGAACGGCTTGATAATTGACGGCCTCAAGAAGAGACTTTATGATGAAAACAGTCAGAAGGGAGGCAAATGGGTGCACGAGTTGCCACATGTCGTCTGGGGGCTCCGGACTTAGCCGTCTAAAGCCACAGGACAAATGCCTTTCTTTCTTGTATATGGATCGGAAGCTATTTTACCGGCCGATATCACGTGAAAGTCTCCAAGGGTTGAAATGTACAACGAAGGTGAGGCAGACGAGGCGAGGCAGTTAGAGCTCGACTCCGTTGAAGAAGCTCGCTACACTGCTCTTGTTCAGTCAGCCCGATACCTGCAAGGGATCCGGCGGTATCACGATCGCAACATGAGGGAGCGGTCACTCAGCATTGGTGATTTGGTCTTGCGTCGCATCCAGGACGAATCCGGCCTACACAAGCTCAACTCAAGGTGGGAGGGCCCGTTCATCGTCAAGCAGGTTACAAGGCCAGGATCATATCGACTACAGTCTCCCGAGGGTTAGGATGTCCCGAACTCCTGGAACATCCAGAACCTACGCAAGTTCTACCCTTAAGACGATGCCCGGTGATAGTTGAATCCCCGGGGGCTTGGAACATTTCTTTCCCTCGAATCAATTTGGAGGCTATATGCCACGGGATTCGGGTTGTACATCCCTTTACGAACACAAGGAGGCTGCCGTCATGAGCAGCACTTATATAATCGACTTCTCGCCGTAAATGTTACGGAGGCTACGGCCACGTTCATATTCCCTTGGCTCCATGCCTTGACGGAGGCCTCAGCTCTGCTCTTACTCTCCGCGACTCAGTTACTGCCACGACCTTGGATGGTCGCTCGCCATCGCATTTACTCCAACAAAATCGATCCGTTTGACTGGCTTACATCTAGTACGTTGGAAAGGCTCGCATGAAGAGCTACCTCAACTACATCCTGAGTGGTTACACTCAGAACAGTCTCATTTCAGTCAAAGCATGGCAGACCCGTGGCAACACCCGCACCTGCTCCTAACAAGCTCGATCCGTCCGTCCGGGTCCTACCTAGTTGTGGAGCACGCTCAAAGCAGGAGCGATTTTCGACTACACTCAGAGTCGTCGCACTCGGGGTAGTCTTGCTTTTCTGCCCTACTCACGGCAATCCCACGATGATGCTCGCGTTCTTTCCTAACAAGTTTAGGCCTGCTTGATTGAGTTGTGGCTAATCTGTTAGATGAGTATCGGCTACCCTTCGGGTCGTTGCACCCAGGGAAGCGTCTACTACTTGGTCCTTGTAAGCCTGGATCCCAATTCAGCTAAGGCATGCAAACAAGCAGAGATATCAAACGCAGTATTTACATAAGGGAATGATTACTTGTCTCTCACACCCTAATCCTACAGTACACTGTGTACAATTTGTTCTGCTACAGGTTGGGCCTCTCGCAGGTACTCGTCGAATCATTCATCCGTGCAGTCCGCTGCCATTCCCTGCGCAAATATGTCTAGCTGCGCATTTGGCAAGAAGGATTTTACATACGCAAGGGCGTTGCTAACGCACGCGATCGGAGCCTCAGATAAGAATTTGAGAACTTTCTTCGGGGCTTCGCAGAGTCGCTCCAGCAGGGGCCGCAGGCTCGCTTCGCCTTCTTCTGGGGGATTCACCATGTCCACCAGCTCCTGGGCGGCCCCCTTGAGGTCCTCCAGCTCTTTCCGCTGCTGCTCGTCCTTCTCGCCCAGCGTTTTGATTTGCTGAAGGCAGTCGACGAACTGTCATTCAGTATCGCCGATCACCTTCTGCAGCCTTTCGACATCATCTGTACGGTGATACAGCATATTCTTCATGTCAGTAAGCAGCTCCTCTTTGTATTTTATTATTTTCCTAAGCTCTGCGGTGAAGATATTTCAGCAACGAAGGGACATTACTAAGGAAAAGTACTCGAGGGAGGCGAGGGCCTACCTTGGTGCGCTTTCTTCTCTTCCTTGAGCTGCTCCTGGTACTCCACTTGTTGCTCCTTGAGCTGTTTTTGGAGCTCGGAGTTGGCCTTCTCGAGGTTTTTCAGGTCATTCTTGAGTAGCCAAGTCTCTCGAGTTCTTTCCTGCTTCAGTGTATCAAGCTCTCGCTGCAGATAGCAATTTTTCATCTTTTTGTCGGAAATGCGCTTGTCCAGGGCAGCTAACTCGTGTGCACCACTCACAACCGCGCTGAGCTTCTCCGATTTTTCTGGGATTTAGTGATTACATGCTGCGCAAAAGGCGGAGATTGGGTCAAAACAGCTCATCACTATGCACAACCGGAACTTTACTTAAATCTTACCATGGAAAAATCGTATAACTCCTTGAAGGTGCTCTTGAAGGTCTTTAAATTTTCGGCTGTCAGCAGGGGGTCGTCCACCAGGTTGGTGTTGATGACGTTCTTGTACCCCGGCCCGGCCTTTAGTATTTCACGGGGATCCCTCGAGGACCCTGCGATGTCTTCGGGCGGTGGTTGCCGGACACCTGCAAGTACAAATTTTGTCAATATATTGTGCCTAGATCCCGGTAGCTAGCCGCGGGCAGATAAGCGCTTACCTGTGCTATCAGTAGGAGCGGCATCAGGGGCTTCGACTTGTTCTCCGCCACCAGCTTCGGCTTCATCTTGTCGAAGCTCAGGAGGCGGCAAGTTGGGGAGCGTTGCATCTGCTTCAGGGGCCAGCTCCGCGGGTGCTGGTTCTCTAGGCGCCGACGGCTCGGCGGCTGCAGCGGCTGGGGCCGGTTCCACGCTGGAAGGTTCAGTTCGGGTTGATGACTCTGGGGCTGCAGTAGTCATGTCCAGGTTCAGCTGGAGCTGCACCACGCTTGCAGCCCTGATGATGTCGAAGTCATTGTTATACAAGCCGACAAGAGCAAGATATTTATGTGACCAGAGGTAAACTCACAGTGTAGACTTCTTTTTGGCGGCCTTTTTCACTCGCAAGGCCCCAGGTGGTAGAGCAGGAAGACTACACGTGGACACCGTCAGTACACAACATTATGGATATTTGGCAAATCAACAAAACAGCAAACCAGTACCTGGGAGATTCGACTTCTAGCGCCTTTCGTTTGCGCACTACCCGACGACCCTGGGGCACCAGAGGGAGAGCCGCGGCTAACTCCACGGCTGGTCCGCGGGAGTTGTCCCCTCTCACCTCCCCTTCGGTGACCGTCCCCGCCAGGGGGCTCCCACCCTCCGTGGACTCGTTGTTGTGCTGTCCCGCAGCCAATCGAGTTCTCTTGGCTTCAGCAGTGGCGCTGGAAAGAAGGTGGTCTGGCCGAGGGATGTCTGGCTGCATTGGGTAGCTGCAGTAGAACTCCATGTGTCCCTGCAGAAGGTGTTCAGTTAGCATGGGTGAAACGGAACTTGTTCCTATTATAAAGTAGTCGAACATTTACCGGCTTTGGAGGTTTCTGAGCAGTGTAAAGCTGTGGGATGTATGGGACTGCATCCACATCCAAAAGTACTCGTCCGACTTGACGGAGTGCGGCTTCATCTGTCAGTTCCTCTGTGCACATACGAGATGAATCTTCAGCGCCCGAGTACTCAAATCCAAGTTTGTGGCGCTGTTGGATCGGTTGGACTCAGCGTTTGAAGAAGGAGAACATAACGGACGCGCCGGTCACTCCCATCATCTTGAGCGCTTCTATGACTTCTAAAAGCTCCTCGACTTGATCCAGATCTCCCCTGGTCAGTTCAAGATTCCACTCTGGCCTCACTACAGGTGGTTTATTCGTCTTCCCAGGGAGCTGGGGGCATGATTTTCAATGTAAAACCAATGGTTCTTCCAACCGGGGAGGATGGAAGGGAATTTGTATGAAAGGTATCTTTCGCCGGCTTGCTGACACAGTTGAATGCCGGCGCTCCCTACAACGGAAAGTTTTTTCATGGTAGGCTGGGGTTTGACGCGAAAGAGGAAGCGGAATAGATCCCAGTGGGGTTCGATTCCGAGAAAGGCTTCACAGAAATGGATGAAAATAGAAATATGGCAAATGGAATTAGGGTTGGGGTGATGGAGCTCAAGCCCGTAATAATAAATAAGGCCACGAAAGAAGGAACAAGTGGGGAGGGCCAATCCCCGTTCGGCAAAATGGAGAAATGTGACGATTTCGTCAACATTTTCCTAGGGAAAGGTTCATGGTAAGAGGGGCACCAGTTGACAAGGTTCTTTTCTTGCAGCAACCCCTCGAAAACTAGTTTGTTCAGATCATTGAGGGAGCACTTACTGTGTGTCCACTCCGCGGTTGATGGCTGCGCCTCTTTCTTCTTCCCTTCAATCTCTAACTTCTTGGGCGCCATCTCCGATTCGCTGGCCACGAGATGCTCGGGGGCTGCGGGGAGAGGGGCGGGGAGGTCGGAGCGGAAGGATTTCTTTGGGGGGATGGCAAACGCGTTTGGCTCTAATTGGGGTTTTGGCGGTTCTTGGCAAAGGGCAGATTGAAAGCACAGTTTTTTCCACTGTTGTCGCGGGGTTATATAACTAGCGGAGTAGGGAAAAGTTACTATTCTGAAGTTCGAGGGTCATTTTTTGGGAATATTCCGAAGATGAGAGGTCATCTGGTGAACTGTTTGGATTAAATATTCGATTACCATTTTTTCAGGGCTAATATGCCCGAAAAAAGGGGTTTTCCGGATGCATGATCTAATGTCCATCATTTTGGTAATTTCTCAAGTTGTCATTTTTTAACCTGCATGCCACGGTTTTCGGATCCTTATCTCCAAAATTGTGGGATTTGGATTCAAGGCTCGGGGGCTGCGGGATACCTGACATCGACTACTTATTTTTCAAATTTCTTTGAAGGATAAGGAGGATTACAGACTAACGGGACCCTCAGCCTGATTCTCCGATTCAACCTAAGGCTCGGGGGCTACTCCATATGGAGTGCAATTTTTAAATCGCACACCATAACAAGAATTCGGGGCATGAGCACCTCATAGCTTCGATGCAGCCAAGCAAGTACTCGAAGAAGGACTTCAAGGCGAAGCTTCAGAAGAAGTCGAAGACTGCTTTGAAAGTAGTCGATAAGCCTGCAGCACTCAGCTACGAAGAGCTCGGGGGCTTGTCAGACCCGGGGCCACGGGGCTGGGCACATAACGTAGTTTAAAGGGGTTTAAGGGATTAAGTCCGCCTTATCTCTTATTCATCTTGTTTATCTCTTATTTATTCCGTTTAAATAGGAGATAAGGCTAACCGATACAGGGGGAATCAACGCGAGATATGTTCTAGTACGATTCCTTAGCTAGTATTGGTTAGTATCTTTGTAACCCTGGCCTCTCGGATATATAAGGGAGATCAGGGACCCCTCTCAAACAATGATCTCTAGGTCATTCTACACCAAAGGCAATACAAACCACCATACAGGACGTAGGGTGTTACGCATCTTGCGGCCCAAACCTGTCTAAGCTTTGTGTTCCTTGCACCTTCGAGTTCCTGATCTTGGCGTCACCTCACCCAAAACTTACCACCTTGGGCATATCTGTGGCAGAACCAACCTGAATTATACCGACTCAAGTACGCGAGTCCTCACCGAAGGGTTACCTCGTACTTCAAACGGTATAAAACCATTGGTCTGTCGGGTAACGTCCCGATAAACCACCGAACTCAGGATCCAACAAGGTACCTCACACGAAGGTGAGTCCAGAGATACAATACCAAAATATCTTACACCACAGACAGTTACATTACAACAATGTACAAAACATCATTAGCTCCCACAGAGGAGAGATTATTACAAGACAGGTTTTGGTTTTTAGTCAAAGCAGCGGAATTTGAAAAGCGTAACTATTATACACGTCGTCATTACAGATATTGTGCTAGCCCTGGCATAATATCACTCGGCGGAATCGGTGTTGGCCGGGGATGGATCCCATTCCACGGACCAACCATCAGGCAAAGGGTAGGGCCACGGTGTAATGAATGCTGGCTCATCAGAAGGATTACCTGAAGCAAATCAACGAAAGCAAGGCTGAGTATACTAATACTCAGCAAGACTTACCCAGAATTGGGTATACCTTAGCCCATAACTAGACTCATGATGGCTTTTAGCTTTGGGTAAAGTTTTCCGCTGAAAAGCAACAAAGGGTAGATCCTTATTTTCAACTTTTAACTTTCAGGTTCTAGTTGATTAACCATTCTAGGTAAGCACCTATAACTAGTCAAACATGGTAGAATCTTTATTCAAACATCATCTTAAATAATCACATAATTACTCTTGTTACTCTATGTGGTAAAGGGAATAAGCAGTCTCATACATCGTGAGAGGCGGACGATTCTGAATCGAGATTCAACCCTTGCAAGGTAAACCTAACACACACGCTTGGAACACCACAGGATCGTTCCGAAACAACCGTTTGCCTTTCATTCCGACTCGTGGATCAGTACCACCACAAGCGACTGCAGGTCATACGCACATCCAAAGTGCAGGACGTACGTCTGTAGCGCGACTACAAAACCCGTACTCCTGGTTGCCCAGCAACACGTATGCCTACACGTCGAACAAAGTAACCAAAAGAAGCAAATACATGTGGTGGGTGGTATGTCCACTCCTCGGGCCGATCGGTTACTAGGCTTACCGCTTACCATATTTCACGGCATGTGGTTAGTACTTTCAAACGCTTAACCACCGCTACCACACACTGCGACCTTATCAAAATTCATCAAAACAGACGGGTATCATCTTGACCAGGATACCTCATAAAATTCCCGTCCGTCGTCCTTATAGTGATAACAGGAATGTAAACATCACAATTCCTATATCGCGCGAGTGACAGGAAATCACTCGACTTCTACCGGTCCTATAGGCAGAGCAGCTATTCGGACTTAAGTTCTAGTATTCAATACATAGGTTCCTGGAATTATGCAACTAAGGTTTCCAAACAACTCCTAAGAACCTAATGCATAAAGATATACATAAATAATATAGGTTGCAGTGTAATAAAGTAGAGGTTATGTCCGGGGCTTGCCTTCGCTGGTGGGGTTGGGGTTAGTCAAAATATTTTCTTCCGAACCTTGGTTCGGGGCTTCAGAGAAATCCGCGACAAGAGTCCTGGGGTCTTCAGAATAACCTCCTTCTTGTTCCGGGATCAGCTGATAATCCCCGTCGGCGAGAGTGGTCGATTCTACATGATATGCAAAATGAAGTTTAATGGATGCATACATTTGTAGTTCAGTTCACGATAAAGTTGCAATCTAAATAAAGAGCATTGCATATTAACAATCAACTTAACTACCCTGCACTGGGCAGTCATTTATCGAGTACTAACTAAACTAACTAATCTCGTTAGGCAACCGAGGTGGGTTACCCTCAAACTCCATCTAACTCCTTTAAGTAGCGTATTTGATTACCTTAAGCAATACTACATACATTTAGCAATCTCCTTTTATTAGCTAAACATGGCATTTTAACTTTAGGTTATTATTAATTATGGATAGCCTTGAATTAATTTAGACCAATTGTAAATTAGTAAAAATAAATTAATACTTATGAAAGTTACCCTAAGTGGGTTTAATTGAAATAACATTACTCTAGATATTTTATACTATAAATAACAACTTACTTAATTAAACAAGATCAAGATTTGAAATTGCAAGGTATAATTATAACTAGAGTTTTATACTAAAATTAGGGTTCAAAACTTAAGGATATCATAAACTACTCAAGTCTAGCATTCCAGAAAAGTTTCATAAATTTTCATTCATCCTAATTATTATTTATGATTTATCTTGGAATCTAAGCTTGAAATTTATAACTCAAGTTATATTAGGTTTCTGTTTCTCAAATTGTTATGTTATATCACACTCATAAAGACCAAACTATAGTAAAAATTTCATCCCTAAATATGCATAGATACTTCTGAAATTAATTTGCCAAGTTTTTATTAACTTATAACAAAAGTAACCAAATACTCTAGCTAGAGGGCTGATCTAGGCCTCAAAAATTTATACAAGCCTTCTCAACTCAGATACAATATATACTCCAAAAATTAACAGCAGTAAAGCTATGGATCATAAGATTTAATTAAAACATCCTTTTACTTGTATTTAGAATACAGAACAAACTAAGCACTTTCATAACTTGATTGTGAAATAAAAGTTGTAGAACTTATCATAAGGATTCTAACCCAACAAGTTTGGTATTTTTCTGATTTTTCTACGAATTCTTACACATTTTTGAACTTCACTGGTTTGAAATAGAGAAAGGGACTGAAACTTTGCATAAAGGACCCTAAAAGAATTAGAATGCTTGCAATCGGGTCCCTGCTGCCATGGCCGGCTGGGAGAGCTCTGTTCCGGCCAAAATCCGGCGATCCTCGGGGTCGGCGGCGAGGGGTAAGGGGAGAGGAAGCACCAGTGAGTCAAAGGCTACCTGTAGAGGGTCTCGGGGAGGTTGGAGATGACCGGTGGCGAGCTGCCCACGGAGCAGTAGCTCCGGCGAGCGGCGGCTCGAATTCCGGCGAGCTCGGGTGGGGAATGGGAATGGCGCGTGGTCTAGGAGCTCTAGGGCGAGAAGGGGACCCGATTCCGAGGCTCAACTCAGGAAGAGGGAGGTCGGAAGGGGAAGCTCGACGTGGAGCAGAGGGCGGCGGCAATGGAGGTGGGGCGGCGGCCGTTGGTCCACGCACAGGAGCAAGCCGAGCTGCTTTGTATAGATTACCAGGAAGTAAAAGAGTGAGAAGAGAGGCAACATTGCGGTTGGGGGCAGCTACTTAGGCCCAGCGGTGGAGGAGCAGAAGGTTGCCGTGGCCGGTGGTGCTGGCAGCCCGCGGCAGGAGGAAGGCGAGGTGGCGCGCGAGGAAGGAGACAACGGGGAAGGGCTAGGGCGGTGAGAAGACCCTCCGGCGACGCGTGTGCACGAGTAGCAGCTGGAGATGGCGCTCAGGAAGCTGCGCTGGAGGTGGGCGGCGGCGGCAGGAGCAGAGCAGAGGCGAAGCAGTGGTGCCAGAGGAGGAAGAAGGCAGACAGGGTCAGAAGGACTGATTTGCAAATCTAGAAACTTCCAGGGACTCCTCTGTAAAGGAAGAATTCCCGTTGATACAAAAGCCTAATGAGAAAAGTGTCTAAAGCAAAGTTGTAGAGAATTTCAAATCCTACAAGACTACTTTAAGGTTCAAGTTCAAAATCTCAAAGAATATAGTTATATTTTAAACTTTAGAGCACAATTCAAATTATAAACTTTGTCTTGTAATTCAAACAAAATGCTTTAATGTTTAGGGTCTTTTTGCAAGATTTCCTGCAGTAATCATTATTAACTCTTTTTACACTTTAGTCCTTAGGTAAAACTAAGTTTTACTTTTATCTTTTTACCATTTCACATGTAAGTCCCTTATGTTTGTGTTAACTACACATAGGTCCTTAGTTTCTTTCAAAATCTATTTCTCTTAGGTTTTATTTGACTTTTGCTCTTTTCTTTTCTATAGCCATCTGAAATTTGACACTTAAGAACATTTTCACACACTTGCACATAAGAATTTATAAAACTCATGATTTACAAATATACCCTTATTGCTTTGTACAACTTGTATACACTATAACATGCTTACATGTAATACACCCAAACTTGGTATCTAATTGTCTAACTACCTGGATATTACAATATCCCTCGGTGGGCAGCCGGTTAAACACCGACAACCAGTTCTAAGTTTCTTTTGGGAGAGTAAGCTCGTAGACATAAGGTGAAGATATCTATAAACTTCCCCAAGAAACAGTTTGCCAAGGCCAATAGTATGACCTCTGGCGAGTTCATATGCTAGAGAGAGATAGTTTTTGGTTGGAGCAAGGGAAGGGTTGTATGTTCTTTCTCAGTTACAGGACCTTTGGTTTTGATGTACTGGTTCAGGTAGGCACCCCAATTTGTGCATTCTGTTTTGGATGACAACTTAAAGGTGACCTCAGGCATTCTGTAAGCAGAGGGGCTGGGCGATGCAATGTCCAAACCAGTAATCATCACCACATCCATGAGGGTTGGACTCATTGGCCCATGGCCAAATAAAAAGCAGTTCAGGGCATCAGACCAAAAATAGCCGATGGTTTTCAGAAGGTTTTCATTCTTCTCGAGGGGGGATAATGACAGAGACAGAGCATCGGCTATTCCTATGGTTTCCCATGTGGGCTGGTAGGCTTTTGCTACTCTGTTATACCAAGATACCCAGCTCTCGGGAGGATTTGGCTAGGCACGCAGGCTGTCGGTGCAAAAATCTAAGTCTATATCTTGGCTTACGAATGGGATTCGAGGCCCAAGACAAAAGGAATTGGGGAAAGAAGGATGCGACAAAAGAATATCTGAAACTTGAAGAATCGATAAGAGCCAAATAACAGGAAAGGATCATTTAATGCTTCAAGGGTTCAAATAATTACTTAATTAAATCAGCAAAGGTTGAAGTTTTACCTTCAGACCAAGGATGCCCACATCGGCATTCGAGGGCTCCACCATCTGAAGCTCCAACAGCGATTGAAGGCTCGAGATTGGATCTACAGTTTGCTTTGCGAGTTTTGAGTTCGTGCTCTGAGGCTTTGATCTGGGTTTTGCGATTAGATTTGTGAGTAGGGGTTTTGGAGCACAACTTGGATTCGGGGAACCTGTGTACATTTATTTCGGGAAAGTTCCAGATTTAACCAGAAGATAAAATTGGTTCAGGGATCGACTCAGATCCGGATTGGCAATTTGAGGGAAAGGACCGATGCATTGCCATTGGCTCCCGGTAAATCGGCTTCTTGACAGTTGTTGACTAAAATGAAAGATTTCATTCATAAGGAAAATCATTACGAAAGGGGAGCTGATTACTCCTAAAGCCGATCTATCGGCTTAGTACATGGCAGTTAATACCAATCCTATGATCTACAACCAGTAGGTGCCTAAGAACTTGCAGTGCTTGACCGGAAGGGCTACACCAATGTCGCTGTCATCGTCGCTGCTGTCGTCATCGCTGCTACCATCGTCTCTGCCGCCGTCGCCGCTATAGCCGCTGCCGCCTTCGGTCTCTTCATCATCATCGTCTTCGTCGTCCTCTGATGACCCGCCACGCAGGAAGCCTCCTGCTGCCGAGCCTTCCTCTGTCGATGGGGCATCAATTTCTTCCTCCGAGGTGGAGAAGTCCCCCTCACAGGACACGTCATCGTCGCCATCTTCATCTTCCAGTTTCCCGTTGAAGAGGAACTGGAGGTCTTCGCCATCGGTTAGGGATTCATCATCCTCTGACCAAGCCTGGAAATCCCACTCCTCTGCATCCCAGTGCAGAGGAGCGTAGGCCTCATAGGTTGTTGTGGGGTCGAACTCCGGGGTCATTGTCGGTGTTTTTACCATCGGCCTACCTAGGGATACCCTAAGGTAGGTGATTATTTGGTGAGGGATCGCCGGATCTGGAACTTGAAGGTGAACGCAAGGACACAAGACACAAATTTAGACAGGTTCGAGCCACTAGAGTAGCGTAATACCCTACATCCTGTTTTGGGGTGTTGTATATTGCGCCCTGCGCTTGGGTGTTGAGTTGCCTGTTGGCTGCTCTCTGTTGGTTCTCTCTCTATCTATCTAGGTATCCCTACCCTCCTTTATATATCCCATAGGACGTGGTTCAGGTAGGATTACAAGGTATGAGTCCTAATAGGATTACAGTGGAATCCTAGTAGGAATCAGACTTCTTTTTCCTCACGGGTAGCTTCCTTGCGGTACCTAGGGGATCTATCCCTGACAAGCCCCCGAGCTCTTCATAGCCGAGTACGGCAGGCATTTCGAGTACTTCTGAAGTAGTCTTCGGCTTCTTCTGAAACTCCGTCTTAAAGGTCTTCTTCGAGTACTTCCTTGGTTGCATCGAGGCTATGAGGTGCTCATGCCCCCAAATAGCTTTAAGTCTTCTTTTGTATGGGGTGCGATGGAAAATCGCACTCCATATGGAGGAGCCCCCGAGCCTTAGGTTGAATCAAAGAATCAAGCTAAGGGTCAAATTAGTCTTAAATCTTCTTTTCTTACTCTTCGAATATATTCGAAAAATAAGTAGTCGATGACATGTATCCTGCAGCCCCCGAGCCTTGAATCCAAAACCCTTAGGGTCGGAAAAAGGATCCAAGAATCATGGCATTGGTGTTACTCTTGTGGCAGAACCAACCTGAATTACACCGGCTCAAGTACGCAAGTCCTCTCTCAAGGGCTTCAATCGTACTTCAAACGGTATAACCCCTTGGCCTGTCGGGTAATATCCCGATAAACCACCGAAAGTAGGATCAAACAAGGTACCTCGCATGAAGGCGAGTCCAGAGATACAATCGCCATCATATTTTACATCACAGGCATTTTATATTACAAGAGTTTCCAAAAGTTGCATAAGTTCCAAACTGATTGTTATTATTACAAACCAGTTTAAAGTTTCAAGTTCACGGCAGCGGAATTTAAAATACGACAACTATACACGTCGCCAGTATGGACATCATGCTAAGCCCTGGCATGACATCACTCGGTATGATCAGTGTTGGCCGGGGACGGGTCCCATTCCACGGACCAACCATCGGACAGAGCTTAGGGCCAAGGCACAAGCAGAGGAGAGTCCTCAGGGGGATTACCTAGAACAAAAGTCACAATGCAAGGTTGAGTATACTAATACTCAGCAAGGCTTACCCGTTTCATGGTATACTTAGCCATGTAACTAGACTTTGAAGGCTTTAAATGGTTCTGGGTTTAGTTTTCAGCTGAAAAGCAACAAAGAGTAGATCCTTAATTTCAAATTTTAGCTTTCAGGTTCTAGTTGATTATTCATTCTAAGTAAGCAACTATAGCTACTCAAACATGGTAGAACTTTCTCAACAAACATCATCTTTCATCATCATCAAGTTGCTCTTATTACTCTATGTGGCAAAGGGATCAAGCAGTCTCAATCTCCACGAGAAACGGACGATTCTGAATCGAATTTCAACCTTGCAAGGGTAAACCTAACTCACACGCTTGGTGGGAGGTATGTCCACTCCTCAGGCCGATTGGTTACTAGGCTTACCGCTTACCATATTTCGCGGCATGTGGCTAGTACTTTCAAACGCTCAACCACCGATACCACACACTGCGACCTTAGCCAAATTCATCAACACAAACGGGGTATCATCTCAACCATGATACTTCACATAAATCCCGTCCGTCATCCTTATAGTGATTACAGGAATGTAAACATTGCAACTCCTATATCGCGCGAGTGACAGGAAATCACCCGACTTCTACCGGTCCTATTAGCAGAGCATCTATGCGATAAGGACTCAGGCACAATACGTAGGTTCCTAGTCTCAATGCATCTAGGGTTCCATTTCAACTCCTAGACTTAATGCAAGATATAATATATACATATAGGATTGCATAAATGTAGTAATTTGAAATACTGGGTTATGCACCGGGGCTTGCCTTTACTGGTGGGGCTGGAGTCAAGGATGTTAGTATTATTATCTTCTGAACTTTGGTTCAGGGCTTCAGATAATCCCTTGGTGACGTTCACTGGGTCTTTAGAAACATCCTTTGCAGACTCCTAGGAGATCTCGTAGGTACCATCTACGGAAGTAGTCGTATCTACATGCAATGCAACACTACATTCAAAGTGTGCACATAAAACTATTTTACTTCACGATAAAGTTGCAATTCAACACTCATTTAACATATTACTCATATAACAACCAAAAAGATCTGGAACTAAACTTAGATAGAGATTTAGTGGACAACTAATTAAAATCGGCTATTTGTTGAAGATTACAACAAAGCCGATTGGAAACAACAGGGGTTCAACTGATAGAATTGGTAAAGGAGGGAGCTATCTACACAGTTTTAGGAAATCGGCTGATTTTTGTTTGGAAGAGAAATCGGCAGGAGCGGTCTCTGTATATGAGCAGAAGAGATTAGCCGATTTGAGTTTACTTGGGGTCAAATCGGCTGATATGGATAGGAACATTAAAGGTACAGTGATTCAAGGATAGAACAAGGAAGGATCTTGCTGATTGGATCTAGTTATCAGCATGTTTAGCTGATTGGTTGGTGCATTGGCTTGCCTTAGTCGATGAGGGTGCATCAGGTTTAGCCGATTGATGTGCCTTGGTTGTGCCTAACAGAGGCGTGTTGATTGTGCTATCTTACTGATCTAGGGTTGTGTATTTTAGCTTGTGTAGCCGATTGATAGGTGCATCGACTTACTAATTGATCGATGAAGGTATCGATTATTTTAGCAGAGGGGTGTTTCCTAAAGCAGCTGTGTCTTAACTGATCTGTGTGAGTATCAGTGTATCTAGCCAATCGCGTATCGGCATAGCTGATCCATGCTTTAGCAAAACTAGTTGATTAGTGAACATCGGCTAAGCCGATTTGTGTACGTGTATTAGTCGATTGGTGAATCGGCATACTAGCCGATTGCGTGCATCGGCACATTAGCCGATTTACACATCGGGTAGAACTAGTCGAGTGATGTATCGGCATAGCTAGTTGATTAGTGCGAGTAACTAGCCGATGGTGCATTGGTAGACTAGTCGAACTATGTATCCGTACGATCTGTGTATCGGCATATTCAGCCGATTGGTGGGTCGGCTGTGTAGCCGGTCTTCATCCTTAATGTTCTCCTATACCTACTGGGGCATATCAGCCGTGTAGCTGATTGTCCTACTTTGCACTGATTGTGCCTAACTGAGATGTGCTTAAGTGTTATCCTAGGTAACTAGGTGTGGTTGCATCGGCTTGATTACGTCAGTACAACAATCGATTGACGTACAGCCGATGGGGTCATCTAAACCGAACTCGCTACAAGAACCAGGTGGAATAGAACACTAATATCAGACTAGGCTGATGAGACCACAAGCGCGGAACTAGATTGAAGAGGATGTGGCTGATGGGCTTGTGCCGATAGATGTGTAGCTAAAGAGGGCGTGTGATGGGTTGGCATACAGCCGATGGGTGTCCTACTGACGCACAGCCAAAAGGCATGTGGCCGATAGGGGTGTGTTCTATGGGTGTATAGCTGAGGGGTGAGTGGCCAAATATCTCAGCCGATAAATCGGCCGATAGAAGTGTGCTGATAGAGAGGGGTAACTAGGGATTTTTGATACAGAAATGGGGTCCTAAAAGATTGCAAACCAGACAAGGACAAGGTCACGATAGCAGGGCATGAGCACTCGTGTGAAAGGGTTAACTAAACATCATACATGTCTATCACAAAAATATGAGCTGAGACTATCAAACTTATCAACAATGCAAAATGAACAACATTCTATTTACCAACCATATCATTCACTCTTTTACTGGGCAATCATTTATCGAGTAACCAACTAACTTAATTAACTACACCAAACATCATTTTTAACTACATCTGATAACCTACTAACTTTATTTGGTAGCTTGGGGTGAATTGATTTTAATTCGAAAAATCAGGGTTCAAGATCAAATAAACAAATCTTAAGATATGAACCAGATTTAATGTCACACAATTTATGGTAGGCAGTAAAAACAGAGACAAATTTGTCACCCAAATTTCAAATAATTACAGATAGCACAAAAATTATAATAATTAAAACTATTAGACAATAATTCTAGGGTTGAAAGTTTTACTAGGTACTGACTGATCCACAACTAAGCTACTATAATGTTTCCATAATTTATCTTTAAAAGAAGCGTAGTCATAAAAATAAACAAAAATGAACGTAACATATCAAACTAAATTAATAACTTGAGTTTCAGAGAAGATTTATCTCTGAAACTTCACGGATATGCTATACTACCTTAAATTAACTCCCCAGAATATTTTCATCATTTTTCATGAATAGGATCTAGCACAAATTAATTAACCTTAGAACTAAATTATAAATTCATAACTTAAGTTAGACAGTACTACTGACTCTGAAAATTTTATCATGGATTATATTCCACTAGCAGAAACCACTGTAAAAGATTTAATCATAAACTCTAACAGGATCATCCTAGAATAAATATTAGAGATTCAAGCAACATATCACAAAGGTATTTAAAATCCTTAGCTAGGGATCAGCACTAGATCTACAGTTTTTACACAGAACCATACATGACAATTAGAACTCAGGGTCCAAAGATCGCATACAGCACAGCTAGGGATCATCATATACAATTAAAGAATTCATTTCTTAATATTTAATCTAGAGCAAAATATACTGAGATTCAGCCCAAGAACATAAAACAAAACTTGTAGATTTTAACTAATATAACCCAGAACAGTTGAGTTTGATATTTTAGGATTTTTCTACAAATTTCTAGGAATTTTCAAAGTTCACTGAAAAAGATTTGAAAGACTCAGACTATTTTGCAGAAAGGACCCTAGAACTTTTCAAATTGAAGCAATCAAGTCCTTGGGCGGATCAAGACGGCGGCCGTGGTGGTCTGACCGGCGTGTTCTCACTGGCGGCGAGGGTTTGGCCGAGGGGGAACTGGTCCTACATGATCTATAGGATGGGGTGCACATGTTGGTGGGTGGTGGGCACAAAGAAAGGCGGCGGAGCAAGGTCGACGGCGAGGAATGGCGGCGGCTGTGGCGGTGCGTCCGTGTTCCCGGCGTGGGGCTGGTGAACATGGAGGGATGGAGCACGCACGAGCATCATGGAGTCATGGGAATGCTATTTTAGTACCTGGTTCGGCTGGAGGTGGGGCGGAAGGAGGTTGTCGACGTGGAGGTGGCTCGGGTTTCACCGGTGGCAATGGCGGCACGGTATTCCTTCAATTCCGGCCGAGGAGAGAACAAAGTTCAGTGGGGGTGGGTCGAGGGGCAAGCAGGGGCGGTGAGGAAGCTCTGGGGTGCTAGAATCGAGATGGGGCAGGACGGGACGGCGAGAATTTTCTGGTGGATGGCTCGGCGCTTGGCTTGACGCTCGTGGGGAAGAAGAGACAGGGACATCACCGGCCAAATTCCGGCGAGGGGTGGTGTTGGGAGTGGAGAAGGAGCGGCCAGCGAGCACCAGGAGCTCAAGGCACACCTTCTGGAGGTCTTGGGAAGGGGAAGGGATGACCGGAGGTGGGGTTCCCACGGCGGACCGAAGCGGCGGCGGAGGGAGTGAACTGCGGCGAGGTGGTTCCGGTGGGGGTCCGGCCGCGAAGAGTGGCCTGGGAGTGTCACTGAGGTGCGGGGAAGCTCCCCAGGGGGTTGTAGTGGTGCGGGGAGGGCTGGAGTGAGCTGCCCACGGCGAATAGGGAGGTCGCTGGAGTGGAGGAAGGGGGCGGCGGTGGTGTTCGGGGCTCGGGGCGTTGGGCGGGAGAAAGGAAGTACAGAATGGAATGGTCACGAGTTGGAGAAGCTCGAGAGCAGGAGAATAGAGGCCCGGAAGGGGTGCTCGGCCCGTGCCATAGCGGCAGCGAGGTGTCGGCCGGCAGAAGCTCTGGTGGCCGTGGCACTCGCGGAGGAAGACAGCAGGGGAGGGAAGCAGGACCGGGGAAGAGGGAGAGCGACGCGTGGAGTCTTCCCGAGCAGGAGGTGGCGCCGGGGAGGAGCTAGAGCGGCGGTGGGCGGCGCTGACAGCCGGCGGCAAAGCAGGGGAGCAGAGAAACAGAGGGGCGCCAGAGGAAGAAGAAGAGAGGGGGGTCCGAGGGACTTGTTTGCAAAAATAGAAAAGTCCAGGGATCTCACTGTAAACTAAAATTTCCCACCGAACAAAAGCTCAAATGAAAAAGTAGTCAAAAGTAAAGTTGTAGGACCTTTCAAAACCTACAACATTGCTTTAGGGTTCAAGTTCAAAAACCCAAAGTACAAAGCTTTAATTTTAAACTTGGAGTTAATTTCAAACTTAATAAAGTTTTGTCCTCATGAGTGTAAAATTCATAAAGTTCAGGACCTATTTGCAAGTTTTCATGTAATGTCATGATTACTTGCATTCTTACACTTTAACCCCTAGTAACTTTGAAAGTTACTTTTGTAATTCAAATACTTGCATAAAAGGACTCATACTTTTGAATAATTACACATAGGTCCTTATTTTCACAAACTTCACTCAATTTCACACAATTCAACACATACATTTCAATTGAAACTTTTGGGTAAATACATTTTTTTACAGGGGTTAAAACAACCCTTCACCTATTTGGAAGTTACCTCCCATCTAAATACATTTTGCAAAAACAACCCTAGTTTTTCCGTAATTATAAAAATACCCATTTTACTTGCATTTAAATTTTTAAAAGCTTCACATAAACACACACAAGCTTTACACTAACAAGCACATACTTCACACTAATAAATAATGTGCCTAACTTACAAGTACTTGAACTGTCACAACTCTAAAATCCTGAGAAAAACACTTCGCCTTCTGCACAGTGAAATTGAGCCTCCCGCTGGTTTATTTAACCGTGCGGTGACTTAGGGTTTCTTCTGCACTCTCAGTCTTCATATGAGTCGTCTTCGAGTAGTTTTGTGGCATCCAACCCCTGAGCTTACGAGCCAGGAGAGCCAAGCCATGTCGAGTAGTGTGCATCGCCCAGCCCCCGAGCCTGGGAACTAGCGGAACTGTGATGGCACGCCGTGCTGCCTGGAGGGTTGATGCCGAAGCTTGATCTAAAAAAAACAATGCATACATTATGTAGCATAATGCGTAGATACCGAGTAGTACTCAGTAATAATGTGAAGACACCAAAATTTATTCGGTGTAAAAATTGCTGTGTCGAGCTCTTTTTTAGGCCATTTAAATCTCCCAAGTAGTCCACCCTTTATGTTCACCCGGTCCTAGATTATCCTTCGCCATAGCATGTACGAGTCACTTAGGTCTCTTGCCTTCACTCATACAGGACGGGTCGCTTAGGTCATGACTGGAGACTCGAGGTTTCACGGATTAAGCCATTTGCTACTCGAGTAGATTAGCGACCGTTAAGAGGAGACAACGAGCAGAAAGTAGTTGTCATACGACAAAGAGGATGCGCAGTGTGCAAAAGGTAGTCGATGAAGTGTAGCTCTGGAGGGTTTCAATGCCCGTCGAGAGTCATACACGGATAAGTAGTCGGTGAAGTGTAGCTCTGGAGGATTTCAATGCCCATCGAGAGTCGTACACGGATAAGTAGTCGGCGAAGTGTAGCTCTGGAGGGTTTCAATACCCGTCGAGAGACGTACACAGATAGGTAGTCGATCATGGTGTAGCCCCCGAGGGTTTCATGCCCGTCGAGAGGCATACCCAAAAAGGTAGCTGATCTTGTGAAGAACAAGTTGGAAAAGGTATAAGTCACTTAGCTTGATTCATGGATGAATGTCAATGAAGCCGTGGAGCTCGTTGATGGAGCTGCGATGGTTTGTTGATGAAGCTCAACTAGTCGGAGTCGATTCCGACTAGTTTTCAGGTTGAGACGAGTAGTTGATGTAGTCGTTGCTGTGAGGCTCGCCCTCGACTAGTTTCTAGTCGAGACGAGTAGTCGAAGTAGTCATCGGCGGGCCGCCGATCGTCCTCGCGAAGTCGAAGATCGCTGGTGGGCCGTCAAGCCTTCTCGCGAAGTCGACGTAGTCGCTGGCGGGCCGCTGAGCCTCCTCGCGAAGTCGAAGTAGTCGAACTCGTTGCTGCTGCACGCGGACATTGCGACACAAGCTGAAGTTGAACCGGGTCGTCGAGGTCAGCGGCCGTGGTGCATCGATGTTGCAGCGCGAGGTGAAGTCGAGCCGAGTAGTCGAGGTCGATGTAGCCATTTGCTGAAGGATCCGATCTCAAACTCGATGAATCGATCCGCTGTTGCATATGTACGAAGTAGCAATTCACCACCTTGAGTGGATTGATGTTGATGAAGAGGTCCTTCAAATTCGCCCAATGATCGCCACGATCGGCCCCACGGTGGGCTCCAACTGTCGGTGTTTTTACCGTCAGCCTACCTAGGGATACCCTAAGGTAGGTGATTATTTGGTGAGGGATCGCCGGATCTGGAACTTGAAGGTGAACGCAAGGACACAAGACACAAATTTAGACAGGTTCAGGCCGCTAGAGTAGCGTAATACCCTACGTCCTGTTTTGAGGTGTTTTATATTGCGCCCTGCGCTTGGGTGTTGAGTTGCCTGTTGGCTGCTCTCTGTTGGTTCTCTCTCTCTATCTATCTAGGTATCCCTACCCTCCTTTATATATTTCAGGGGACAGTGTTCCTAGTAGGATTACAAGGTAGGAGTTCTAGTAGGATTACAAGGTACGAGTCCTAATAGGATTACAGTGGAATCCTAGTAGGAATCAGACTTCTTTTTTCTCACGAGTAGCTTCCTTGCGGTACCCAGGGGATCTATCCCTGACAGTCATCGTGGCAGAACCAACCTGAATTATACCGGTTCAAGTACGCAAGTCCACTCCAGAGGGCTCCAACGTACTTCAAACGGTATAATCCCTTGGCCTGTCAGGTAACGTCCCGATAAACCACCGATACAGGATCGAATAAGGTTACCTCACACGAAGGTGAGTCCAGTGATACATTCACCATCATATTTTACATCATAGGGAATTACATTACAAGAGTTTCCAAAAGTAGTACGAAGTTTCAATGCAGAGAGATTATTACAAACTGTTAAAGTTAAGGTTCTTAGCAGCGGAAAACATACGCGATGATTAACAACATGTCGTCACGACGGATGTCATGCTAAGCCCAGGCACGACATCACTCGATATCATCAATGTTGGCTGGGGTCGGATCCCATTCCACGGACCAACCATCTGGAAGAGCACAGGGCCAAGACAGGGGAAGAGTAGGATCTTCAAAGGCTTTACCTGAAAAACATAAAACTAGCAAGACTGAGTATACTAATACTCAGCAAGGCTTACCCGGGATTGGGTATACTTTAGCCCATAACTAGACTCATGGAGGCATTGTAAAGGTTCTGGGTTTATTTTCAGCTGAAAAGCAACAAAGAGTATGAACTACTTTCAAATTTTAGCTTTCAGATTCTAGTTTGATTAGCCATTATAGGTAAGCACCTACACTAAACAAACAAGATAGAGATTATCATCCATCAAGATTGTTCCATCATTAGTTACACTTCTTACTCTATGTGGTAAAAGGAATAAGCAGTCTCAATCCTCGTGAGAGGCGGACGATAAGAATCGAATTTAACCTTGCAAGGTAAACCTAACTCACACGCTTGGAACGTCCAACGATAGTTCCGAAGCAACCGTTTACCTTTCATTCCGGGTCGTGGACAGGGCCACCACAAGCGACTGCAGGACCATACGCACACCCTATGTGTGCAGGACGTACGTCTGTAGCGCGACTACAAAACCCATACTCCTGGTTGCCCTTGCAACACGTATTCCCACACGTCGAATCAAGTAACCAAAAGAACCAAATACATGTGGTGGTCAGTATGTCCACTTGCCGGGCCGATTGGTTACTAGGCTTACCGCTTACCTTATTTCGCGGCATGTGGCTAGTACTTTCAAATGCTTAGCCACCACTACCACACATATCGACCTTATCAACTTTTAACGAAACAGATAGGGTAAACTTCTAGGTCATGATACAGCACATGACCCTGTCCGTCATCCTTATAGTGGTTGCAGAAGTGTAAACAAGCAACTCCTATATCGCGCGAGTGACAGGAAATCACCCGACTTTTACCGGTCCTATTTAGCAGAGCATCTAAACGATAAGGACTCGGGTACAATACATTGGATTCCTAAGATATCATGCAACTAGGGTTTCATTACAACTCCTAGACTTAATGCAGGATATAATATAAATAGACATAGATTGCAGTGTAGATAAAGTAGTGGGATATGTCCGGGGCTTGCCTTTACTGGTGGGACTGAAGTCAGAAATGTCAATATCTTCCGAACTTTGGTTCGGGGCTTCAGTTAATCCCTTGGTGACGTTCATTTGGTCTTCAGGAACATCCGCCGTAGACTTCTGGGAGATCTCGTAGTTACCGTTTGCAGAAGTAGACATATCTACATGCAATGCGACATGACATTCAAAGTGTGCATATGAAACTATCTTACTTCACAATACAGTTGCAATCCAGCATTCATATAACACACTATTCACATAACAACCAAAAAGATTTGAAGCTAAATTTAAACAGAGCTTTAGGTGGACAACTAATAAAGGTGGACAACTAATTAGGATCGGCTACTCGTTGAAGGTTACAACAGAGCCGATTGGAAACAACAGAGGTTTAGCTGATTGATGTGCTTAGGTCGCACCTAATAGAGGCGTGTCTATTGTGTTAGCTTAGTGATCTAGGGTTGTGTACTTTGGCTTGTGTAGCCGATTGAGAGGTGCATCGGTTTTCAAATTGATCGATGAAAGCATCGATTACTTTAGCAGAGGGATTATTCCTAAAGCATTTGTGTCTTAACTGAGAAGTGCTTAAGTGTTATCCTAGGTAACTAGGTGTAGTTCTATCGGCTCGACTACGTCAGCACAACCATTGAGTGACGTACTGCCGATTGGAGTGTGGTTGAAGGTATGTAACCGATAGATATAGATAGCCGATCTCTCAGTCGATAAATCGGCTGATAGAAGTGTGTGGATAAGGATAGGAAAACTAAGGATTGATCGGCTATATTTAACCGATATGGGAAAATGACTAGAATCGGCTTGGATCGGTCGATAGCAAGAGTCCTAAGATTGTGTGTGCATCTCCGATACATCGACTATGTGCAGCCGACGTAGGACAGAACAAAAGAATTGTATCGGCAATAGCCGATATTAGAAGGGTAACAACCGGATCAACTAACCAGCCGAGGGTAGAAGTATATCAAAGAAATGCATCGGCTGACAGCTGTTACACAGAAACATCATAGACTCAAAGGAACGGATGCTTAGCGGCTGAGCTAATAGCCGATGCTGAAGCATTGCTACAGAGATGTATTAGCTAAGCAGCAGATATACAAGAACTAACAAAGATCTTTATACGAAGAGAATCTTAAGGAAACGGCAATCAAGACAAGGATAACGTCTTGACGGCAAGGATATGAGCACTTCGTTGGAAAGGATTAACTAGATATCGCACCTTTCTGCCTAAGACATATATCCTATGATTACCCCTTTAGCTACAACACATGCATACAACTCAAGGTACAAATAAAGCATTCATTTCTTAGTATTCAACCTAGATCACAATTCAAAGACTTTCACTCAAGATCATAACATAAAACTTGTAGATTTCAACCTAGGGTTTCAAATAAAACTGATTTTGTATTTTTATGAACTTCTTACAAAAATCTATGAAATGTAGAAGTTCACTGATTTGAAATAAAGAAGGCTTTGGAAATTTTACAAGGAACACCCTTAAACTTTCTAAATTGAAGCAATTAAGTCCCTGGTTAGGGAAAACAGAGAACAGGAAGATAACAACGATATTCCGGCAAAGGGGTCGCCGGCATTAGGAAGATTTAGTGAATCAGGGCAAACCTTGGAGTAGCCTCGATTGTGGAGGAGAATGGGTGGAAAGTGAATTCCTGCGATGAACAGGATTGGCGATGGGAAGTGCTCGACGGTGATGAGGTTCTGTGGATGACGAAGAAATTTGCCGGGAAGGGTTGCCGTGGGTGGAAGATGGCCGAAGGAGTAATCTCCGTGGTGATTCGTGGTGATAGCGGTTGAGCGATCCACAAGGGGTAAGAACTGTTGGATGTTGTGGACCATGGGACGAGACGATGGAGCCAAATGGGTTCGCTATACCGACTTCTCCGCGAACCCTAGGGTTTTCCTGCTCACGGGTTGAACTTCCTCTGCCCACGCACATGTGATGCCAAAGCATTGCCGATCGAACACCTCTGCTCGCACAAGAAGAAACCCTCCTTGACCTGACTGCTCCGGAGCGCGCACTGCCGGCATACTTGCGCAACCATTCGCAAGGCCGCCGCTCCCATTCTGCTTCCACACCATCGGCCTCCAACTTGCTTGCGCGTGGTCCGTTGCTTTGCATACGCACGCGCCTGCAGAAACGAGCCGAGTCGGCCACCGGTGGAACACTCTCGCTCGCATCCACGAACGTGCTAGTCCAAATCCGTTCGGACCTTCGCCTTCGCTTCGCCGCCTTTCCTCCGGCTCGCCGTGCCATAACCATTCTTCCGCCTCCGCAAGGATCGTGGCCTGCTTGCATTAGAGCCGTGCCTTCCGTTGCCCTTTCCTCGATGGCCTCCAATCAATGCGTTGTACATCACCGCAGTTGGCATTACTTCTCCCGCGGCCAGCATTTCGTCGAACACCTTAACTGCATCCCCGATACGGCCACTCCTGCACCACCAGAGATCACCATCGCGTAGTCAGGGTCGATGCCATCGTGTTCCTGCATCTCGCGCAGAAACCGTGCTACGCGCCGCCGGTCCTTGCGCAGGAGCTCGGCGTCGCTCGCTCTGACCTTGCCGCATCGCTCCCGCACACGTGCGTTCTTGGCCGTGTCACATCTTGCTTACACCGCCCGCGTGCCGCAGCCGCAGCTTCACTCGCACGCGCGCGCCAGTACCACGAGCCTCAAGTCTGCTCTAGCGCTGCCACGTCAGTCCTCTTCTGCTCGCGCGCCGCCACGCCGCGAGCTTCACTTCAGCGCCGCCTGGCCCGCGTACTGCTCACGCGTCTGCGCCACGCCTCCCGCGAGAGCCGCGTCCACACCCGCGCGTGCGCGCTCCTGCGCTGCCCGCGCATCCACGCTCCAGCGCCCACTCTGCTCTGGCCGTGCGCATGCTGCTCCTCCTGCGCATGCTGCTCCTCCTGCGCGCGCCTAGCTGCCACGCCGGCTCGCTTGCGCCGGCGCCTGCTCGCCCGAGCGCTCCTGCGGCCACCGCTCGGGGCCCACGCCGGGCCGTCCCCGCCTGTGCACCGCACCTGGTGCCTCTGCCGCCCACTAGCCTGGGCCGCGCCACTCGCCCACCAGCCGAGCCACGGCCGCCTGCTGCTGCGGGGCCCGCTGCTCGCCTGCTCCCTCGCTAGCACCCCGCTTCCCAACCGAGCCGCCCGCCGCGCACGCCCAAAGCCGCTCCCCGCGCCTGCGCGTCGCCAGCCCGCACTCGCCCGGCGCCTGCTCCGCGCCGCCTGCAGCCGCGCCGCCCGCACGCCTGCTTGCGCGCGCGCCCGCTCGGCCCAGCGCCAGCCGCTAGCCGAGCCCGCGCCGCTGCCACCAGCACTTGGGCTGCCGCCTGCCCCGTGCCGGCCCAAACGCCCTGCCTGCTGCGTGAGGAAAGGAAACAGAGAGAGAGAGGAGATAAGGATGGCTGAGCTGCCGGTGGGGAGAAAAGGAAAGAAGGGAGACGCCAGGATAAGGAAGAAGAGAGAAGAAAGACAGATGGACTTTCCCAAGGGCTTATACGCAATTTTAGAAAATTGCAGGGACCTTTTTGTAAAGTATAAATTTCACATCAATCTAAAACCCTAATGAAGAAATGCCCAAAATGAAAGTTGGAGAGTTTTTCAATCTCTACAATATTGCTTTAGGGCCCAAGTTCAAAAACTCAAAATTTATATTTTTACGCGTGAAGTTTTGAACAAAAGTTGGATTTGAATTACTTTTGTCCTAAAGAATGAAACCTTATAAAATTCAGGACCTAAATGCAAGCATTTATGACATGTCATAATGACGGGATAGTCACGTCATAATGATTGGATAGACATGTCATGATGACTTGCACTTTTACACTTTAATCCTGAGTAATTTTGAAAGTTACTTTTGTAAATCAAATACTTACACAAAAGTACTTATACTTTTATAAAATTACATAAACACCCTTATTTTTACCACTTTACCGAAAATTTTTACACACTTCAACACACACATTTCAAATACAACTTTTAAATAAACATATATTTTTTTACAAGGGATAATATAAGAAAAACATGTTTACAAAACCACCTTTCACTTATTTCGAAATTATCCTTCTCCAAATACATTTTGCAAAAACAACCCTAGGTTTTTCTGTAATTACAAAAATACCCTTTTTACTTGCACTTTTAAATTTTCAAAAGCTTCACATAAACACACACAAGCTTTACACTAACAAACACATACTTCACACTAACAAAATATATGTCTAGCATTGCAGTACATGAACTGTCACAGTCATCTCTCGAGTTGTCTTGGATTTAATGGAGATGACGGAGGAAGAAGAGGATGAGGAAGCCATTGCGGGAGAAAGAGGGGCGTACTGGTGCGGTTGCTAATGGCTGAAGGAAGAAGATGAGTGAAAAAGAAATCTACCGGGGCGAGCTTATAAAGGTAGGAGTGGAATATGAATCGGCACCGTGACGGTTTCCAAGGAGCTAGATGCAGAGTAGTCACATCCTACGGCAGTGGGAGTGGCACGCGCGTACGGATTTTGGAAGTCAAAGAGGCGAGGTGATGGGAAAAAGAAAATGGTTTCGGAATTATTATTGCCGAAACTAGGGGGGCATGTTTTATCGCCATAATTTAGCTGGGCCAGAAGATGGGCCGCGAGCAAGATGGGCTCAAAGGATAATTGTACTGGGCTTGCGAACCGGCTCCTGCGCGGGCAGTTTAAGCCCAGATTGGCCATGTATCTAGTTTAAATTAGTTTATTCGTATCATAGTCGATCAGGATTGGTTAAGAGAGGTAAGTCTCCGGACTATAAATATGTATCCTAGTTTATTGGGAAAAAACAACAAGTACTCGCAAACAACTCTTGCTCGCCACCCCTGTTTTAGGGTTTCTCTCGGGTAAGTGCCATGCAGCCTTGATCACGCTTCGCATGATCGGGGCAGCATCGTTCCTACCTATTTATCTTTGTGTTTCTCATGCTGAAGTGTTGTTGATGGCGAGTAACACTAGTTATCTTAGTGTTTACAGGGTTGCATCGGCAATTATATCATATTCATGCATTGTTTGCCGCCTGTAAACGTCTGCTGTCTTTTTGCCTGATCTTGGGTGCGAGGGTAGCGTCTTGCTCTATTTTGATTAGTAGATCCGATCTATTATGGTTAGTTTTTGTTCATCAAAGATTTGGTTTAAGATCTACATGATTAGGCCCTTCAAACGAGTTAAATGATCCGGCAATACGTTTGACGCTTTACATTAATCTAAAGGGGGATTGTTTTGGGAATTGGCTTTCTGTTGGTTTTTAGGCCTCTGTTTAGGTTGCTATTATGTTATCTTTCGTATTTGTTAGGCTTAACTACGCGTAGGATATTCCGGTTATGTGGTGAAAGCTTTAACCGTTGTAGATTGGATTAGGTTATTAATTACACAGCAAGTTTATATTAGTATCAAATATATGCATTTTGTTTAGATATACAGATCTGATCTGATACTAGGAGACAATCGGCTCTTTACAGCCGATATCAGGGATCACCTGATGAGCCGATCATGGCTCGGATTAACGTTTAAATGTGTCTGTGCATGCAGGAAACTAAATGAAACCACATCTACACCTTCCTGATCAGGTACAAGGTCAGGTGGCACGCCTAGCAAACCCAGATGCTAGGTCGTGTGCTAGATCCTAGGCTGTTAACCGAGGGACCGGGGCCCTCCAGCGGTCCCGGGAGCCTCCCGGCTCCTCGTGTTACCTGTCGCTGCTCGCCGGTGGGTTTCGACCGACAATAGGTGTATCCAACATGATAATGTCCTCATCACAGACTTGGCTCACTTATATGAAGCGGGTGTTTTTGATGTTGAACCAATGGACGAGCTGAAGAAAATGCTGCAGAAGAGCTACCAGATGATGAACTAGGTCAGGTGTTGCTAAATGCATAGAAAGACAGTGAAACTGTAAAGGAGTCAAAGAAGTTGGAGAAGATGTTGGAGGATTATAAAAAGTTATTATATCCAGATTGCAAACAAGGGCACAAAAATTTGGATAGCACACTGGAATTGCTGCAATAGAAGGCAGCAAATGGTGTTACCGATAAGGGCTTTGAGGAGCTACTGTGAATCGTAAAGAACATGCTTCCCGTGGGTAACAAACTTCCCTCATCAAATACGAAGCAAAAAAGGTTGTTTGCCCTCTTGGATTGGAAGTACAGAAGAATCACGCATGTCCTAATGACTATATCCTCTATCGCAGCGATGAATATGAGAATCTGGATGCTTGTCCTGTTTGCAACGCAAAGCGGTATAAGATCAGGCAAAATGATATTGGTGATGTCGGCAAAAAAATTCCCGCTAAAGTTATGTGGTATTTCCCTATAATACGAAGTTTGAGGCACTTATTCAGAAACAAGACACACGCTAAGTTGATGCAGTGGCAAAAAGAAGAGAGTAAGCAGGATTAGATGTTGAGACACCTCGCAGATGGGTCCTAGTGGAGAAATGTGAGCAGAAAATTTCCATATTTTGAAAAGGATGCAAGGAACATAAGGTTTGGTTTAAGTACAGACGGAATGAATGCATTCGGTGAGTGGAGTAGTAGTCACAGTACATGGCCTGTGACTCTATGTATGTTCAACCGTCCTTCTTGGCTGTGCATGAAGCGGAAGTACATTGTAATGTCTGTGCTTATCCAAGACCCAAAACAACCTAGCAACAACATTGAATTATACCTTAGACTGTTGGTTGATGAACTTTTACTGTTTTGGAAGGAAGAAGGTGTACATGTGTGGGATGAATACAAACAGGAGACTTTCAACCTCCGAGCATTGCTTTTCGTAACCATCAATGATTGGCCTGCACTTAGCAACCTATTAGGACAGTCGAACAAGGGATACCAGGCCTGCACCTACTGTCTAGATGAAACCGATAGTTTTTAAAATTGTCGGAAGGTCGTGTATATGGGGCATCGTTGATTTCTTCCCCTCAACCACCCCTTAAGTGGGAAAGGGAAACATTTTAAAGGGGAACCAGAAATTCATGCTAAGCCTATGTTCCATGATGGAAAGCGTGTTTTCTCGATGATAAAGGATGTGCATGTAGTGTTTGGAAAGGGTCCCGGTAGCCAACAAGTTGCGAATGATGAAAACGGAGATGCACCAATGTGGAAGAAGAAGTCCATATTGTGGGAGCTACCTTATTGGGAATTCTTAGAGGTCGGCAACACAATTTTTGTGATGCACCTGACGAAGAATCTTTGCGTGGACGTGCTAGGTTTCCTGGGCACGTATGGGCAGGCAAAAGATACAATGGACGCAAGGCGTGACCTAAAAGAAATGAAACAACGAGAAGACCTATGTCCTAAAAAGAGAGACAATGGACAACACTACTTACGTCCTACTAGCTACACTCTCAGCAAAGAGGAGAAGCAAAGCATGTTTGATTGTTTGAAAGGTATGAAGGTACCGTTCGGATACTCCTCGAATATACAGGGAAGAACAAATATGAAAGAAAAGAAGTTCACAAACTTAAAGTCTTGTGACTGCCATGTCCTGATGACACAATTGCTTTTGGTTGCATTGAGGGGTATTCTACTGGAGAATGTAAGATTGGCAATCATGAAGCTATTTGCCTTCCTCAATAAAATTTCGTAGAAGGCAATCGATCCAAATAAGCTCATAAAGGTACAAAATGATGTGATCTAGTGTCTTGTCAGCTTTGAGATGGTGTTTCCACTTTCATTCTTTAATATTATGACACATCTCCTCATCCACATTGTGAAATAGATAAGCATTTTAGGCCCTGTATTCCTACACAATATGTTCCCTTTTGAGAGGTACATGACAGTCCTAAAGAAGTATGTTCGCAATCATTCTCGTCCAGAAGGTTGTATCCCCAAGGGCTACGGAACAGAGGAGGTCATTGAGTTTTGTGCTGACTTTATTGATGATATTAGTCTAATCGGGGTCCCCAAGTCACGCCATGAAGGGAGACCGGAGGGAAAGGGCACACTAGGGAAGAAATCTAATATGCACATCCCTGATAATGAAATCCGCAAAGAAAACTTCATGGTTCTACAAAATTCATCCCTGGTGGCACCATATATGGATGAGCACATTACTACTATACGGTCTAAGAACCCGGGGAAGTCTGAGGCCTGGATTACACGTCACCACATAGATACCTTTGCTGTTTGGTTCAAACAAAAATTAATGGGTGATGACACGATTGATGAACAACTTCAATGGCTGGCTAGCGGACTATCGATCACAATCATGCAATACCAAGGGTACGAGATAAATGGATATACATTTTACACAAGAGCCCAAGACGAAAAGAGCACGAACCAAAATAGTGGTGTGCGTATAGATGCAATAGGCAATGATGGAAAAAAGGATAGCTACTATGGTGTCACAGAGGAGATATGGGAACTAGACTATGGACCTTTAAAGATTTCTTTGTTTCACTGCCAATGGGTGAACCAAGCTAGAGGAGCCGTAATGATACACCGGTATGGGATGACAATTGTGGATTTCAAAAAGATTGGATATAAAGACGAACCATTCGTCCTAGCCAAGAATGTAACACAGGTGTTCTATGTGAGGGACATGTCAAGCAAACCTAAGAAAATCATTCCCAGTCCGACGATGAGCCAAAACGCCACATCGTTCTTCCAGGAAAAAGAAAAATCATTGGAGTTGAGGATATTTCAGACAAATTAGAAGACTTTGATCAGTTTGATGACCGTCCTCCATTCTCAGTTGATGTTGACCCTAGCATCCTGCTATCTAAATAGGACGCTCCTTACTTACACCACGAGCACAACCAAGGGACGTTCGTCAAAAGGAAAATTATCAATGTTCCATTAAACAATGATGAGTAAATTTATGTTGTGACCATTATATCGTATTTTGGTGTTCATGTGATGAAGTGATTTGTGTAATATATATTATGGTATATCTCGAATAACGATATTCGATGTGTTGAAAATATTATGTATTTTGCATAATATTTTCATGTAATTTTGCATGGTCAAAATATTATGTATTTGTATTTTTATACCTTTATTTAATTTACTACTTAAAAAATAAATTTTAAACACATATAAAGGAAAATTTGGACTCAATATGACGAATTAACCGCATAAACCTATATACATGTGTTGAAGAGATGTAAAAAAGTATAATACTATAATTTTGCATGTTCAAAATATTATATACTTGTATTTGTTATACATTTATTTAACTTATCACACACAAGACACACTTAAAACAAAGATAAAAGTAAATAGGATTGTGGTTGTTTAGTAGCGGGCCAAGTCTATGCCCGGTATTAAACTACCTCCACCAAAATTTCCTGCTAGTGGAGGCAGTTTAGTACTGGGCCTAGGCATTGCTGGGTACTAAACTATGCAGTTTAGTACCGGGCCGTAGCTCTGCGTGGTACTAAACTGGTAATCCTATATAAGCCCCTAAGACTTAGCGTCATTGATCACCATCAATTTTCATCGCCCTAGCTCCCCGTCCCCGACGCCGGCCGCTGCTCCGCCTCCCCGTCCCTCAACGCCGGCTCGCCGCCCTCAACGAGCTTCGCTGCCGCCCTAGCCTCGACGCGCGCCGCCGCCGGCCCAGCCTCGACGCACGTGCTACCCTTGCCCCACACGCTTCACGTGCTCGCCACGCCATGAACGGCCGCTTCGCCGCCTCCCCGTCCCTCGACGCCGGCCCGCCGCCATCGACGAGTGCCACCGTCGCACCAGCCTCCATGCACCGCCGCCGGCCCGTCCTTGACGCACGTGCCGGCCACGCCCCATGCGCTTCACGCATGCGCTGCTACCCCAGCCGCGATGTCCACACGCGCGCTGCAGCCCCAGCCACCTCCACGCACATGGTGCCACCACGGCCCCGTCCGCTGCGCTGCTAGGCCTCCCCCGGCCGCACCCCGCCCCAGTTTGCCCCGGCCGTCCCCCGCGTAGGCTGACGTAAGCACCTGCGCTGATGTCAGCAATGCTACATGCTGATGCCAGCTTTTTTATTTTCATTTTCTGTTTTTAAACAATTTCAAAAATTATAGAAAATTAGAAGAAAATGGTAGGAAATTAGAGGAAAATTATAGACAATTTTGCCTGCTCTAGTGCTGCACGTGTATATAAGTACATAAATTAGTTGGGTTCATGTATCATTTAGTCTTGATCGACTTGAAATATGTGTTTGATAAATTGTAGAAACTTTATTGATTATATCTAGAAATTCTATGAAATCGTAGAAAATTGTAGAACATTGTATGCCACACTGTAGAAATTATTTTTTTAGTGTTATTTTTTCAAAGCTAATCCAGTACATAGTGCAGAGCCAGATCGTATTGTACCATTTCTGATATCCGGTATAACCAGTTTCATTTTCGCGAACAAGCTTTCCTGTTTCCGATATCCCTTATAAAATAGTTAGGGTCGTACCTTATATAATTTGTTCGCATAGGAATTGAAATGGGACCCAGTGATTCGTGAATATGATTCGTGAAGGTACAAAGCAACAAGCTTCCCTCGAAGATTATGAAGCACTCGAGGATGATGGCAGCCAATATCTCAATGATACTGGTGATGGCGACGCTGAGTAGCAATAAATTGGTGAGCCAGACATTGGTGCCGAGGTATATGCATGGAATTTGTGCATTTATAAATATGATGAGAATTCTCTATGTATGTATAGCGTATATTAATAGATATTTTTCTAGGCATCTAGATCGAGGAAGCCAAAATGGAAACGAGGCTCGAAGAGAAAGATGGAGGGGCGTACCAAAATCACCTTAGTAGACTCAAACGGTGAACAAAAGGGTCCCAAGGGTGTTGATAGGACAATGGTCAATCAATATGAATATTATGTCTGGGAAAACATCCCCATTAGCTACAAGCTATGAAAGAAAAACAAAACCACTGATAATGATGCAGATGTCATCCCTGACATAGAGAAGGAAATGTTATGGAGAGAGGTAAAACATCACTTCAATTTTCCAGTTGACAAAGAGGAAGTCATCAAGAAATGGGTCATGAAGAAGATGGCTATTTCTTTCCAGACGTTCAAGAAAATCTTGAACAAAGACTACATCCAAAAGGCCTCATGCCAGACTTTGAGAAAAACTTCAAGAAGCAACGTGCTTTCTGGGATGAATTCGTGCACTACAAGTTGTCCGAGGATAGCGAGGAGCGAACAAGATGGAACAAAGATAATGCGAGCAAGGAGAAGCACTTCCATCATCTAGGGCAAGGAGGTTATTCGTCGGACATTCCGGAATGGCAGAAGATGGAAGAAGACCTGATTGCAAGAGGAATCATACTTGCGACTTTGAACTGGCCATTGCGAGCAAAGTATTTCTTCTATGCTCATGGAGGCACACTAAACATGGAAGATGGATCGTTCGTGAGTACCAATCGACTAAGAGAAGCAGCCGACAGGCTCGATATGACACGGGACTGCGCACATGTAGTACATCTTACAGATAAGGGGCGGGACATGGCCCATGCCCTACACAACCTATAAGTACTTGTACCGTAGTAGAACTACTCTAGTAGTATTAGAACTAGTCGGAATAGAAGGAAACTACCCGAATAGTACTCGGGTAGGACTCCTGAGCTTGTATCTGGCTAGGATTTTCATGTAACCCTGTCACCCCAGACTATATAAGGGCGGGCAGGGACCCCCTCCAAATAGGATCATGAGGGACAACTCGTGCCTCATGCAGGAGATCACCCTGATCAACACCTAAGGCAATACAAACCACACATGATGTAGGATATCATGCTCTTGGCAGCCCGAACCTGTCTAAATTTTGTGTTCCTTGCACCTTCAAGTTTCTGATCCCGGTGACACCCTACATATAAACTTACCACCTCGGGGGTATCCCTTGGTGGGTGTGGTGGTAAAACATCAAAAGCTGGCGCACCAGGTAGGGGTGTTCATCGAGCATCCATCGGAGAACTCGAATGCATCGTTCAACTTCACCAGCGATGTGCTCGATGTGGGCACGACGTTCACCTTTGGCTCCTGGTTCTGCATCGCCAATGGTCATGGTGGTTTCAACAGCCACTCGCCAACACCAGGGAGCCAACAGGCATCTGCTCCAAGCATCCTGCTGCGACATTGATGACCTCACCGATGATCTCGGCGAAATTCGACTTACCGATCTAATCGGAAACTGTAAGGACGAGTCTGAATCCAACCTGGCCACTTGAGATTGGCTCAACTCCACCTCACGCAATGTCGACATGCCCCCGTCGACCTCAACTACCACGACAACTCAGCATGGCTCCTACTTGCGCCAATAACTACTCCAACTACTTGTCTCAACAAGAAAACTAGTCGGGAGTGGGTTTCACACCATTAGCAACTTGTCATAATCAACTCCGACTAGTCGGCTTCATCAACAAGCCGTCGCGGCTCCATCGACAACCGCTGCGGCTTCATCAACAATCATCCATGAATCAAGTTAAGTTACTTATACCTTTTCTGACTTGTTCTTCACAGGATCGGATACATTTTGTGCAGCGCACATTTTCTTCACCAAGCCATGTCGTGCCTATTCCCGATTGCCTGCACGGTCAGCTCTGCAACACGAGCAGTCAGGTTACACCCTATAAGTGTGCTCCACAAGCATTCTCTTTTTTTCGCGCAACGCTGACTGCTCTAGTTTTCTTTTAACGGTTGCTACAGTACCCGGGTAGCACATGCTTTAATCCGTGAAACCTCAACTCTTCTGTATGCCTATGCTCCTATGCATGCATGCAGCCACGCTCCCTGCGCAATGGTCTACGGCTATCAGGGATCAGCTGCCTAAACGTAATAGGCTACCTACCCGGGAAATTATGTGACCCAGCAAGAGCAAAACGCAAAAAAAAAATTCATGCATTTTACAATGTTGGGATTTGCTCCCAACGCGATATCATGTATATCAGTTACAACATACTTTTCTATTTACCTTGTAGGGGACCTGACCTGGACCATGCTGCTGGGCGAGTTGGATTCAATTCCGACTAGTTGGCTTCATCGACAATCGCCAACGACTACTTCGACTTCGTGAGAACGCTCAGCTACACGTCCCCAACTACAACGACTACTTGGCAAAACTTCAACTTGCGTCGCTTACTATGTCGACTACTCAGTACGACTCCTATTTGTGCTGTCGGCACACTGATCGCTTGACTGCAATTAGTCGGATTCGATTTCGACTAGTTGGGTTCATCAACAACCGTCAGCGACTACTCAACTTCGTGAAGAAGGCACGGCGACACGCTGGCGACTACTTCTACTACTCGTCTCGCCTATAAGACTAGTCGGAAATGACTATGTTTGGAGACACACTGGTGACTACTTCAACTACTCGTCTTGCCTACAAAACTAGTCAGAATCGACCCTGCTCGGTGACACGCTGGCGACTATTTCGACTACTCGTCTCGCCTACAAAACTAGTCGGAATCGACTCTGCTCGGCGACATGCTGGCGACTACTTCGACTACTCATCTCGCCTACAAATCTAGTCGGAATCAACTCCGACTAGTCAGCTTCATTGACAGTTCAAGATGCAGCCGTAACTTGGCCAAAGCCTAGGCTCGAGGGCTGGTGCCACCAACTACTAGGTGTATGTCACGCGACTCATCTAGCTCCCAGGCTTAGGGGCTGGATACCACACGGCACTCATGGAACAAGGTTTGATTTGAGCGGTAATTTAGGATGCTTTTTGGAGAAGTTATTTGTTTAACCATTTTTTCAGGGAATTCATCCCGAAAAAAGTAGTTTTCGAATTTCTGAACCAATTTGCCCATCTTAACCACCAAATCTTTCCCGTCATATATTGCATGCCATGATTCTTTAGATCCTTTATTCCAAACCTTGGGGATTTGGATTCAGGCTCGGGGGCTACGGTACACGTGTCAGCAGTGACTTATTTTTCAAATCTTTTGGAAGATGAGGATAGAAGACTCAAGACTAAATTGACCCTCAGCATGATTCAATGAGTCAACCTAAGGCTCGGGGGTTACTTCATATGGAGTGCGAGTTCAATCGCATCCATATAAAAGAAGACTTGACAACTACTCAGGGCATGAGCACCTCACAACCTCGATGCAGCCAAGGAAGTACTCGGAAGACACCTTAAAAATGGAGTTTGGGAGGACTCGAAGACGCTTTCAGAAGTACTCGAAAGCCTACACTACTCTACTACGAAGAGCTCGGGGGCTTGTCAGACCTGGGGCCACGAGACTGCGCACATGACGTACATCTTACAAGATAAGGGGTGGGAAATGGCCCACACCCTACACCAATTGTAACTACTCGTACTGTAGTAGAACTACTCGAGTAGTATTATAACTAATCAGAATAGAAGGAAACTACCCGAATAGTACTCGGGTAGGACTCCTGAGCTCGTATCTGGCTAGGATTTCCATGTAACCCTATCCCCCGAGACGATATAAGAGTGGGCAGCGATCCTCTCCAAACAGGACCATGAGGGACAACTCGTGCCTCATGCAGGAGATCACCCTGATCAACACGTAAGGCAATACAAACCACACAGGATGTAGGGTATTACGCTCTCGGCTGCCTGAACCTGTCTAAACTTTGTGTTCCTTTCACCTTCGAGTTCCTGATCGTGACGACACCCTACCTACAAACTCACCACCTTGGGGGTATCCCTCGGTGGGCATGACGGTAAAACACCGACAACACCCAGCCGGAGACTGAACTAAAATGATTGCGGACAACCAACAACGTGCCCCGTGGACGACATCACCGTTAGGACCCCCATGCGAGCTTCTTTATCAGCAAAGTAAAATAATCAAAGTAGTGGCTCACGGCATTGCTGAAGTACCTGCTCAAGGAAGGACAATTCATGGCGTGCCGATTCCTGAAGGTTATGCTAGAGTCATTGTTAACCGAGTCGAGAAAGGATGGGAAGACCTCGACCTTAGGATCCATAGATGTGATGGAGAAGAGGAACTACAACATGCCCTCCACACATGGATTTGTTGGAACAAGTGCTACATAAGATTTCCGCAAGGAAACACGGATTCCGCAGCATCGCCTCAGAACCCAATGCCAAGATTGTCACTGTCACCACCCGCACAAAGGGGCCCCAGCATGGATCTGCCATCACCATCTCCACTAAGGGATCCTAGCATGGATCCACCTCACTAGCTGCTCAAAGGGACCCCAGCATGAGTCCACTGCCTCCTAAGGTGAAGAAGACCACAAAGGCTTGGGCCCCACCACCGCCACCTCAAAGGTGAAGAAGAACCCAGCTAAGAAGAAAGAGAAGCCTCCACCTCCGAAGTTAGCATATGAAATGACTAACGAGGAATTGCATGCACACGTGAGAAAGGAGGTTACTGATCACTTTGCACCGAGGAAGCTTAAGCTGAAGCGACCAGTGGATCCAGTTGGGCAAAAGTTCTTCGTAACCATATGCCAACCAAGGGCTAAAGAAACACTGTCGGACTAAGACCGCTCAATCACAAAGTCTTATCAGAAGAAGAGTAATCGTCGGTACAACCAAATCCCCCAGCTCGGAAAACAACCCAAGCAATCAATACCTCCACTAAAAGTGCTTTCAAAAGAGGATGAAGCTACGGCCGAGTTTGTGGTGGAAACGAATCTCACAAAAGGTCAACTCCAAGGGGAGGATCAAATCCTAATTCACCCAGGGGTAGTAAGAAAACCATTTGTATTGGTGAACCTCTTATGTGGCCAGAGTTGGTGGAGATGCTACCAACGAGAATATGTGAGTTGCATAAATGGTACTTGAAGGCCGCTGCAGATGGAGATGTAATGTCCATGGCTCGGGTTAAACTTACCGATTTATATTGAGGGCTCGCTGACGTAAAGATCAAGTTTGTGAGTCTTTGGTTTCTGTATCATCAAGATCATCAAGACACCCTAGACAAGTCCCTTATCAGTGCATTTGTTATGCAAGTGTGTCCTCTCATTTCTATATTCTATCTCTACTACTTCTGTGCTTTCTCATCCCCTCTTTTGTTTTGTATCATGTATAGGACGAAGGTGCAAGAATGCTAAAGAAGGGGGTACTATAACATTGGCTTCATGGACCTAGATATTATAAACGAGAATAGTGTACTCAAATGGCCAAATCGGACCGAGAACAATATATTCATGGCCTTGGATGGGAAAAATAGTTGTACATTCATTCTTTTGGCGTACAACTTCAAGTAAGCCCTTCGGCTCTTTTTGCCATGCCTTCAATTTGATAATAATTATATCAAACATTTCATCTGCATATGTGTATCAACAGCTTTCACTGGATCTTGCTCTCTATCTAGATTGATCGATCCCGAGATGTGGTGTTTGACCCTAAGAAAAAATCGATAGAAGAACATCAAAACCTCATAGATATCCTCCAAAAAGTATGGGCTCGCTTCCTCAAAAAGCACATAGGCGTCACAGAGAACCTGGGTGCGCTTTATATCAAAATGGACATTCCAGTATGAATACAATTCGCACATCTAGTTCCATTTCTGTGAACACCATTAATATTTCATAACGCATGTATGTGTATATATATATATATATATAGTGTTTGAGACAGGTGGAAGGAAATAACTAAAGTGGGTACTACGTATGTGAGTTCATCCATATGTTTTGTAGTCCAAAGAAAATGATGCAAAAAGGATTCGATGTACGTAAAAACTTAAGAACAATTTCTTTCATTTAATTCCATACATGTATTGATTTAAAAAAATGATGTTTGCACATGATAGATCTTGCGAATGAAAGACGACTTCATTGAACCGGAAAGAATCAGGGCAATTCAAGAAGCACTCTATGGATTCCTACTCGATGGGAGAATTTTATGCAGATCACAGGATAAGCGTGGGTCAAATTGATCCAAATAGGGCCGACGACGACGATGAAGACTAGTAATATTTGAAGTACTTGTAAGGAAACAACTTGTGTGCCTACTTGTAATATTAAAATGTATACAAATTATTTATATATAATATATATTAGTCATCTTTGCTATGCTAGATACGAATACAAATTAAATATGAATACGAATACGAATGCTAGCTATACACAAATGGATACGAATACGAATATGAATTCGAATTAAAACTAAAAAGAAAAAGAAAATAAAAGAAACAAAAGAAAACATATAAAAAAACAAAGCACTTACCACCCGGTACTAAATTGCCACCCCAGACGCCTTGCGAGGGGAGCAGTTTAGTACCGGCTGTTGTTTCCAGCCGATACTAAATGTGCCATTTAGTATCAGACACAATGCCTGGTATTAAATTCATGTCGGGTTAGTACCGTCCGGACTGTACCGGGTGGGGAACCGGTACTAACCGGGAGTTCCCGCCCGGTAGGTATGCTAAGGATTCTAGCAGTGCTAGTTTTTTTTGTTTGAAAAGAGATTGCCTTCGGTCTTTGTGCCTGCACACAACCAAGATTTTACAATATTCTAAGTGTAAAAGCTAATTACAAATAAAAAGTAAAATAAAACATAAATCAAAATCAGCCGAACTTGTTGATGCCCCGTGCAGAATCCGCTGTCAGCTTGTCGAGGAGGACGTGGAGTAGCAATGTATTTTCCTTACGCAGCGTGAGGATGAGCGCTAGTTGCCGGGAGGGCGCGCACCGTCGATGGCGGTTAACTCTCATGGTTCGCCCATTAGCGGCCAACAAGGGAGTCTGCCTATGCCGCATGTGGAGGGTGCTGTGACGGCGACGGCTCCACCCATGCTGACAAGCTCAACAACAAGGGACGACCTGCCACGATGCCATTCACCTCCTACCTTGTTCTCGCCACCGGTGACAAGGTGGGTAGGTGGGGGCTCCCATTTCTGGGCACTTTCCTCTGATGAGAGCTCGGACTAGGAGGTTGAAGCTGAAGGTAAGGAATTGATAGAGTTGGAAGGGGGCGGTAAGTTTCTCAGAGATGCTTTGCTCACAGTTTCTTGATAGATGAAATTAAGCGGGCGGAAGTTTGGGCGGCGGAGGTTGTGTCCCCAGTTTTTGGTTCGGCTAATTGTGGTTTGGGACAGATCATGCAGCCGAGGATGCTAACGCAGTGGGTGGTTGATGCCATCGCCGACAGACGCACGAGGAAGGAAAAATTATGGAAAGGTCCTTTACCGCCGGTGAGATCGTCCACAACAATGTCACTAGGTGATATTTGGGTGACAGATGCTCGTTCAGCAGGTGAAAGGGGCTGTCGGACTTTGCCGTCATCGGGGAAGACGATGCACTTGAATCCAGATTTTTTTTCAAAAATCACCACAATGCGCGGGTTCAGCTTACTAGGCCAAAAACTTAGGCCGATGTTGTGGACGCCACCTTCGGATACGCCCGAAGGCCAAGATCGAAGGCCAAGAAAGAAGGCCATGACCAACATCCAGTCATGCAACCCAAAGGGCGAAGGGCTTTGGAGATGCATCGAAGGGCTGTTGGCGGTCGATTTTCATAATTTTTCCCACCAACATTTTTCCGGATTCCACACTTTTATGGCCATAACCATGTCTAAATTACTTACACTGATGAGTTCCACTAGTTTTGATGATTATTTGATCTCAGGAGCTCACTGTGCAAAACATGGCTGAAATGGGAGAAATCCTAGGCCGGCCAGCCTACCCCAGACCGGCCGGCATGGCACTATGGCCTTTCAGGCCCAACCTTCAATTGCATGCTCAAAAGCACAAGTCCAAGTCATCCTAGTCAGCAATCAACACGTTGGTGCATCACACGGTCAAAAGGCCTAGGCCGAGGATTGATCGACCACGCGCAGTGTCTACCCTGCTCTTCAGGCTCAAAACCGCCTCTCTGGACTTCATACACACGTTGATCAATAAGTCGGTGCAACGAAGGGCCGAGCCGAGTTAGATCTAGGACGACCGACCTTGACCAACTAGCCAGCCTCCCACTAAAGTGCCACATGTTCGCCTTTGGCTGGCGGTTACTTCAGCTGCTATACCTGCTTACAAGCTACGCAACTACCTCAACACCAAACTTGGAGAGCTATAAATAGCTCCACCCACACCTCCATTCCAACACGCACCATATGGAGAGAAGAAGAGTCTCAAGCATAGTTTGTTCTTCCTTAGAAGTAGAATAGGAAGACTACGAGGTGAGAGTCTGGAGGCGAGCCGAGTTTTGCGGCTCATCTCCAACTTGTATCCTCGGAGGAATGAAGCATCTTTGAAGTGAAGCTCCTCATCTCTCATCGGTATCTCGCTAGTCTTTCTTTCTACCTCAGTTACTTTTTATTTACTTCCTTTGATATGCGGGATCCCCTGATGGCGTAAGTAGCAAGGTCTACTTATTTGCGTGTGCTCTCTGCCTTAGTGCTAGGTAAGAGTAAGTGACTCGATAGTTTACGCATGGTGCTTAGACTTAGTTAGTTACCTTGGGTTGTGTTAGGCAGCAGGTGGTGACAGCCCTATCTGCCCTTCGTAGTCCACCATGTTCGGGTGCTTTCATAGCAGTAGTGGCCGACTGCTGTTGGACTCCCTTCTCACCCCTTTCTGAGTCCTTCTCTGAGGCCGCCAAAGCAGATCAAGTTAGCCTAGTAGCAAGTCTTCTAGGTAACGAGTTAGCTAATCGATGTTAGACCCTCTACCCACATACCTCTCTTCTTCCAGTGGGTCCGGTTGAATGAATTCTGGGTCTGGTTGTGCTTATCGTTCCTTGGATTCGATATCCCAGGTAAACTCCTTGGTGAAAGCTACATCGGTATCCGTGCGCTTGTGGATTAGTTTACATAGGCTAATGAGTGCCAACAAGCTTTTTGGCACCGTTGTCGGGGAATGGTAGCAATACTAGTTTAGAACGAGTTTAGCTTACCACATGGAGAATCATCCTAGTTACCCGGCAATTCCATCTTGCGAGTATTTGGAACCGCCTCCATCTTACCACCCCCATTTTATTTGATGGTTATTAGATCTGTTGGCGTTTCTTAGCATCATCAC
This sequence comes from Panicum hallii, assembly GCF_002211085.1. Classification (NCBI taxonomy): domain Eukaryota; kingdom Viridiplantae; phylum Streptophyta; class Magnoliopsida; order Poales; family Poaceae; genus Panicum; species Panicum hallii. The sequence goes on from NC_038042.1 coordinate 21,325,595, forward strand.
CAGAATTGTTAGTCTATGGAGATGGCACGAAGAAACATTGTGCTGGTATGTCTTAACATTTATAGATAAATCCACAAGCTCACGGATATACCGTTGTAGCATTTCACCCAGAGAGTATTTAGGTATCGTTATTTATATTTTTCCAAAGGATGGCATGGTGTAAAAGGGATTACTGCGCAAATAATCAGGATGATATGATTAACATATAGACTACATTTCATATAGGGGTAAGTCATGATAAATGATAGATATGGGTAATGTGACACACACAAGCCAATCTCGAAAATAAAGAATAACAAATAAACCCAAGGTTAGTGGGAGCATAGGCATCAAAGAATATCCTATAAGCATCTATTCATACAAGCAAGGGTTATACAAGATACATGGTTAGGGCTCAGAGCTAAGACTCTAGATATCAGGGAGAATGTCCCAACCCAGGTACTGTTAGGGTTGTTACATCTTTCAAAACTCCTACATTGTACCTGAACGTGGGGGATTCACACACTAGGCCGAAGCTTAGCGGACGGATAGGGCTGTCACCACCCACCGCCTACCCCTCAACATCGTGGAGCACAGTCATATCCAAGGGATCCCGCGTAACTAAGCACCACGCCCTTGTATGAGGTCACTACCCTAGCGTCCCCGGGTCTCCCACCCTTCGGATGGACAAGTAAAACGCTAAGGTGAGCCCAAAGGTTTCGCAGCCCGGGTCTCCTTGTTGACGCTCGTTACAAACCATTTTCGACAGTCAAATCTTGCATAAAAATGGAATAATATCAAAAGCCAACACTAGAATAGGGTGTTTTTTTAACGAATTCCACAAGTGCTGGTCTAAATATGTGTGCAGGTGAATTTGGCCAGAAAATGCATGAAAAGAGCAAACATGATCCAAGTGTCAAATATCCGACCAATCAGAATGCACTGTTTAGCCTCACATGGATCAAAGGGCCCACCAGAGCATAAAAACGACTTAGGACTGCGCCAATGCACGCACACCTGCATGCAGGACCCACCTGCCAGCCACTTAGCCGAGAGGAAGGTCGGTTGGTGGCTTGGCCAGGTCGGCCGAACCAGGTTTGAGGCCACCAACTTACCTCTTGCACGTAGTAGCTCTATATTGCTCCTCAAGGTCGGTTCCAGGCGAGTCGTGCTATTTTCCCGGCCGAGTCACCCTTGGACAAGGCTATAAATATGAGGGGAGGGGCTCCTAATGAAGACACACATTTACATTACTCTCTCTTGCTCCCTCACTCCAAATCCGAGCTTTAGGCTCTCTGTAGAGGTGTAGCGCTGCCCAAGCGGTGTTAGAAAACAGGGAGAGAGTGAGGGGAAGTCGGGGAAGTGCCGAGTTTGTTAGCACTCTTCTCCAGCTTTTGCCTCGACGAATGCTTATCAATCAAAGTAAGTGTTCATGATTTCCTTTGTGCTTTAGTTTCTTAGTTAAATAATAGTTCTAGTTCCTTAGTTGTTTACTGGATCGATAGTTCACTAGTATAGTGGGTGCACTAGTCTAAGACTCCTGATAGAGACGGATGTTCTTGGCTAAGGCTACAGTTAGTAAAAGATAGTGTAGACGTGGTGTTTAGACTAGATTTTACCTGTTGGTTGTGTTATATCCCATGGTTAGATGAGGTAGGTAGTAGGTGGTGACAGCCCTATCTATCTAGTATAACCCTCCCCATTCAGGTATATCACAGTGCCATATTACTGGAGCAGACCAGGTTTTATCCAGGCGAAGCTAGTAGCCCAAAGTAAAAAATTAGGACAGTTCTATCTTACCTTTGATTCTTAGCCTTAGGAATCCTCTCTGCCCCTTGCCTCTAGACATTGTGGTGCCCTTGGACAAACCTTAACCTTAGAGAGTATACACATGTTCCTCAATGGATACGATACCCTGGAATACTCTTGGGTGAAAGCTACAACAGTATCGGTGCGCTTGCAGATTTATCTGTGACGTAAAAAGTACCAACAAGCTTTCCATTTCACTCCTCTAGAGCCATATGAGAAGAAATACCTTAGAGAAACCATCAAGGAGTTGACGAACCTAAGGAGCGACGAGTGGTTAAGAGAAGAAGAGTCGTCTTCAACGCCACTTCAAATCAGCCATCCTTCTTCTCTCATTCAGTGCTGCATAAGAGACCAAAGTGTGGAGGCTCTTTATAACCCCGCCGTTAGAGCTAATACCATGTCAGATAATTTCATGCTAGCCTTCCTAGGTAGCAAAGCTCTAGCCCCGATAGGCAGAACTCTCAGGGGGGCTTCTGGCTCTCTCGTTGGGAGTTATGGGGTGATCCAAAATGTGTCCGTAAAACACAAGGATGTTAAGGCAAATCTAGATTTCCATGTGTTCGAAGTTCCCAATTTCGACATTTTGATTGGCTATCCCATTGAGAAGCTTCTCATAGATGCACCAGATACAGGGAATCTTAGAATTAGATCGGGGAAGGAAACTCTCTCTGTTCCAATTACTCGAACCACAAATTCAATAGCAGAGATCTCCCCCATCATAGAGCCGATAGAGGAAGTTTTGGACATAAGTCCTCTAGACTCATCGGAATCAGCTCTCAAAAAAGAAGCTGAAGAATTTATCTAGGAAGAGGAAGATTCCGATGAAGTCCTAGAGCTACCAGAGTTTGAAAATCCAACACGACCCCTGATCGAGCTGAAACCTCTACCTTCTGGGCTCCGATATGCCTATATAAACAACGATGTAGAATCTCCCGTGATCATCAGTGACAAACTCTCAGACGAGGAGACCGCAAGACTCATCACTGTCTTGGAAAAGCATCAGGCTGTTCTCGGCTACGCCCTCCATGATCTCAAAGGCATCAGCCCTACTCTTTGCAGTCATCGCATTCCTATCGATCCTACCATGTCACCTTCTAGGGATCCCCAAAGAAGGTTGAACAATGCAATGCGAGAGGTTGTGAAGAAGGTCCTATAGCTCCTACACATTGGGATCATTTATCCCATCCTGTATAGCAAGTGGGTGAGTCCAGTGCAGGTAGTGCCCAATAAAAGAGGTATGACGGTCGTAGAAAATAGCAAGAATGAGCTAATCCCGCAACGAACCATCACGAGATAGAGGATGTGCATCGACTACAGAAAGCTCAACAAGGCCACAAAGAAAGATCATTTTCCGCTACCCTTCATCGACGAGATGTTGTAAAGAGATGCCAAGAGAAGGACCTGGTACTGAATTTGGAAAAATTTAACTTCATGGTCTGAGAAGGCATCATTCTTGGACATTTAGTTCCGAGAGAGGTAGAGGTGGATAAGGCGAAGGTCGAAGTTATTGAACAACTGTCGCCTCCCACCAATGTGAAAGGGATCTGAAATTTCTTAGGCCACGCAGGGTTATACCGGCGCTTCATCGGTAACTTCTCTAGTATCACAAGACCCCTTACAAGCCTTTTAGCTAAGGATGTTCCCTTCCACTTCGATGATGAGTGCCTAAAAGATTTTAACACTCTAAGAAGGCATTCATCTCAGCACCAATCATCTAACCTCCAGATTAGAAGCTACCTTTTGAAATCATGTGTGATGCTAGCAACTATGCGGTGGGGGCCATACTTGGGCATACTAAGGATAAGAAGCATCACCCGAACGCCTATGCTAGCAAGACACTAATGGGAACTCAACTCAACTATGTGTTGCCGCAAAAATTGGACAGTGAATCTTGCGGAGCACGACACGCTAAGGCCTGGGAGCCCTGCTTTTCTCCAGTGCAGGTCCTGCAAATCAGGTTTGAGGCATGATAGTCAATTTGACCTGCAATTGACAAGGGAAAAGAAATTTAATCAGTAAAACAATGAGGAACGTGTTAGCTGGGATTCCGAACAGTTCCAATAAAAGCGTCGGCCGAGACGTCCGAAGCACAATACCGAGCATTGGCTATGAAGCCGATTTCATGATGAAATAGGATTAAGAATAAAAACCTCATAACTAAACACATGCATTTAATTAAGCTAAACTTATTGTCACCATTTGTCGGATTTGAACTTAACCGTGATAGCGATAACAACAGGGCAACAAATCGAGCATAATTAACCAATGCATCTAATTATATTAGAATTTACGCTTATCGTTAAGTCCAGAATCTGCTAGGTAAGCCGATTGATACTACTGAATCATCAAAATAATGCCGATGTTGGCTAATAGACAGATCCAGCTGGTAAGACATGATCATTACTCAAGGATCGGACCTAACTGAGACAGCCTGAGATAATAACGATAAGGCAAACGAATCGACCAATTAGATTACCCGCAACGATGTACAAGATCATAGATAGTTTGATAGTAGAAGCGATAATCACAAAATAAATCGGCTATGATATAACTTCGTGAAAAGATTAGATGAAGCCGACAACCCAATGATTACCACTCGATAAATTGTGAAATCTATAAAGAACTAGCAAGAGATCGGACGATGCAGCCTTACAAAAACTTGATAGAGATTGATAACTTCTAGATTAAACTAGATGAAACTACAGCGATGCGCCGGTAGCTAAAGCCTCGGCAATCTGATAAACATAAACTAACCAACAAGCCAGAGGTTGATCCGATGTAGCACTACTTGCTGAAGAATTCGCCGAGATCTACTCTACTCTTACTCCTAGGGTTTTGGCAAAGTGCCGAGACAAGTTGTATTGATTGATTTTTATTCTCTACAAAATCCTGACCGCTCCTATTTATACTCTAAAAGTTTAACAAACTCCTAGTCTATCACGACAAATCAAGCTTAACTTTAAAAAGAAACTATAACTATATCTCCAAAACTTTTTCAAAAGGGAATCGGACTTCCAGATCTTCTTGATGACGCCATCCCCTAATCTGATTCAAACTTCATCCGTTGCTCCTCAACAGAATCCACATCACCTTTGACGACCACCATGTCATCCTTGACTAGGACCCTTGACTGCTTTGACTCAAATAGCTCCTCCCAAGATTATATCGGCTTTCATAAATAACTCTGCAAATTTTGGCGTCAACACATGCCACCCAATTTCAGAATAAATAATTTCATTCCAAAATTTCCATAAGTCATGATGATCCCTTGCCAAGAGCGACTCGAACAGTGCCTCGATCTCTGCCGCACTGATCAGTCTTTTCAAATTACGCCGTTAGGTTTCTCGATCTCTAGACCATTGCTCGGTTTTATCCCTCCCACTCACGCACGCCTGATCTCTTTCCTCTCGCCCATTTTCATCTTTCTACCAAGAAATCCTCCGCCTTGATTGTCGTGTAACTATTTTCTATTCGTGCTGGAAAGCAACATATATCCATTTAAATTTTAGTTTTGAAGGAGACCTAACACTTCACTATTCTTTAGGACAGACAGATAGGATACAATAAGGTTAAGCAAAAGGTTCTTTCCTATGAGATACACAAGCTAAAACTACTTCATGCTTCTATTTATGTTATGTAATATACTGATTTGAGTCTGAAACTACCACGCTTGTTGAATTTCACATGTGTATCACGGGAAATACTAATGTTCTTTTCTGTTTGATGGCCTTCAGAATCATGAGTGAAACAGGGTAGCTAACTCTTAAGTTGCTTGGTATAGAACCAGGTTTCACTACTTGGAATAGTGATTATTTATGGTTTCCATGTACTAATCACTTGGTCCTTTATCCACCAGATCATCAGCAGTAGATAGATCTTTGCTGGATAATTACAATTACCAAATACATTGTGTTGAATGTTTATGATAGAGCGTAGTTGTTTCAATTGCAAATATCGCATGCTGATAATATTTTGTGACTTGGGCTTTCAGGTTGACGACTAGGTGCAGGAAGGTCCAAACAGTTAGAAGAGATTGGTTGACGATAAGATGCTAGGGAACAAATAGAAGACAGAAGAGATACACATACCTTGTTTTGTGTTTTTTGTATCAGATTTTGTCACTCATTGTGCTTTGTATCAGATTCTGTCACTCAATGTAATTTGGGCTGTTAAAATGGCTTTAGCCCACATATATGCAAAATTGGATTGGCCTCAAAACAAAGTTCCTAACATGGCCTGAGCCTATAAATAAATATGCATGCTAGTTTGCCACGCCAGCATCCATGCTGATTCAGTTTGTAACGGATAACTATCCGAGATGGCGATGATTTGTGATGTTTATTTTTGTCACTAACTTTGGGCCTAGGTTGGGCCTTGGGTTGGGTCCGATGATTTGTGACATTTATTTTGGTCACTAATTTTGGATCTGGGTTGGGCTAGCGGGCTTATGCCATGTGGATCCGGTAGTTTTGTGACGTTTTGCGATGCATCATAGAACCAAAATATGCTTCTGTGATAAAAGTTTTTTCGTCACGGATAAAATTTGTTGTGTGACATTTTTGGGAGTTTCGTCACGATAGATCTAATTTTGTTACAGATAAAATTTGTTCTGTAATATTTTTGGAAATTTTGTCATGGTGGATCTAACTCGACACGACTTGTATGACGAAGAAAAATTCATCACAAATTCTTCACAAAACTCCTTTTATAACGTATTTGGCCTTTACAGTGATGAAAGTTGCTTGTCACTGAAGTATTGATCACCACTAGAAATCTCCATTTACGGGTATCCTATGTCATGCCTGCAATGGCAAAGCATGAACACAACTCTTCAAAATCACGCAGATGGAAGTATGGTTTTCTTTCTAACCCAGAGAAGGAACGTTTCCAAACCAAAGTGATAAGGTTTGGAAGGAGCTCACAGCCGGATGTAAGGATTATTTGTGTAGAGGGTGGCTCTAATAACTCCCCCTTTACGGTAGACAGGTGTTGAAAGGATGGCTGCTCCATGATAGCGGGGGTAGAGGTAGAATCAAAGAAAAGAAAAGGATACAAGAACAAACTAGGTCTGTAGATAATATAGCTACCATTCCCCGGCAACGGTACCAGAAAGCTTGTTGGGTATTTTAATAATCGCAAACAAATCTGCATACAGATACCATTATAACTTTCACCCAGGAGTATTCCAGGGTATCGTATCCACAGAGGAACGTGAGTATATTATCTAAGCTCTAAGTTCATCCAAGGACACCATACTACGGAAGAGGTAAGGGGTAGAAAGAATTCTAGAATCAAATGTAAGATAGAACTTGTGATACTCAGGTATTTAGTATTGTCACATCCTCAATTTTAGTATGATGTTGTGTGCAAAATATGGTGAAAGTATGTTTTAAAAAAATAAATGCTAAGAAAAAGGGTTGGTTTTATAAAATTATAAACTAATAAAGGTCCTTAGTGTTAAATAGATAAGAATGGGAAGAGGAATTCAAATACATAAAGGTTGTTTTGGCAACATTCAAAAACTTGTGTTTAAATCGTAAATATAGGTGAAACTATACTTTGGATATATATGTAGTGTAGTTTTTAAATAGGATTTGTATAAAGTTTGGAAACTTTGCTAAGTTTTATATTAACTCCAAATCCTTAGCTCTTCTATGGATGAACCTTAAAGCAAAGTTGTACATTTTGAAAAACCTAACATTTTTGCTTTTGGACCCATCTTCATTTGAGCTCTAGTTTGAAAGTTATTTGGGCACTACAGTGGGGTCCCTGTATTTTCTGAAATTAGCAACTCGGTCCTCCTTCGTTTACCTCTCTCCCCCTCTCCTCTGTTTCTCTGCTGCGCGCCGCCGCCGCTTTGCCGGCCATGTGCCATGCACTTCCCCGCAGCGCCGCTCTGCGCCCGGCCACGTGCCGCCCCAGCACCTGCCCCGCCGCTCCCCGGCCTCGCGCTGGCTTCTTCCCGTCCTGCCACGCCGCCCGGCTGTCTGCCCGAGCCACCTCTCGCCGCTGCTCGCCGTCGCAGCAACTCCAGCGCCACCTCCTGCTGCCTGCAGCTCCCACGTGCTGCTCTCCGGCCGACCGCCGCCGCAGCTCTCCCCGCTGTCCTCTTCTTTGCGCGCCACGCTACCCCCGCCTCTGCCCGAACTATGCCGTGGCCGCCATGCACGCCGCCGGCTGCCAGCTCTGGTTCCTGCGTGACCCCGTCTTAGTCCAGACTCCGAACACTACCTGGAGCTTCTTGTGTGCCTGCTCTTGCATTTGCACACACTATTTCCGCTCAATTTCTCCTGCTCCGACCGCCACACTTCACCGGACATCGTCCGCGGCTTCGGCTCACCGTCGGCAGCCCCCACCACCGCTCCCCACCCCCGATCTGAAATACAAACAGCACTGCCGTGACCCACTGCAGCTCACTGAGCAAACCAATCCAAGTTTCCTCCACCAGAACTGCCGGACCACAGCACCGACAAGCCCCTTCCTCCGCCGCCGCTCGGCCTCGCCGTCGCCCCACCGTTGCAGAGCCTCTGGACCCCGACCAAGGGCACCAATAGTACCACATCATCCCCTTGAAGCGATCTCGCCCCTCCTTCACCACCCTCCGTCGCCCTAGCCCGCAGAACATCTGCCGCCATCGCCACCGGTAAGAACCCGACGTCCATCCCACCGTCGAGCACCACCCTCCGCTCTGTCTCCGACCAAATTGAGTACGGGAATAGCATCCCCACCCTCTCCCGGTGCTCATGCGCGCCTTGTCCCTCCATGTTCGTTGGCCCCTCGCCGGGACCACGAGCGCGCCGTCACGGCCGCCGCCACACCTCGCCGTCGGCCATGTTCTACCCCTGCTCATCGAGCACATCACCCCCCAACCAGCACTACATGTCCCGTAGGTCATGCTGGGCCCGTCCATCCTCGCCGGAGACCTCGCCGTCGACGAGAACACGCCGGAGCAGATCCACCGGCGATGTCGGGGAGAGTCAAGGGCTTATCTGCGAATAGTTTTCCTATTCTAAGGGTCCATATGCAAGAAACCAAGGACCTTAGTGTAAACCCCCTTGTTATTTCATGTGTGGAGAGCAGCTGACTGGTAAATTCGTAGGAAATTGTAGGAAACTCCAAAAATTGTCAAACTGGTTTTGTTGGAAACTAGGATTCAAGCTCTACAACTTTTATTAATGAAGTTTGAGTTGAAACTAAATACTTTTGAATCTAATTTAAACCTAAGTAAAAGGGGTATTTGATACATAACTCTTGCATACAAGCTTAACTTCTTATGATTTTTGGTAGGAAGCATCTTTAGGTCATGTGTGAGCTTGTGTACACGTTTCAAGCTTAGCACTGTTTTGTAGTTTAAGTTCTTTTAAATTTGGGCAATTCAAATTTGAAATGGTTTGAATTTAATTAGGCATGTTCCTAAGACTTCTGTTGTTAGATCTTTTGACCATAACTTAATAGATTGATAATTAGTTAATAGTTAAATTTTCAAGACTTTATAGTTCTATTTACTCAAGGTTTGAATTTAAACTTGAAGTTTGAATTCAAATTCAAATATTTTAGTTTCTACTTCCAGAAGATTATGAAAAATTCACCATAAGCTTATTATTGGAAATAAGCTTATCCACAAAAATGCAAGGTCAGAATCTTTATAATTTTCAAAATAAAAATCCAACTGGTCGAATTATTTCAAAATAATTCCAATAAAATGACATAACTTAAATGTAGATAATAGTTTGCAATCCCACCCCCTTGTTACATGAGTTTATGTGCACTAATTTATTGGATTGCAACTTTATCGTGAAATAAAAACCTTAATTCAAGCACCATCTCATTTAAATCCTTGCATACCATGTAGAATCGACGACGCTCGACGATGGAGACTACAAGCTAATCCTGGAACAAGACCAAGGGTTTTCTGAAGACCCAACAAACATCGCCGAGACTCTAACTGAAGCTCCGAACCAAAGTTCGGAAATCTCTGACACTCCTGCCCCCAACCCCACTCAAGAAGGCAAGCCCCGATGCATACCCCAGTATTTCAATTTATTACCATTTTACTTATATTATATATCTTGCATTATGTCTAGGAGTTGAAATGAAACCCTAGTTGCATAAATCCTAGGAATCCAATGTATTGTACCCAAGTCCTTATCGCATAGACGCTGTGCTAAATAGGACCGGTAAAAGTCGAGTGATATCCTGTCACTTGCGCGATATAGGAGTTGCATGTTTACTATTCTACAATCACTTTAAGGATAATGGACAGGGTCATGTGCAGTATCATGACCTAGAGGTTTACCCTGTCTGTGTTGATAAAAGTTGATAAGGTCGTAGTGTGTGGTAGTGGTGGCTAAGCGTTTGAAAGTACTAGCCAGATGCCGCGAAATATGGTAAAGCGGTAAGCCTAGTACCTGAATGGCCCGGCAAATGGACATGTCTCCACCACTCGATTATTTTGGTTTCTGTTGTACACACGCACCAACGTGTGGGAGTGCGTTCTGCATAGCAGACAGGAGTACGATCATGTAGTCGCACTACAGACGTATGTCCTGCATAATTGGTGTGCGTACGGTCCTGCAGTCGCTTGTGGTGCCCCTGATCCATAACCCGGAATATGAGGGAAACGGTTGCTTCAGAACGATCTTTGGATGTTCCAAGCGTGTGAGTTAGGTTTACCCTTGTAAGGTTTGAAAATCGATTCAGAATCGTCCGTCTCGCGCGGAAATTGAGACTGCTTATTCCTTCTACCACATAGAGTAAGAACTGTAACTATTGATGGAATAATCCTGATGAATGCTAATCTCTACCTTGCTTGCCTAGTGTAGATGCTTACCTAGAATGGATAATCAAATTAGAATTTGGAAGCTAAAATTTGGAAGTAGATCATACTCTTTGTTGCTTTTCAGCTGAAATGAAACCAGAACCATTTCAGGCCTTTATGAGTCTAATTACGGGCTAAGTATACCCAATTCCGGGTAAGTCTTGCTGAGTATTAGTATACTCAGTCTTGCTAGTGAATCTTTCAGGTATAACCTATGAGAACCCTACGGATATTTCTGCATGGCCAACTTCTGTTCCGTTTGGCTGGTCCGTGGAGTGGGATCCGTCCCCGGCTGGCAGTGACCCTCCTGAGTGACACCAGGCTTTGGGCTGAGTACGGCGTCAACCTTCACGACGTGCGTAGTCACATGTTTATGTTCCTTCCACTGTGAACTTGGGCAAGCTGTGTAGCTTGTCGTGTTAAACACGGTTTGTATAAGTTTACATTAAGTTTGAAAAAGGTTTGTAATAATGTTTGCGTTTCTGTAAATTAAAAGTTGATGAGCTGTGCTGTGATTGTAAACTCGCCTTCGTGCGAGGTAAACCTGCTCGATCCTGTTGAACCGTGGTTGTATCGGGCGGAGACCCAACAGACCAATGGGTTGTTCCGTTTGAAGTGCGTTGAGTTAATGTCGGCTGTATAGCGATGATTAACGCGCTTGAGCCGGAATAATTCAGACGGTTCTACCACAGCTGGTATCAGAGCTGTAGGTTTAGTCTTACAACTACAGTAGCTCTTAAAAAGTGTTTTCGGGATAAAATTGGCCCAACACATGAATTTACAACATGCGTTGGATTCGTTAAGGCTGTGCTTAGATCGTAAAGCCCTAGGGACTTATATGGGAATGATCAGGTGGCTATTGGTATATATATATGTATAGATAGCTCTAACATGCAGCACTACTTATATTTGTGTATAATCCAGCCTTACTTTCTGTAACGACACCTTCGATAATAAGGTAAGAAGGTAAGGATCCTCAGCTAACTGGGGAGTTAGCCTTCCCGTCGGTGATACGAACCGAACGCTGTTTCTCAAGCAGTGGCCTACTTGAGATGCTGCCAATATATCAACTTAGGTTGGTTATATTGGGAGTATATGGTTCGGCGCAGGGTGTGGCGATTGATGTTCATTCCCCCGCATTTTGCGGTACCCCCGTGAATACGTTGTTTAATGACATATGTTAACGTCGTCTGTACGGCGGTAATGGTATAGATGCTGTTTCTATAGCGAACAGTACTGTTTGGGGACGCTTTCATGTCGTGCTGCCATGAAAGGTTCATGTTATATATATGTGGTCTTTTGCAAGTACACTAACCATGATTAATAGGTTAAGACGGATAGGGCTTATCGAATAGTTATTAATGAGAGATGTATAGGTAATGCCACCGAAATTAACCGCGTAAGTCCGAAGATATTCGGCAGTTGTTTTTGGTTTTGAGGTCGAATAGTACGTGCATGCATAATTCATCATTAAATAAGTGAATGCATGATATGGGTTGTTCTTTTAAGATGTATAGAGTGTTGTCTACCTTTAGGATGGGTTAATAGGATTTTTTTAGTAGCTCTAAGTTGAGTACCTTAAGCATCCATCTGATTTCCAGTCTTTGCTGTTATCAGAATGAATCATTTTGTTCCGTTTACCTTGTAAGTTCTCAACCGGGTAAACATATCTCACCATTTGCATTCTTGTTGCAGATGGCAGCCCCTTCAAACGTCTTTTGGGATCCGGCAGGGCATCTCCACACAAATGCCTTGCATTGGGAGGGTTTTCGTAACATTCCATGTTAGCTATTAGAGAGTTGTTTAACGAAAAATCATGAATTTCAAATACTTTTTGCGGCTTAACTTGATTTGAATGGGTTGATGGATTTTTCTTGCCGGGAATTTTTCCTTTTGACATTTTAAATGTGTGGGATTTGAATTTGATTCGACCAATCAAATTCAAATCCAAACCCTATCCTCTAACACCCCTAATAGGCCACCACCCACCGGCCCACGCACCCCCGACCCAGCTCGTTTTCTCCCCTTCTCCCTTTTTCTTTTCTCTTCCCCGCACACGGACCGGCCCAACAACACCAGCCCAGCCCACCGTCGCGAAGCGTCTCGCGCTCTCTCCCCTTCCCTTCGCCCGGGGCAGCTGACGGGCGGGTCCCACCCGTCAGCTTTCCCCTTCCTCTCGCCGCTCTCTCTCCCGGCTCTCTCTCCCGCTCGCACGACTCCGCCGCGTCGCCCCGCTCCGCGACAGCCTCCAACCGCCCGCTTCCCTTTTCCCCTCTTTCTTCCCCACCGTGGCCCCCGCTCCCTTGCGTCACCTGCCAACCGCGCGCCCTTGTCCCCGCTCCGCGACAGCTCGCCGTAACCACCCGCGCGTGCTCCTCTTTTCCCCCGCCTCGGCCACCCGCACTGCCAAGCCCCACCCGCGCTGCAGCCGCCCGATGGCCGCCGCGTGGCCGTGGCACGGACGCCGGGCATCGCCGTCCTCGGTGCCCGGGCCCGTGCCGCAAGCCCTAGGGACACCCCATAAAACCCCTCGGCCGCCGCCCAAAACCCTAGCCACCCTTGCACTCGTGTTCCATTCCGCCGCCGCCACACCCGTGAGAGAGAGAGGAGGAGGAGGTGGAGGAGAAGAGCCGCGTGAGGAGGAGGACGACGCCACCGTAGCCGCGCGAGGAGGAAGACGACGCCACACCGGAGCTCCACCAGGCCGGCGACCCGTACGACGACATCGACGCCGCAGCCCTTCCTGCACGGCCTCGAACCACCGGCTTCGACCCGCCACCGCACCGGGCCCTTCCCCCTTCAGCCCCACCGGTGAGGACTGCCGTCGCCGCTCCCTTCCTCTCCCCTGTGCTGCCAGCGTGATGCCTAGCGCCGCCGAGGAACCTCCTGTAGGAAAACCCTAGGATCTCCTTTCCCCTTCCGGCCGCCGTGCCATCTTGTGTGCAGGAGCCCGACGCGCCGCTGTCTTACCCCGCTACCGCCGTCGCCTATTCCGCCGCCGCGTCGTGCCGCGGGCCCGGGATGCCGGTGCCCCGCGCACGGCACGGCCACGCCGCGGCTCTGGAAGACCAGAGCTCGCGCGCGTGCGCGCGCACCCGCAACGCGAGCCGAGCCATGCCCGTTGCCTTAGCCCCTGCCTCGCCATGCCCGCGCCACAGCCTCGCCGTGCGCGCTCACCCCCGTGACGCGACCGCGACGTCGCGTTCGCGTCGCGGCCATGCCATTGTGGCATTTCCCCGAGCACCCTTCGGGCGCTCACACTCGCGCACGCGCTGCGGCGCGCACGCGCACACACGCACACACGCACACTCGTCCGCCACACCGGACCCGAACCCCGCCACACCGGATCCCGCTGTGACTAACACCTGGGCCCGTCCTGTCAGCAATGAGAACGAGAATGACGCCGCCGGCCCGAGAGGAGGAGAAGGCGAAGGGGCAGCCCAGCCAGAGGAGAAGAGGGGAGAAAGGAGGCCCAGCCCATGGAGGAGAAGAAGCCGGCGCGCGGAGGAATCAAGCCGAGCCGTTCTCCACGCATAGCCAGCCCGCTACCCAAGCCGGCCTGCTGAGCCGCAGGCCGAGCTGAATCCCGAGCTGATCTGCGAGCCGAGCCGAACCTTCTTGGGCCAGCCGAGCTAGCCCAATCCCTTTCAGCCCAGAACCAATATAAAGCCCTTTTCTTTTTCTTTCTCTTTTCCGGCCTGACCCGTGGGGCCCGTCTGTCAGCCTCGGGGTGAGGCTGACCGGTGGGGCCCGATGACCGCTGACCTGACCGTTGACCGTTGACCGGTCAACGTTGACCGGTCAACGCTGACATCAGCAGGGCCCACTGCTGACGTCATCATTCCGGACCCCCCTGATGACGTCATGCTGACGTCAGCATGCCACGTGGCACGCCCTGGTGCTGCCACGTGTCTCTGTTTTCAGGCTTTTCTTTTCTAAAACTCTTTTATTAATTCAGAAATAGGTTTTCCTCAGAGAATTCATAATAAATTATCCGGACCTCCAAAAATTATGAAACCAGTTTCATAATTCTTCTAAAATCATGAACCACCTGTTAGAATAGGCATTGTGGTGATTTGGATCTTATTTGCCACCTTTAGTGCACTTTTGCACTTTGGTCCCTACTCTTACTCGTATTTACGATTAGGACCCGTCCGCGAGGAGCTGACCGACGACCAGGACTACCCGGAGGCTCAGGAGGACTTCGAAGAGACGCCAGGTTCACGCCCATCTATGATTTGAATCCCTATTAGGCATTTGCTTGTAGATATGCTATTGCTATATGTATATATTTATACCGAGATAAACCTGCATGGCCCTTTTATGTACCATACTCCTTGCTAACCTATCTTACTTGTTGATTATATGAAAAGCCTTGTAAATCCTTGAATGTGTATGTGTGGGATATGGATGGATAGTCTTGGCGTGTGTGAAGTGGTTCTCTTCAGGAGTTGGTGATTAGGACTTAGCCGGGAGTGGGCAACCTAACTCGATCGTGGATCGAGGGCTTGGGGTGTGTATCTTGGCACACCCTACGGAGTACCTGTGGCGGGTACGGTTTGTTTACGTGATTGAGGTGTTTGGGGCACCCGTTAAGGGTGCAGTTGCGGACCACCGTGGTGGATACGCTTTTGTCGAAGATGCCCGCTCCGGCAGATAAGGACTGGGTGAGAGTAACCATGACTTGTGGGAATTTGTTAAGCGTGCACACCACTTACCCATTATGAGGGTGGGCCCGGTTCGGAAATAGCAAGCGCGGTACCAAGCCGGTAGGAGGATCGAGTATCGGTGCAGGGGAAGGAGGTGTTGACCTCACGTTCCCCGAGACGCATGGGAGGCTTCATAGTCCCGGGGTGACCTCTCGCGGGAGGATGCGCCCAAGACCCAGGAAAGCCGGATGGTGTCGTGGCTCCTATTTCCGTTTCAGTAGACCGGTGTTTCGTATACTAGTCGGCTGATCTCCGGCTAGTGTCGATTCGAGTGGGTCCAGGTGTACAACCCCTGCAGGGTGAAAACTATACGTATAGCCGCGTCCTCGGTTATGGACATCCCTACTCCTCTGTTGCTCTTATTAGTTTGTGTTACTCATGATTTCTGCCTCCCTCTAGATTATTTTTCCTGCCAGAGGGCGGTTGAGATGCGAGGAGAGGGAGTCCTCGCATCGACTTGGTGGTTATGGAAGGTGTGTGATCGGGAGTCCGGGATGCCGGAAGAGCCCGAGTCGGGAATGAAAGAAGTTGTGTATTCTTATATATATATTGCATGCATAGGGAAACCCGCAGCTTTACCTCTTGAACTCTTGTTTATCCGTAGTGTAGACCACAATAAAGCTTGCATACAGAAGGTGACGTGAACCTATCCCATTCCTTGGGGATAGCCTGGTACGATGCAAGATCCGACCTGGAATTCGACCCCAACGACGACGGATGGTACGACTGAGGCCCGAGCTACGCTCAAGTCGCCTGTGGAGGAGGTTCCCGAAGATGAAGGACGGCCGAAGACCTAGCTACCGTTTTGCGCCTTCTGCTTGTTCGATTTAGCTGAGAGGCTTGTAATAAATTCCGTACTACAGATCCTCTGGATTTATGTAATAAATAAACCCGTGATTGACCTCATAATGAGTATGACTGTGATATTATGCCTGAAATGAGTTCTGTATGTGATAACGCTTGATCCAGGGACTATCACGACGATACAGGGAGTCGGATTCCTCGATTCAGGAATCCGGTTCATTTCAGTTGGTATCAGAGCCATGCTTGACCGTAGCTCGAGCCCTAGACATGGTCGGTAGACCTAGGGAAATCTATACGATTCTATCCACTTATTATAATACCTTGGACTATTTTTCGTCGACCCCTTGACTCAGTTTTCCTCCACTCTTGAGTTACTCTCTTACCTACGCTGACTCAACTCTCACGTTCCTACGCAGGGTAGCAACCACGATGGCAACTATGATGGAGAGTGTGACCCACGACCTCGAGCTGTACGAGGAGTACCACCAGAGGGGCGTCTGCAAGTGGTTCGAGCGCGTGGTGGAGCACATCGGCATCGTCTTGGCCTACATCAAGCTCTCCCTGAAGTCGACCACCGCTTCCCCATACTACTCCAAGATGGCCACGCTCGTCGTCTTGCCAGACCCTGTAGTGCCCGCCTTCGAGGGTAACATGGTCTACAGCTTCGGCGTACTCACCAAGACCGCCGTCCAGTCAGCCGCTCGGAAGATGACGATGGAGCTGCTTGCCCAGTTCTGGCAGACCAAGTTTGCGGACTCCTCTTTCCGCCTGCTACCTCGGGCTGTCCTGCCCAATGAGGATCCCGAGGCCGTCTACCTGGAGATGTACTCTGCCCCGGTTCAGGAGACCGGAGGGGACCAGTCCATGATCCACACCACCAGCTCTTACCTCTACGACCTGGACCACCTAGCTGTGAACCTCTCCTCGGAGAGCGAACAGCTCCACCTGGGTTTCTACGACTGTGTGAGGCATATCCACGTCCTGCAGCACGAGATTCAGGGGTGGAACCAGCTCTACACCACAGCCCAGAGAGAGGCCCGCCTCAACCAGAGGAATTACATGGAGGCGCATTTGATGCGTCAGACAGAGACCCAGCTGAGGTCGGCCGCCGAAGCCAAGCTACTCCAGACCGAGACCGAGCTCCAGAAGCTCCGGGAGGAGAAGGCCGAGTGGAAGCTCAAGGAGAAGGACTACCTCGCCACCATCAGCAAGCTCAAGGACCGGGCCACCAACAGTGAGGCCGAGTGCCGCCAGCTGCAGACTCAAGTGGACGACCAGCAGGACTTCATGACCCTGCACGGTTACTTCGAGGCCAAGACCGAGGACCGGGTGAAGGAGCTGGAGACCCGGCTAGAGAGGAACAAGAAGAACATCGCCTTGCTGACCCGCACAGCCGTGTACCTCCGCGACAAGGCCACACGCGCCTTGCAGACGTGGGAGATTTCCGACTCCATCCGCGTCGATGAGATCCACGAGCTGAGGAACCAGGTACCCGAGGAGAGTCAGCCCCTGGTGAGAAAGGAGGACTTCAAGCTTATCCCCACGGAGCTTCGCCTACACCTGTGCCCCCACGAGGAGATGCCGCCCGCGATCGAGACCGAGGAGGTGGTGGAGGCAGTCACAGCCATCGACGCCATCTTCCCGGAGGACTACCCGGAGGAGTACAAGCATGTGCTGTCCTACAAGAAGCCACGCGTCACTTTCTTTTAGGGTGTGAGTTAGTGTCTTAGGTAGGGGTAGATGTAGGATAAGTAGCCGCCGATGGTCCATTCCGGCGAGAGTTCTCATGAGTCTTGTTTTGAGCCGATGACATGTTTCCGGCTAACGTCCTATGATGTCACGAGCCTAGGTAGACACGATAGGAGTCGCCACTCTTTTTGTGAGCATTCACGATGCATTCTTAGAGTGTGAGTTGGGGGTGTTATCTTGAAGGCTTTTGTATCGACCTCGAGATAACACCGGTGATTCCTTGTACTGCCTGATTGATGTCTAAATGGATGGATGATATGACTCTTTTTCTTGCATTATTCTGTTCGATAATTGCTTTCATTTTAAAAAATATATATTATCGCTTTTATTCCTGCATCTATTTTCGGATAAATGGCATGTTTGCCCATGAGTGCATTCTTTTACTTTGGGTGGTGAGTGCCGACGTTTACAGGAGCGAATTTTCCCCTTTCACCCTATACAGGAAATGTCAATCCGGAGATCCGATCGCTTGATGGCCCGTTTCGAGCAAGACGCCCAGGAGGAAGCTGCAGCCGAGGCATGCGGACGAGGCCGCCCGTTTGGCCGTGGGCGCGGACGTGCTGCCCCAGCACGTGCCCCGACAGCAGGGCGTGGGAGAGGCAGAGGACGTGCCACGGGTGCCGCACCCCGCGCCTTTGGGGAGATACGCCGTGGAGACGAAGCCGATGAACAGGAGGTCGATGAGGAAGTCGACGCTGAGCCAGCACAGCAGCCACCGCCACCACCGCCGACACTCGCGGAGATCATGGACACGCAGACGCAGCTACTCCAGCATCTGGCCGAGTCAGTTGATCAGAGGAACCACGGGGCCAACCGTCATGGCCCGCCTGAGGAGGACCTCCAGCGCAAGATCGAGAGGTTTATCCGCCTGAAGGCCCCGACTTTCAGCTACGCCGAGGACCCCTTGGAGGCCGATGACTGGCTGAGGGTGATCGAGACCAAGTTGGACCTCACCAACTGCACCGACGAGGAGTGCGTCGCGCTCGCCGTCCACCAGCTTGAGGGTACCGCCAAGTCGTGGTGGGACAGCTACTGTGACTCCCACCATGACCCAGCACACATCTCGTGGGAGGAGTTTGCCAGGGCGTTCCGTGAGCAGCACGTGCCCCGGCAAGTGATGATTCAGAAGGCCCAGGAGTTTCGTACCATGACTCAGGGTACGATCAAGGTGGAGGAGTACGAGCGCCACTTCACCAAGATGATGAGGTACGCTGCAGATGACACCAACACCGAGGAGAAGAAGCAGTTCTGGTTTCTCCGAGGACTACACCACGGCATCCGTCAGATCGTGACGGGATGCGAGTACCCATCCCTCTGCAGCTTGGTCAATTGTGCCATTGCTGTGGAGAGAGAGAGACTAGGATGGGAAGACCGTCAGCGCAACAAGAAGCGCCAGACCGACCACCAGGTACGAGACCGGCCCTTCCAGAAGGCAAGGAACGCGCCACCTCTGCCACCGAGGAGCGGTTTCCGTTCCAGATCCAGTCAGCCGAGCAGGAACTACGGTGGGGGAGGCAACCACTACTCCGGCAACAGGACCCACGAAGGACAGAACCAGGGAGGAGGCAACTACCACCGCCAGCAGCCGGCACAGAGGACCAACAGTGGCTCGACGCCGTTGGTTTGCTTCACTTGCAACAAACCGGGCCACAAGTCCTACGAGTGCCCCGAGAAGAAGACCTCGACTCCAGCTCGCGCGCCTGGCTCCACCGGCAGGCCCGCTCAAGCTCCGCGCTCCGCAGACCGTGGCCGCCTCACCCACCTGACTGAGGAGGAGGCCCGGGATGCCCCCGACGTCGTGACAGGTGAGTATCTTATCAATGGCTCTAAGGCCTTGGTGTTATTTGACTCTGGAGCCACTTGCTCCTACATCTCTTCAAAGTGTGTTGCACAAAAATCCCTTCCGATGACCCCGAGAAGCCATCCTATCATCACTAGCTCTCCGCTAGGAGATCATAGGTGCACACTAGCATGTAAGGGAGTAAGAATCATGATTCAAGGACTGCCATTCACAGCTGACTTGACAGTGCTGCCATCAGAAGGGATAGATGTCATTTTGGGGATGGATTGGTTGACCGCACACAAGGGTGTCATATCTTGCTCGCCCAGGTTAGTGACACTGGAACACCCTAGCGGGAAGAAGATTGAGGTGGAACCATTGAAGTCCCGAGACATACCTCGGGTGTACAATTTGAACAACTTGGAGAAGGGGACACTCGAAGAAGTGCCAGTGATCTGCGAGTATCCAGACGTGTTTCCCGAGGAATTGCCAGGCTTACCACCAGATAGGGATGTCGAGTTCGTGATTGACCTTGTGCCAGGGACGGCACCGATCGCGAAGCGACCGTACCGCATGTCCGCAGAAGAGCTCATCGAGTTGAAGGGACAGCTGAAGGACCTGTTAGATAAACAGTACATCAGGCCTAGTGCATCGCCATGGGGATCACCTGTGTTGTTCGTGAGGAAGAAAGATGGAAGCATGAGGTTATGCATCGACTACCGATCGCTGAACGCCGTGACCATCAAGAACAAGTATCCGCTACCCAGAATCGATGATCTGCTTGACCAGTTGAGAAAGGCCAAATTCTTCAGCAAGATTGATCTGAGATCGGGGTACCATCAGATGAAAATCCGGGAGTGTGACATTCCGAAGACAGCGTTCGTGACCAGATATGGCCAGTACGAGTTCACCGTGGTATCCTTCGGACTGGCCAATGCACCCGCCTACTTTATGAACATGATGAACAAGGTGTTCATGGAAGAACTGGACAAGTTCGTCGTAGTCTTCATTGACGACATCTTGATCTACTCCGAGACAACCGAAGAACATGCTGAGCACCTGAGGATAGTGCTCGAGAGGTTGAGGCAGAACCAGTTGTATGCTAAGTTCAGTAAATGCGAGTTCTGGCTTGAGAAGGTTGCTTTCCTAGGCCACGTGTTGACTGCGGAAGGGGTTGCCGTAGATCCCGAGAAGATTGAGGCAGTGTCTGAGTGGCAGCAGCCGAAGAGCGTCACCGATATCCGAAGCTTCCTAGGTTTGGCAGGCTACTACCGGCGATTTAGTGAGAACTTTTCCAAGGTTGCCAAACCCATGACCGAACTACTCAAGAACAACGTACCGTTCGTATGGTCACCCAAGTGCGAAGCCAGTTTTCAAGAGCTCAAGACCCGACTCACTACTACCCCAGTCCTCACTCTTCCGGACATCCGGAAGGACTTCGTAGTCTATTGTGACGCTTCTCGTCAAGGCCTGGGTTGTGTGCTGATGCAAGACGGCAAGGTTGTTGCGTATGCCTCCCAACAGTTGAGGAAACACGAGGAAAACTACCCTACCCACGACCTTGAACTCGCAGCAGTAGTACACACTTTGAAGATTTGGAGACACTACCTGATTGGCAACAAGTGCGATATCTATACCGATCACAAGAGTCTGAAGTATTTCTTCACACAGGCAGAGCTGAATATGAGACAAAGGAGATGGTTGGAGCTGATCAAGGACTATGACCTGAACATTCAGTACCATCCCGGCAAAGCTAACGTCGTAGCAGACGCCTTAAGCAGGAAGCCCTATTGCAGTAACCTGATGGTTCGCGACGAGCAACCCGCGCTGTGCGATGAACTCGAGAGGCTGAAGTTAGAAATAGTAGAGCAAGGGCACCTGAATGCAATGACAGTCAAGTATGATCTGGAGGATCGAATCAGACAAGCTCAGCGACGATGCCCAGAATTGCAGAAGCTCAAGCGAGCGATGCGAGATGGTAGAGCGACCGACTACAGAGTCGACAACCATGGGACCGTATGGCTGAAAGATCGCATATGTGTTCCCCAGGATCAAGAGATCCGTGCCGAAATTCTGAATGAAGCACATAACTCCAAGTACGCCATACACCCAGGGTGCACGAAGATGTACCAAGATCTGAAGGACCGTTTCTGGTGGAATGACATGAGGACGAACATTGCCGAATTCGTGGCTAAGTGCGACATTTGTAGAAGAATCAAAGCTGAACACCAGCGCCCTGCCGGTCTGCTGAAACCACTTGATATTCCCGTATGGAAGTGGGACGACATCTGCATGGACTTCATAACAGGATTACCCCGGACTCTGAAGGGCAATGACTCCATTTGGGTAATCGTTGATCGCCTAACCAAAGTGGCACACTTCATCCCCGTCAAGACCACATACACCGTGAGTCGACTATCCGAGCTGTACATAGAGAACATTCTGAAACTCCACGGGGCACCATGAAGCATAGTATCAGATCGAGGCCCTCAATTCACCGTGAAATTCTGGCAGAGCTTGCACAAGTCCCTAGGGACTCAGCTAGATTACAGCACCGCCTTTCACCCTCAAACCGATGGGCAGACCGAGAGAGTGAACCAGATACTCGAGGACTTGCTTAGAGCATGTGTGTTAGCCTACGGAAGCGATTGGGAAAAGAGTTTGTCCTATGCTGAGTTCACGTACAACAACAGCCATCAGGCCAGTTTGCAAATGTCACCCTTCGAGGCACTTTATGGCAGAAAATGCAGAACACCGCTGATGTGGTCAGAAACCGGGGAGAGATCGTATTTCGGTCCTGACTCAATCATCGAAGCTGAAGAGAATGTCGCCAAGATCAGAGAGAACCTGAAGGTAGCACAGAGCAGACAGAAGAGTTACGCCGACAAGAGGAGGAGAGACCTCTCATTTGAAGTCGGTGACCACGTGTATCTAAAGGTGTCACCGCTCCGAGGCACCAAGAGGTTCCATGTCAATGGGAAGCTAGCTCCGAGATTCGTTGGACCGTATCCGATCATCCAAAGGATTGGAGGACTAGCGTACAAACTAAAGCTACCAGAAGAACTTGCTGGAGTACATCCAGTTTTCCATGTATCTCAGCTACGCAAATGCTTGCGAGTGCCGGATGAGACAATACCCCCAGAGGCAGTGGACCTGCAAGAAACACTTGAGTATGTCGAGTATCCCGTGAAGATACTGGCCCGGGCAGACAAGGAGACTAGGAGGACCTCCATTCCCTACTGCAAGGTTCATTGGAGTAATCACGCAGAGCGGGAAGCCACTTGGGAGAAGGAGTCCGACTTGAAGGAGAAGTACCCACACCTATTCGAGGACCAGGTAAACCTTTAATCTCGGGGACGAGATTCTTGTGAGGGGCGGAGTCTGTAACATTCCATGTTAGCTATTAGAGAGTTGTTTAACGAAAAATCATGAATTTCAAAAACTTTTTGCGGCTTAACTTGATTTGAATGGGTTGATGGATTTTTCTTGCCGGGAATTTTTCCTTTTGACATTTTAAATGTGTGGGATTTGAATTTGATTCGACCAATCAAATTCAAATCCAAACCCTATCCTCTAACACCCCTAATAGGCCACCAGCCCACCGGCCCACGCACCCCCGACCCAGCTCGTTTTCTCCCCTTCTCCCTTTTTCTTTTCTCTTCCCCGCACACGGACCGGCCCAACAACACCAGCCCAGCCCACCGTCGCGAAGCGTCTCGCGCTCTCTCCCCTTCCCTTCGCCCGGGGCAGCTGACGGGCGGGTCCCACCCGTCAGCTTTCCCCTTCCTCTCGCCGCTCTCTCTCCCGGCTCTCTCTCCCGCTCGCACGACTCCACCGCGTCGCCCCGCTCCGCGACAGCCTCCAACCGCCCGCTTCCCTTTTCCCCTCTTTCTTCCCCGCCGCGGCCCCCGCTCCCTTGCGTCACCTGCCAACCGCGCGCCCTTGTCCCCACTCCGCGACAGCTCGCCGTAACCGCCCGCGCGCGCTCCTCTTTTCCCCCGCCTCGGCCACCCGCACTGCCAAGCCCCACCCGCGCTGCAGCCGACCGATGGCTGCCACGTGGCCGTGGCACGGACGCCGGGCATCACCGTCCTCGGTGCCCGGGCCCGTGCCGCAAGCCCTAGTGACACCCCATAAAACCCCTCAGCCGCCGCCCAAAACCTTAGCCACCCTCGCACTCGTGTTCCATTCCGCCGCCGCCACGCCCGTCAGAGAGAGAGGAGGAGGAGGTGGAGGAGAAGAGCCGTGCGAGGAGGAGGACGACGCCACCGAAGCCGCACGAGGAGGAGGACGACGCCACACCGGAGCTCCACCCGGCCGGCGTCCCGTACGACGACATCGACGCCGCAGCCCTTCCTGCACGGCCTCGACCCACCGGCTTCGACCCGCCACCGCACCGGGCCCTTCCCCCTTCAGCCCCACCGGTGAGGATCGCCGTCGCCGCTCCCTTCCTCTCCCCTGTGCTGCCGGCGTGATGCCTAGCGCCGCCGAGGAACCTCCTGTAGGAAAACCCTAGGATCTCCTTTCCCCTTCCGGCCGCCGTGCCATCTTGTGTGCAGGAGCCCGACACGCCGCTGTCTTACCCCGCTACCGCCGTCGCCTATTCCGCCGCCGCGTCGTGCCGCGGGCCCGGGATGCCGGTGCCCTGCGCACGGCACGGCCACGCCGCGGCTCTGGAAGACCAGAGCCCGCGCGCGTGCGCGCGCACCCGCAATGCGAGCCGAGCCATGCCCGTTGCCTTAGCCCCTGCCTCGCCATGCCCGCGCCACGGCCTCGCCGTGCGCGCTCACCCCCGCGACGCGACCGCGACGTCGCGTTTGCGTCGCGGCCATGCCATTGTGGCATTTCCCCGAGCACCCTTCGGGCGCTCACACTCGCGCACGCGCTGCGGCGCCCACGCGCACACATGCACACACGCACACACGCACACTCATCCGCCACACCGGACCGGAACCACGCCACACCGGATCCCGCCGTGACCGACACCTAGGCCCGTCCTTTCAGCGATGAGAACGAGAATGACGCCGCCGGCCCGAGAGGAGGAGAAGGCGAAGGGGCAGCCCAGCCAGAGGAGAAGAGGGGAGAAAGGAGGCCCAGCCCATGGAGGAGAAGAAGCCGGCGCGCGGAGGAATCAAGCCGAGCTGTTCTCCACGCATAGCCAGCCCGCTACCCGAGCCGGCCTGCTGAGCCGCAGGCCGAGCTGAATCCCGAGCTAATCTGCGAGCCGAGCCGAACCTTCTTGGGCCACCCGAGCCGGCCCAATCCCTTTCAGCCCGGAACCAATATAAAGCCCTTTTCTTTTTCTTTCTCTTTTCCGGCCTGACCCGTGGGGCCCGTCTGTCAGCCTCGGGGTGAGGCTGACCGGTGGGGCCCGATGTCCGCTGACCTGACCGTTGACCGTTGACCGTTGACCGGTCAACATTGACCGGTCAACGCTGACGTCAGCAGGGCCCACTACTGACGTCATCATTCCGGACCCCTCTGATGACGTCATGCTGACGTCAGCATGCCACGTGGCACGCCCTGGTGCTGTCACGTGTCTCTGTTTTCAGGCTTTTCTTTTCTAAAACTCTTTTATTAATTTAGAAATAGGTTTTCCTCAGAGAATTCATAATAAATTATCCGGACCTCCGAAAATTATGAAACCAGTTTCATAATTCTTCTAAAATCATGAACCACCTGTTAGAATAGGCATTGTGGTGATTTGGATCTTATTTGCCACCTTTAGTGCACTTTTGCACTTTGGTCCCTACTCTTACTCGTATTTACGATTAGGACCCGTCCGCGAGGAGCTGACCGACGACCAGGACTACCCGGAGGCTCAGGAGGACTTCGAAGAGACGCCAGGTTCACGCCCATCTATGATTTGAATCCCTATTAGGCATTTGCTTGTAGATATGCTATTGCTATATGTATATATTTATACCGAGATAAACCTGCATGGCCCTTTTATGTACCATACTCCTTGCCAACCTATCTTACTTGTTGATTATATGAAATGCCTTGTAAATCCTTGAATGTGTATGTGTGGGATATGGATGGATAGTCTTGGCGTGTGTGAAGTGGTTCTCTTCAGGAGTTGGTGATTAGGGCTTAGCCGGGAGTGGGCAACCTAACTCGATCGTGGATCGAGGGCTTGGGGTGTGTATCTTGGCACACCCTACGGAGTACCTGTGGCGGGTACGGTTTGTTTACGTGATTGAGGTGTTTGGGGCACCCGTTAAGGGTGCAGTTGCGGACCACCGTGGTGGATACGCTTTTGTCGAAGATGCCCGCTCCGGCAGATAAGGACCGGGTGAGAGTAACCATGACTTGTGGGAATTTGTTAAGCGTGCACACCACTTACCCATTATGAGGGTGGGCCCGGTTCGGAAATAGCAAGTGAGGTACCAAGCCGGTAGGAGGATCGAGTATCGGTGCAGGGGAAGGAGGTGTTGACCTCACGTTCCCTGAGACGCATGGGAGGCTTCACAGTCCTGGGGTGACCTCTCGCGGGAGGATGCGCCCAAGACCCGGGAAAGCCGGATGGTGCCGTGGCTCCTATTTCCGTTTCAGTAGACCGGTGTTTCGTATACTAGTCGGCTGATCTCCGGCTAGTGTCGATTCGAGTGGGTCCAGGTGTACAACCCCTGCAGGGTGAAAACTATACGTATAGCCGCATCCTCGGTTATGGACATCCCTACTCCTCTGTTGCTCTTATTAGTTAGTGTTACTCATGATTTCTGCCTCCCTCTAGATTATTTTTCCTGCCAGAGGGCGGTTGAGATGCGAGGAGAGGGAG
Organism: Panicum hallii; assembly: GCF_002211085.1. Classification (NCBI taxonomy): domain Eukaryota; kingdom Viridiplantae; phylum Streptophyta; class Magnoliopsida; order Poales; family Poaceae; genus Panicum; species Panicum hallii. The sequence goes on from NC_038042.1 coordinate 21,352,024, forward strand.
TCCTCGCATCGACTTGGTGGTTATGGAAGGTGTGTGATCGGGAGTCCGGGATGCCGGAAGAGCCCGAGTCGGGAATGAAAGAAGTTGTGTATTCTTATATATATATATATTGCATGCATAGGGAAACCCCCAGCTTTACCTCTTGAACTCTTGTTTATCCGTAGTGTAGACCACAATAAAGCTTGCATACAGAAGGTGACGTGAACCTATCCCATTCCTTGGGGATAGCCTGGTATGATGCAGGATCCGACCCGGAATTTGACCCCAACGACGACGGATGGTACGACTGAGGCCCGAGCTACGCTCAAGTCGCCTGTGGAGGAGGTTCCCGAAGATGAAGGACGGCCGAAGACCTAGCTACCGTTTTGCGCCTTCTTCTTGTTCGATTTAGTCGAGAGGCTTGTAATAAATTCCGTACTACAGATCCTCTGGATTTATGTAATAAATAAACCCGTGATTGACCTCATAATGAGTATGACTGTGATATTATGCCTGAAATGAGTTCTGTATATGATAGCGCTTGATCCAGGGACTATCACGACGATACAGGGAGTCGGATTCCTCAATTCAGGAATCCGGTTCATTTCAGTTTTCCTCATCTTCTCTGGGAATCACTAAGCTCGTTTCTTTACACCGAGCCCCCACAATATGATGCAGTAGAATATCAGGAAGAAGTTGTTCGTCGATGTCGAGTCAGAATGACTATTCCTCAACATCCCTTCCGCTCCCAATGGCAACCCATCGAAGTTGATGTGGTAGGTTATCGTATAGTTGATACGATTGAGGGAGCAGCTCTGGAAGCCATCTACCTTTTCTGCAACCAGCATCCAAGGGAAGTTGCAGGACAGCCTATCGGACTATTCCCTACAAGAGATCCCAACGATCCTGAGTGGAATCTCAAGGTAGTCCCTGAAAGTCACAGGTTGGAAGGCTCAACGGAGGAGGCGCTTTAGGGTACTATACGGTTCATGAATGTTCAGCATCATTACCAACTTCTGCTACGTCGCGGTATGGGTCAGTTGATCAATATCACGTAGGGTCATTTCTGGAATACTAACCGACAGTCACCCAGATTGCGCAGCTACAAGCCTTGGTGACAAAGAAAGATGAAATCATCGCTGCCCGAGAGGAGAATATTCATCACCTGGAAGATCAAATCAACGAGTGACGCAATGATCACCCAACGCAACACAATCATTGAGTTCCTCCAGGAACAAATCCACGACCTCATCCTCGAGGTTGATGATGCCCAAGCCCAAATCAATGAACTCCAACAGCAGCCAGCACCTCCTGCTGTACCAGCACCCGAAGCCAAAGAAGAAGATCCAGAGGAAATTGAGGGAGTTTCAAACCTTGATTCTGAGCATGGAGATCCTGTCCTGAGTCCCCATCTGTGACACCCTAGGTGTCAATTTGTGTCACATTAGGTATGAAATGTAATGCATGTGTTGAAATGTATAAGGTTGGATATATTTGTAGAAGTAAGACCCTATGTGTAATTTTATAAAAATATGAGTCCTTTTGTGCAAAATGCATGAGTTACAAAGGTAATTTTCAAAAGTTACTAGGGGCCAAATTATAAGAATGCAAGTGATCATGACAGTTCTGAAAACTTGCATTAAGGCCCAAAGTTATGTGTATAAATATGTAACAAGGACAAATCTTTATAAAACTTAAAGTTAGTCCAAAATTTCAAAATAAAGTTGCATACTTTGAGTTTTTGAATTCAAACCCTAAAGCAATGTTGTAGAGCTTGAAAAGTTACACATTTTTTATTTTGGTCATTTCCCCATTAGAACTCTGTATCAGTGGGAAATTTGGCTTTACTTTTAGGCCCTTGAAGTTTTTGCAATTTGCAAACAGGTCCTTGGCGCCCTCAACTTTCTTCCTCCTCTGGCTGTTTCCTCTGTTCCTCTGTTTTATTTACTGCTCACCGCCGCCGCCGCCATTCCTCGAAGTCAGGCCGCGGCAGTGCAGCCCCCTTACCCTCTCACCCTCATGCGCCTCCCCTAGCCCGGTCCGCCGCTTTAGCCCCCCTCCGTGGCCCCTTCCTGCTCTGCCACGCACGCGCCACCGGCCGCCTAAACGCCGCCAGTACTGCCCCCTCCACGCCGCCGTGGACCTCGGCCTGGCGCCCCTCCCTTATCTTCTCCTCCCTATAAATAGCAGCCCCGGGACCTCTGGAAGCTGTTCCCCCACTTGCTAGCGCCTCTCCCTCGCCGCAGCTCAGTTTCCCGCGCCACCGTGCCGCTGCCGCTCCTGCCTCCCGCCGGCGACCCCCTTCCCGACTTCCCTAAGTCCGGCCAAGGCCTCAAAAGGGTGCGCCCGGATGCCCTCTTCCTCCCCACCCCCTTCTCCTGGCTAATTAACCATTCCATCACCGGAATTGGAGATGGAACCGAGCTCCTCCGGCCATCCATGGCAGAAGGACCCATTTGTAAAGTCCCAAATCTTCCCAAGGGTCCAAATGAAAGTTTTCAATCCTTTCTTCCTTCCAATGTGCTGAACTTTGAAAATTCCTAGAAAATCGTAGAAAATTCAAAAAAATGTAAAACCAGTTGGACTTGAATCTTTATTTCAAACTCTATCACTTTTTTTTTATGACCATGTTATGAAAATAGATGGTTTGTGCTGTATTTAAAATAGAAGTAAGTGAGTGCTTGTTATTTCATGTGAGTGATATTTCTGATTTGTAAATTCAATAGAAAATTGCAGGAGATTCCAAAAATTGCAAAACCAGTTTTGTTGGAAACTAGATTTTGAACTCTACAACTTCTATTAAGTAAGTTTGATATGAAACTAAATACTTTTGAATCTATATTAAATATATATCATGAGAGTGTAGTGTCCATAGTTCCAATTTGTTCCTGCATGTTAACTTTGTGATCATGATTTTTGATATGCAATCTCCATAGATTAAGTATGAAGTGATGTGGAATTTTCAAACCTAAGTTTGTTTTGTAATTTAAATTCTTTTAAGTTGAACAATTCAATTTGTTTTACAGCAGAATTAGCTAGGTCTTTTCAATAAAGTTTATCTAATTAAATCTTTTAGTCAGAATCTTTTAAACATGCAATTAATCTGTGATTAAATTTTCAAAACTTTATGACCCTAATTATCCAGGGCTCACATTCAATTTTGAATTTAATTTAAACTTGAATACTTAATTTCTGCTTCCAATTAAGTTAATGCTATAGTCATGAGTTAATGCTTTTGATTCAAGGCTTAGATTCCTTTTTATACCATGAGTTCTTGAGTGTTAGCGTTTGGATAGCAACTTTACCATGAAGTAAATGAAAGTGTGTGCATCCATTAAACTCCGTCCTGCATATCATGTAGACTCGATCTCTCCCGCTGACGGAAGTTACCAACTAATCCCGGAACCAGAAGGAGGTTGTTCTGAAGACCCTAAGAGCTTCGTCAGGGAATTCTCTGAAGGCCTGAACCAAAGTTCGGACGTTATTAACTTGACTAACCCCAGCCCCACCAGTAAAGGCAAGCCCCGGTGCATAACCCAGTAATTTAAATTACTACATTATGCAATCTAATACTTATATATCATATCCTGCATTAAGTCTAGGAGTTGAAATGGAACCCTAGATGCAATGATACTAGGAACCAATGTTTTGAACCTGAGTCCATATCGGCTAGATGCTTTGCTAAATAGGACCGGTAGAAGTCGGGTGATTTCCTGTCACTCGCGCGATATAGGAATTGTAATGTTTACGTTCCGGTTATCACTATAAGGATGACGGACGGGAGTTTTGTGAGGTATCATGATTGAGGTGATACCCCGTCTGTGTTGTTGAATTGGATAAGGCCGCAGGATGTGTTAGTGGTGATTAAGCATTTGAAAGTACTAACCACATGCCGCGAAATATGGTAAGCGGTAAGCCTAGTAGCCAATCAGCCCGAGGAGTGGACATACCTCCCACCACTTGTCTTGCTTCTTCTGGTTACTTATGTTCGACTGAGGAAATACGTGTTGCAAGGGCAACCAGGAATACGGGTTTTGTAGTCGCGCTACAGACGTATGTCCTGCACGAGTGATGTGGGTATGTTCCTGCAGTCGCTTGTGGTGGATCTGATCCACGAGTTGGAATGAAAGGCAAACGGTTGCTTCGGAACAATCGTTGGATGTTTCCAAGCGTGTGAGTTAGGTTTACCTTGCAAGGTTAAATTCGATTCAGAATCGTCCGCCTCTCACGAAGATTGAGACTGCTTAATCCCTTTATCACATAGAGTAACAAGAGCGACTTTATGATAAGTAATTCTGATGGTTGAGATAAAGAGCTCTACCTTGCTTGCTTAGTTATAAGTGCTTATCTAGAATGGATAATCACATAGAACTTGAAAGCTAAAAGTTGAAAATAAGGATCTACTTTTAGTTGCTTTTCAGCTGAAACTAAACCCAGAACTATTATAAGCCTTCATAAGTCTAGTTATGGGCTAAAGTATACCCAATCCCAGGTAAGCCTTGCTGAGTATTAGTATGCTCAGCCTTGCTAGTTGTATGTTTTTCAGGTGATATCTGTGAAGACCCTACTCTTCCCTTGCCTTGGTCCTGTGCTCTTACAGAAGGTTGGTCCGTGGAATGGATTCCGTCCCCGGCCAGCACTGGTGATAACGGGTGATGTCATGCCCGGGCTTAGCATGACATCCGTCTAAACGACATGTTGTAATCATCGCGTACGTTTTCCTCTGCTAAAAACCATAGCTTTAACGGTTTGTAACCTTTTCTCTAGATTTGAAACTTCACACTTCGTTGGGAAACTCTTGTAATATGATTCTCTGTGATGTAAAATGTGATGGTGATTGTATCTCTGGACTCACCTTCGTGTGAGGTAACCTTATTTGATCCTGTGTATCGGTGGTTTATCGGGACGTTACCCGACAGACCAAGGGATTATACCGTTTGAAGCACGTTGGAGCCCTCGGGAGTGGACTCGCATACTTGAGCCGGTATAATTCAGGTTGGTTCTGCCACAGCTGGTATCAGAGCTATAAGGTTACCCTGGAGATACATTTTACCTTAAAAATGCTTTCAGTATAAAAGTATGACCAACAAAATGTTTGGTAAAGTCACGTTGGATTCGTTAAGAATTATGTATAGTACGTAAAGCCCTAGGATGATGTTTAAGGGAAAATAGAGGTGGCTATATTATATATATAACCCTAACTACCAGCATTACTTTTCTATCAAAACTTAAATTCATGCACAACCAACCTTACTTTCTGTAACGACATTTTCGATCGTGAGGTAAGAAGGTAAGGATCCTCAGCCAACTGAGGGAGCTTGGCCTTCCCGTCGGTGATGCGAACCGAACGCTGTTTCTCAAGCAGTGGCCTACTTGAGATGCTGCCAATGTACCAACTTCGGTTGACTACATTGGGAGTATATAGTTAGGTAAGGGGGTATGAACAACAACATCCCCGCATTTTGCGGTACCCCTGTGAATACGTTGTTTCGATAACGTATGTTAATGTTGTCTGTACGGCGGTAATTGTACAGATGCTGTTTCTATAGTAAACAGTAATGATTGGGGAACGCTTTCATGATATGCTGGCATGAAAGGTTCATTGGTTATATATATTGTGGTTTTCTGCAGGTACACTAACCACGAATACGAAACTAGGACGGATAGGGTTTATCGACTAGTTAATAGTGAGAGACGTATGTATTATGCCACCGAAACTAACCACGTAAGTCCGAAGATATTCGGCAGTTGTTTTTGGTTTGTGAGGACGAGTAGAACGTGCATGCATAACTCATCAAAAATGCAATGTGTGTTTTGGTTCTTCTAAGGATGTGTGGTAGAATGTTAGTCTTTGGTGTGGTTAGCGGGATTCTTGTAGTAGTGTTGGTTAAGTCTCTTAAGTATCTTTCTGCTTTCCAGCCCTTGCTATATCAAAATCAGTTGTCTCGTCCTATTTACCTTGTAAGTCTTCAGCAGGGTAAATAAATTCTATCATCTGAATTTTTGTTTCAGATGGTTGGAGCCACACGTGGAACCCTGGAAGGTTTCCGGGCAGATCAATCCAGCAAATCCCAACAACCATCTCTATCACTTTCACATCTAGCCGAGGTTATGGCTCGGCAAACTGAACTTCTCAACCTGTTGGTACAAGCACAGCAGAATCAACAACACCAGCAGTCACAAGGTCGTGATGAACCTCTGGTAGCAACCTATCAAGATTTCCTCAGCACTCAGCCCCCGCTGTTCAGCAAAGCGGAGGAACCCTTGGATGCCGATGCTTGGCTCCGCACCATTGAATCTAAGTTTGCTCTTCTTACGATTCCATGTGCGGACTCCAACAAGGCTTATTTTGCTGCCCAACAATTGCACGGAGCTGCTCGTATTTGGTGGGATACTTTTTGTGCTATGCAAACTGATGGTCATGCTATCTCCTGGGAAGAATTCCGTAATGCCTTCAGGGCACATCATATACCTGAAGGGCTGATAGAACGGAAACTGACTAAGTTCTTAGCACTTACTCAAGGCACCCGCACCGTACTGCAATATGCACAAGCATTTAATCACCTGTGTCAGTATGCGGGCTATCATGCTGATAATGATGCCAAGAAGCAAGATCGTTTTCGTCGAGGTTTGAATACTAAGCTCAAAGAACATCTGAATCTTGTCAAGGCGAATACTTTCAGTGAGCTGGTCAACATGGCACTAACTCAGGAGGATTGCATTACGGCACACCGTGCCGAAAAGAAGCGAAGGATCTCTACTGAACCCACGAGCCTTCAACCCTCGCAGTATCAATTGGTTCAGAATGTACCGCCTAGGGCGCCACAGCGTAATGCCTTGATCAGCAAGTTAGCCTTCAGGCCGCTTCAACGATAAGAAGAGTATCAACCTCCTGTACCTCTACAACAACCACAACAAATTGGCCTACGGCCAAATGTTCAATGAGCTCGACAGAAAAGCAACACTCATTGCTGTTTAAAGTGCGGAAGTGCGGATCACCTCCTTAGAAATTGTCCGCAACTCAAGAAACCTAATCAAGGGCAGAGTTCCAGTCAGAATGATTAGAACAAGAGTAAGAGGCCGATGATGCAAGTCCGGCAAGGACAAATCAATTTTACTACCCTTGCAGAACTTCCGGATGGAGCTCCTATTATGTCGGGTACATTCTTCATACACCATAAACCAGTTGTTACATTATTCGATTCTGGAGCAACTCATAGTTTCATCAGTAACAACTGTGGTACCCGAATAGGATTTGATCTCTGCTCTACTAAAGGGTCATATATGATTTCTACCCCTGGAGGGAAGATTACTTCTAACCAAATGGTTAAAAGTGTGCCAATTCAGTTCGGCAGTAAACTAATCAAGACTGATTTAGTACTGCTAGATCTAGAGGGTATTGATGTTATACTCGGGACAAATTGGATGACAGAACATGGAGTACTGTTAGACATCTCATCCCGAGTTATTGAGATTAACTCACCACATCAAGAAGCTATTATCCTCTATCTGCCTCAGCAAGAGTATTTGCACTCTTGCACTTATGCCATCACAGACGTCAAAGTAAAAGATATCCCAGTAGTCTGTGAATATCCCGATGTCTTTCCGGACGACTTGCCTGGAATGCCACCTGACAGAGATATTGAGTTCATTATTGAACTCCAACCAGGCACAGCTCCTATCTCGAAGAGGCCGTATCGCATGCCTCCAAATGAATTGGCTGAATTGAAAATTCAACTCCAAGATCTTCTTGATAAAGGTTTCATACGCCCAAGTGTGTCACCTTGGGGTTGTCCTGCTCTCTTCGTAAAGAAGAAAGACAATAGCCTAAGGCTATGTGTGGATTATCGTCCACTCAATGCGGTTACTATCAAAAATAAGTACCCTCTTCCCCGCATTGACATCTTGTTCGATCAGTTAGCTGGAGCTAAGGTCTTTTCTAAGATTGACTTACGCTCTGGTTATCATCAGATCAAGATTAGGCCATGTGACATTCCAAAAACGGCCTTTTCAACCAGATATGGACTTTATGAATATCTGGTTATGTCATTTGGGCTTACCAATGCACCGGCATATTTCATGTATCTTATGAATTCAGTCTTTATGCCGGAACTTGACAAATTCGTCGTGGTCTTCATCGACGATATTCTGATATATTCCAAGACTAAAGAAGACCATGCTAATCATCTACGTGTCGTGCTTCAATGATTACGTGATCATCGTCTTTATGCCAAATTCTCAAAATGTGAATTTTGGCTAGATAGTGTGAAATTTTTGGGACACACTATCTCTAGTGAAGGCATATCAGTTGATCCAACCAAAGTCCAGGAAGTTATGGATTGGAAACCTCCAACTTCAGTCCATCAAATTCGAAGTTTCCTTGGATTGGCGGGATATTATCGCTGATTCATTCCGGACTTCTCTAAAATAGCCAAACCTATGACTGAGCTACTTAAGAAAGAAGTTAAGTTTCGCTGGGATGATAAATGTGATGAAGCATTCCACACTTTGAGAAGACTTCTAACAACTGCCCCAGTGCTAGCTCAGCCAGATAATACTCAGCCTTTTGATGTCTACTGTGATGCTTCGGGAACTGGCCTTGGTTGTGTTCTTATGCAAAACAACCGAGTCATTGCTTATGCATCCCGAGCACTTCGGAGCCATGAACAAAATTATCCAACTCATGATCTTGAATTAGCAGCGGTTATTCATGCTCTCAAGATCTGGAGACATCATCTTATGGGTACTAAGTGTAACATCTACACTGACCATAAGAGCCTCAAGTATATCTTCACCCAAGCTGACTTAAATATGAGGCAAAGGAGTTGGTTAGAATTGATTAAAGACTACGATCTTGAGGTACATTACCATCCTGGCAAGGCCAATGTGGTTGCGGATGCCCTTAGCCGCAAGGCACATTGTCACTGTTTATCCATAACAACCTTCAGTGACACTCTCTGCAATCAAATGAGGAAACTCAATTTAGAAATTATTCCTCAAGGTAGTCTGAATCTTTTATCGATCGAGTCTACCCTTCAAGATAAAATTATCAAGTCTCAACTACATAATGAGGGTATCAAAATTATCAAATCAAAGTTATCTCAGGGAGAAGTTAAATATAAATGTTTTCACACTGATCATCAAGGAACTTTATGGTTCAACAATCGAATTGTTGTACCTAAAGATCATCAGCTTCGCAAGCAAATCCTTGATGAGGCACATCTATCCAAGTTCTCTATTCATCCTGGTAGTACCAAAATGTATCAAGATCTACGACAGAATTTTTGGTGGACCAGAATGAAAAGAGAAATTGCTAAATATGTATCCGAGTGCGATACGTGCCAGAGAGTCAAAGCTAGTCATCTCAAGGCACCTGGTACACTTCAGTCACTACCCATTCCGTCATGGAAATGGGAAGACATCAGTATGGATTTCATTGTTGGTCTTCCCAATACCCCTCAAAAGCATGACTCCATATGGGTAATCATTGATAGACTTACTAAAACTGCTCATTTTCTTCCCGTGCGTACTATCTACACCACTAAGAAGTATGCCGAAGTCTATCTAGATCAAATTGTTCGGTTGCATGGTATCCCTAAGACCATTATTTCTGATCGAGGGCCCCAATTCATCGCGCGCTTCTGGGAACAGTTGCAGTCTGCTCTTGGAACTAAACTAATTCGAAGCTCTGCATATCATCCCCAGACTGATGGACAGACTGAGCGAGTCAACCAAATTCTTGAAGACATGCTCCGAGCTTGTGTTATTCACTATGGTACAAGCTGGGACAAATGTCTTGCTTTGGCTGAATTTTCTTACAATAACAGTTATCAAACTAGCCTTCAGATGGCTCCTTTTGAAGCATTACACAGTCGCAGATGTCGAACTCCTTTGAGTTGGTCCGAGACCGGTGAACGCAAAATCTTTAGACCAGATCTAGTTGTCGAAGCCGAAGATAAAGTCAAGATTATTCAAGCCAACCTTAAAATAGCTCAGTCCAGACAGAAAAGCTATGCAGATAAAAGAAGGAAGCCACTGCAGTTCCAAGTAGGAGATTTTGTTTATCTCCGAGTATCTCCTACCAAGGGTGTTCAGCATTTTGGCATAAAAGGAAAATTAGCACCACGGTATGTTGGACCCTTTGAGATCCTTAAGATCTGTGGCCCAGTGGCTTACCAAATTCGCCTTCCATCTCAATTGGCTGCCGTTCACGATGTCTTCCATGTCTCTCAACTCAAGAAATGTATTAAAGTACCTATGGAGATCATTGAAACCACCGCCATTGAGATTGAACCTGATCTATCTTACGCTGAGCAACCTATTCAAATTTTGGATACCAAGGAAAGAGTCACCAGAAGAAAGACAGTTAAGATGTACAAGATTTTATGGGATCACCACACCGAAGAAGAAGCAACTTGGGAAACAGAATCTTATCTCCAACAAAATTTCCCAAACTTCCTTCAAGCCAATCCTCAAACCTAACCGTCTGATTCTTTCTGCCTTCGAATCTCGGGACGAGATTCTTTTTAGGGGGGAGGGCTGTGACACCCTAGGTGTCAATTTGTGTCACATTAGGTATGAAATGTAATGCATGTGTTGAAATGTATAAGGTTGGATATATTTGTAGAAGTAAGACCCTATGTGTAATTTTATAAAAATATGAGTCCTTTTGTGCAAAATGCATGAGTTACAAAGGTAATTTTCAAAAGTTACTAGGGGCCAAATTATAAGAATGCAAGTGATCATGACAGTTCTGAAAACTTGCATTAAGGCCCAAAGTTATGTGTATAAATATGTAACAAGGACAAATCTTTATAAAACTTAAAGTTAGTCCAAAATTTCAAAATAAAGTTGCATACTTTGAGTTTTTGAATTCAAACCCTAAAGCAATGTTGTAGAGCTTGAAAAGTTACACATTTTCTATTTTGGTCATTTCCCCATTAGAACTCTGTATCAGTGGGAAATTTGGCTTTACTTTCAGGCCCTTGAAGTTTTTGCAATTTGCAAACAGGTCCTTGGCGCCCTCAACCTTTCTTCCTCCTCTGGCTGTTTCCTCTGTTCCTCTGTTTTATTTACTGCTCACCGCCGCCGCCGCCATTCCTCGAAGTCAGGCCACGGCAGTGCAGCCCCCTTACCCTCTCACCCTCATGCGCCTCCCCTAGCCCGGTCCGCCGCTTTAGCCCCCCTCCATGGCCCCTTCCTGCTCTGCCACGCGCGCGCCACCGGCCGCCTAAACGCCGCCAGTACTGCCCCCTCCACGCCGCCGTGGACCTCGGCCTGGCGCCCCTCCCTTATCTTCTCCTCCCTATAAATACCAGCCCCGGGACCTCTGGAAGCTATTCCCCCACTTGCTAGCGCCTCTCCCTCGCCGCAGCTCAGATTCCCGCGCCACCGTGCCGCTGCCGCTCCTGCCTCCCGCCGGCGACCCCCTTCCCGGCTTCCCCAAGTCCGGCCAAGGCCTCAAAAGGGTGCGCCCGGATGCCCTCTTCCTCCCCACCCCCTTCTCCTGGCTAATTAACCATTCCATCACCGGAATTGGAGATGGAACCGAACTCCTCCGGCCATCCATGGCAGAAGGACCCATTTGTAAAGTCCCAAATCTTCCCAAGGGTCCAAATGAAAGTTTTCAATCCTTTCTTCCTTCCAATGTGCTGAACTTTGAAAATTCCTAGAAAATCGTAGAAAATTCAAAAAAATGTAAAACCAGTTGGACTTGAATCTTTATTTCAAACTCTATCACTTTTGTTTTATGACCATGTTATGAAAATAGATGGTTTGTGCTGTATTTAAAATAGAAGTAAGTGAGTGCTTGTTATTTCATGTGAGTGATATTTCTGATTTGTAAATTCAATAGAAAATTGTAGGAGATTCCAAAAATTGCAAAACCAGTTTTGTTGGAAACTAGATTTTGAACTCTACAACTTCTATTAAGTAAGTTTGATATGAAACTAAATACTTTTGAATCTATATTAAATATATAACATGAGAGTGTAGTGTCCATAGTTCCAATTTGTTCCTGCATGTTAACTTTGTGATCATGATTTTTGATATGCAATCTCCATAGATTAAGTATGAAGTGATGTGGAATTTTCAAACCTAAGTTTGTTTTGTAATTTAAATTCTTTTAAGTTGAACAATTCAATTTGTTTTACAGCAGAATTAGCTAGGTCTTTTCAATAAAGTTTATCTAATTAAATCTTTTAGTCAGAATCTTTTAAACATGCAATTAATCTATGATTAAATTTTCAAAACTTTATGACCCTAATTATCCAGGGCTCACATTCAATTTTGAATTTAATTTAAACTTGAATACTTAATTTCTGCTTCCAATTAAGTTAATGCTATAGTCATGAGTTAATGCTTTTGATTCAAGGCTTAGATTCCTTTTTATACCATGAGTTCTTGAGTGTTAGCGTTTGGATTGCAACTTTACCGTGAAGTAAATGAAAGTGTGTGCATCCATTAAACTCCGTCCTGCATATCATGTAGACTCGATCTCTCCCGCTGACGGAAGTTACCAACTAATCCCGGAACCAGAAGGAGGTTGTTCTGAAGACCCTAAGAGCTTCGTCAGGGAATTCTCTGAAGGCCCGAACCAAAGTTCGGACGTTATTAACTTGACTAACCCCAGCCCCACCAGTAAAGGCAAGCCCCGGTGCATAACCCAATAATTTAAATTACTACATTATGCAATCTTATACTTATATATTATATCCTGCATTAAGTCTAGGAGTTGAAATGGAACCCTAGATGCAATGATACTAGGAACCAATGTTTTGAACCTGAGTCCATATCGGCTAGATGCTTTGCTAAATAGGACCGGTAGAAATCGGGTGATTTCCTGTCACTCGCGCGATATAGGAATTGTAATGTTTACATTCCTGTTATCACTATAAGGATGACGGACGGGAGTTTTGTGAGGTATCATGATTGAGGTGATACCCCGTCTGTGTTGTTGAATTGGATAAGGCCGCAGGGTGTGTTAGCGGTGATTAAGCATTTGAAAGTACTAACCACATGTCGCGAAATATGGTAAGCGGTAAGCCTAGTAGCCAATCGGCCCGAGGAGTGGACATACCTCCCACCACTTGTCTTGCTTCTTCTGGTTACTTATGTTCGACTGAGGAAATACGTGTTGCAAGGGCAACCAGGAATACGGGTTTTGTAGTCGCGCTACAGACGTATGTCCTGCACGAGTGATGTGCGTATGTTCCTGCAGTCACTTGTGGTGGATCTGATCCACGAGTTGGAATGAAAGGCAAACGGTTAATTCGGAACAATCGTTGGATGTTTCCAAGCGTGTGAGTTAGGTTTACCTTGCAAGGTTAAATTCGATTCAGAATCGTCCGCCTCTCACGAAGATTGAGACTGCTTAATCCCTTTATCACATAGAGTAACAAGAGCAACTTTATGATAAGTAATTCTGATGGTTGAGATAAAGAGCTCTACCTTGCTTGCTTAGTTATAAGTGCTTATCTAGAATGGATAATCACATAGAACTTGAAAGCTAAAGTTGAAAATAAGGATCTACTTTTAGTTGCTTTTCAGCTGAAACTAAACCCAGAACTATTATAAGCCTTCATAAGTCTAGTTATGGGCTAAAGTATACCCAATCCCAGGTAAGCCTTGCTGAGTATTAGTATGCTCAGCCTTGCTAGTTGTATGTTTTTCAGGTGATATCTGTGAAGACCCTAGTCTTCCCTTGCCTTGGTCCTGTGCTCTTACAGAAGGTTGGTCCGTGGAATGGATTCCGTCCCCGGCCAGCACTGGTGATAACGGGTGATGTCATGCCCGGGCTTAGCATGACATCCGTCTAAACGACGTGTTGTAATCGTCGCGTACGTTTTCCTCTGCTAAAAACCATAGCTTTAACAGTTTGTAACCTTTTCTCTAGATTTGAAACTTCACACTTCGTTGGGAAACTCTTGTAATATGATTCTCTGTGATGTAAAATATGATGGTGATTGTATCTCTGGACTCACCTTCGTGTGAGGTAACCTTATTTGATCCTGTGTATCGGTGGTTTATCGGGACGTTACCCGACAGGCCAAGGGATTATATCGTTTGAAGCACGTTGGAGCCCTCGGGAGTGGACTCGCGTACTTGAGCCGGTATAATTCAGGTTGGTTCTGCCACACCATCACTCCTCTTCAGGCAGTCAGTCATCCGTGGGCAACTACGATGACTTTTAGTCTTGTTTGAGTTGGTGACATCCTAGTTGTAATTAGTGTAGAAAAAAATGTGACATAGGTAGTGCGTAGTCTACCTAGATCTAGAGCCACTTGTTGTGTTATATGTGGCATCTGTACTTATGAAATGGCTTGCAGTAGTTAAAGTGCCTTGATGTAAGATATAAGGACCACCAGTGTTTGAGTAGTAATCTAAACCTCGTGCTTTACCATCTTGCTCAATATCCTTGCATCTGAAATGAGTCGATTGAATGGAACATATGAATTACATTCCTATTTGGTAATTGTATATCATCTGAAATTGGAGTAAGGATATGGTTGATAATGGATATCTCCTTTGTTTCAGATGGTTGGAGCCACTCACAGAACCCCGGAAGGTTTCTGGGCAGATCAGGCCAGCGGTTCTCAGCAACCGCCACCACCACCTCCAAATCTAGCTGAGGTCATGGCCCGACAAATAGAACTCCTCAATCAGCTTGTGCAGGCTCAAATGGGCCAATTCCATTACCAGTCCCGAGGCCGAGATGAACCTCTATCGGCCAGTTATCAAGACTTCCTCAGCACCCAGCCTCCGCTGTTCCATAAGGCGGACGAGCCCCTTGACGCTGACGCTTGGCTCTGTACCATCGAGTCCAAGTTCGCCTTATTATCTGCCCCATGTTCATATGAGAACAAAGTGCTCTTTGCAGCTCAACAACTCCATGGCACTGCCTGCATCTGGTGGGATAATTATTATGCCATGCAGCCTGCCGGTCATGTCGTCACTTGGGACGAGTTTCGGACCGCTTTTCGAGTGCACCACATCCCCGAAGGACTCATTGAGCGAAAGCTCAATGAATTTCTGAATCTGACTTAAGGGACCCGCACCATTCTGCAATATGCACAAGTCTTCAACCACTTGTGCCAGTACGCGGGATACCATGCGGACAATGATGCCCGCAAAAGAGATCGTTTTTGTTGAGGCCTGAATACCAAAATTAAGGAATGACTAAATTTGGTAAGGGCTAACAATTTCAATGAGCTGGTCAACATGGCCATCACTCAGGAAGACTGCATTTCAGCCCACAAAGCAGAAAAGAAAAGGAAGACACCTACAGGGCCTTCAGCTACGCAACCGTCAAGGTATCGGTTGGTTCCGAGCACCGCTCCCCGAGCACCGCCTCGAAGTAACATGCCTGGCAGATGGGTAGCTAGACCACCCCAGCATGCACGATTCAATCGACCACCGACACCACAATTTCAGCAGCAACAACAACAGGGTCCGCGGCCAAGTTTTCCGCCAGTTAACCAAGGAAACAACAACTATCATTGTTTCAACTGCGGAAGCCCGTCCCACTTCATCAAGGATTGCCCTCAACCTAGGAGATCCTTCCAAGGGCAAACATCCAACCCAATCGGCAAGGGCAAGGGCAAGAAACAAGTGGTCCAAGTCCGCCTGGGAAGGGTGAACCTCACCACTCTCTCCGAACTCCCCGAGGGGACACCAATAATGACAGGTATTTTCTCTATCAACCATCAACCCGTAATTGTTCTTTTTGACTCTGGTGCCACCCATAGTTTTGTCAGTTCAAAGTGTGGAACAAAATTAGGCTTAGACCTTTATCCTATTAGTGGGGTATATATGATAGCAACTCTTGGCGGTAAAATCTCCTCAAACCAAGTTTGTAGAAGCGTGCCAATTCAAATGGGTAAAAATCTGATGAGGACAGATTTACTATTACTGGACCTAGAAGGAATGGATGTTCTTTTAGGTATGAATTGGATGACCCAGCATCAAGTGTCATTAGATATCTCTTCCCCTTCCCGAACTGTGGAGATAGATTCACCTGAGTATGAACCTACCATTCTCTATCTTCCACAACGGGAGTACATTAACTCCTGCACCTATGCTACAACCGAGATCAAGTTAAAGGATATCCCTATCATCTGTGAATACCCAGATGTCTTTCCAGACGATTTGCCTGGAATGCCCCCAGATTGAGATATCGAGTTTATCATAGAACTCCAACCTGGCACAACCCCTATCTCTAAGAGACCTTATCGTATGCCTCCTAACGAATTAGCCGAGTTAAAAATCCAACTTTATGATCTCCTTGATAAGGGTTTCATTTGTCCGAGTGCATCACCATGGGGTTGTCCAGCCTTATTCGTGAAAAAGAAAGATAATAGCCTTAGGCTATGTGTAGATTATCGTCCTCTCAATGCGGTGACTATCAAAAACAAGTATCCCCTACCCCGCATTGATATTCTCTTTGATCAGCTAGCCGGAGCTAAAGTATTCTCAAAGATTGATCTTCGTTTCGGCTATCATCAAATTAAGATCCGGCCAAGTGACATTCCAAAAATGGCCTTCTCCACCCGGTATGGCTTATATGAATAACTAGTCATGTCGTTTGGTCTTACTAATGCTCCAGCATATTTCATGTATCTCATGAATTCTGTCTTCATGCAAGAACTCGACAAATTTGTTGTGGTCTTCATTGATGACATTCTGATCTACTCTAAAAATCCAGAATGCAAAACATCTTCATGTTATTCTTCAGCGGTTAAGAAACCACCACTTATACGCCAAATTTTCTAAATGCGAGTTCTGGTTAGATACTATGAAATTTTTGGGCCATACTATTGTGACATCCAGGTAATAAGGGATATAGACTCTAAACTCTAGTGTGGAGTAGGCATGTTTGTTATGGGTAGTACCAAGGGCTAAGGGTATGTTTGTAATTTCTATATAATATAGGCTCTTAAGTGTATGATGGGTGGTTTGGCAAGTATCCTTGAAACCTAGGATAAATATAATGTTAGGTGCAAAAATTTATGTTATCATAAGGAGAATAAGCCCTTAAGTAAGTGTAAGGGCCTATATGTAAATAAACATAAGCTATAGGGTCTTTTATGCAAATAACTGCGGAATAGAAGTAACTTTCATGTTTACCTGAGGGCCTACTTGTAAAAAATACTAGTTATCATAACATTTCATGAATGTTTGCAAATATGTCAAAAATTTGATCAAAACTTTGTTTGGTAAGGACAGGGGTAATTTAAATTCTACCTTGATTCAAAATTCAACTTGCAATGTTGCAAACTTTGGGTTTCTAAAGTTGAGTCCTAAAGCAAGTTTGTAGAGCTTGAAAAACTCTACAACTTTTATTTTGGACTTTTTCTCATTTGATCTTTGGATCAGTGAGGATTTTTAGTTTTCTAAAAAACCTTTGAACTTTCCAAGATTTCCAAATCAGCCCCTGGATTTCTTTTCCCCTTCTTCTACCTCTGCACCCTCTGCTCTGCTGCTACCTGCTCTGCCGCCGGCGCAGGACCTCCCCCCTGGCCACTGCCCGGCCCTCGCCGCTGTTCAGCTCCTGCCCACTCTCTCCCCACACGTTCCCCCTACTCCTGCCGCCGCTGTAGCCCTTCCCCGGTGTCCTCCCGCGCGCGCGCCACGGTGTTCCCGAGCGCTCGCCGGCCACCACCTCGCCGCCCGCCGTTCTGGGCACAGTCGTGCCCATTCCTTTCTACTTCCTTTTCCTTCGCTTCTGCAAAGCAAACATTGTCACAAACCCAACCACATTTCCCCTTCCTTCAGCTGCTTTGCCATACCTTCTTCCTCGTAACACCGAGCCGCCGCCATTGCTTCTCACCGGAATACTCCCCACTCGCTCCACCCCGCTAAAATTCACTTGGCCAATTGCTTCTCCACCTTCTTCCCTAGCTCCTCGACTTGATCTAGTCCAGCCCCCACCCTTCCTTCGCCGGATTTGCCCTCACCCCGAGCCGCCGGTCACCGGAGCCGCCCGAGCTCGACTCCGTCGTCGATAGCACCCTCCACGGGGTCTCCAGCCCACTCAGGTATACAGATCGACTCCCCGTGCTCGTGCGCGTGTTTGACCTCCGTGTTCGCCGGTCCTTTGCCGGGAACGGCGATGCGCCGCCACGGCCGCCGCACCTTCTCGTCGACGGCCAAGTTCCACTGCCACCCTTCAAGCGTACCCCTTCCGGTGTACTCACCGAGTCCCGTAGGTCGTGCTTAGCCTGTCCTCCTCGCCGGAAAGCTCGCCGCCGGCGAGAACACCACCAAAGCCGACCGGCTGGCCATCACCAAGGTTGGGCAGGGACCCAGCTGCAATTAGAGTTCTCATCCTAGGGATCCCAGTGCAAAGATACCGAAACCCCCCACCCCGAAGTGCTTTGTTATTTCATATGATGCTGCTGCTGTCTTGTAAATTTCATAACAAACTGTAGAAAAATCCAAAAATTACAAAACTAGTTTTACTAGAAATTAGATTTTAAATCCTACAACTTTTGTTAAATGAGTTTGGTTTGAATCTGAATATTTTTGAATCTATTTTCACTCTAAGACGAGGGGGTTTAATACGCATAGCTCCTACATATTAACTTTGTTAATAATGATTTTTGGTATCCAAATTCTATAGATTATGTATGAACTAGTATAGAATTTTCAAACCTATTCTTATTTTGTAACTTGAGTTCTTTTAAAATTTGGACATTTCAATTTAATTCATACTAGAATTAGTTAAGTATGTCTGCTAAAGCTTAATTAATTAGATCTTTTTGTCATAATAAGTATATAATTAATCAATGATTAAACTTTCAAGACTTCACAATTTTATTTACCTAAACTTTGAATTCAAATTGAGATTTGAAGTTAAACTTAAAATGTTTCAAATCCTGTTTTCAGTACATTCAATGATATAGTCAAAAGTTATGTATAAATGATAATTTAAGGCAAAAACTTCTTTTGTTTCACCAGTTCTTGAGTGTTAACCTCTTAAAGTGCAATTTTGCTATGAAATAAATGAAAGAGTGTACATTCCTTAATGTTATATTTTCGCATATCATGTAGAACCGTTTACTCTCGCCGACGGTGACTACGAGCTAATCTCGGATCATGCCGTAGAAGTTTCCGAAGACCCCGAGAGCACCATCGAAGGTCTAACTGAAGCTCCGAACCAAAGTTCAGCAAACCCTGACACTACTGCCCCCAACTCTACACAAGAAGGCAAGCCCCGGACATAACCCACTATTTTAACTACACTGCAATCTATATCTATTTACGTATTCTATGCATTAAGTTCTTAGGAATTGCTTGAAACCCTAGTTGCATTTCCCTAGGAACCAATGTATTGAATATTAGCACTTGAGTCCGACTAGCTGCTATGCTAATAGGACCGGTAGAAGTCGGGTGATTCCCTATCACTCGCGCGATATAGGAGTTGTAATGTTTACATCCCTGTTGTCACTATAAGGATGACGGACGGGAGTTTTGTGAGATATCATGGTTGAGATGATACCCCGTCTGTGTTGTTGAATTTGATAAGGTCGCAGTGTGTGGTAGTGCGAGTTAAGCATTTGAAAGTACTAACCACATGCCGTGAAATATGGTAAGCGGTAAGTCTAGTAACCAATCGGCCCGAGGAGTGGACATACCTCCCACCACTCGTCTTGCTTCTTCTGGTTACTTAAGTTCGACGTGTGGGAATACGTGTTGCAAGGGCAACCAGGAGTACGGGTTTTGTAGTCGTGCTACAGACGTACGTCCTGCACTTTGGAAGTGCGTATGGTCCTGCAGTCGCTTGTGGTAGCTTTGATCCACGAGTCGGAATGAAAGGCAAACGGTTGCTTCAGAACGACCCTTTGGTGTTCCAAGCGTGTGAGTTAGGTTTATCCTTGCAAGGTTGAATTCGATTTAGAATCGTCCGCTTCTCACGAAGATTGAGACTGCTTGATCCCTTTACCACATAGAGTAACAAGAGAAATTTCATGATTATCAAAGATGATGTTTGGCTAAAGTTTCTACCATGCTTGAATAGCTATAGGTGCCTACCTAGAATGAATAATCACATAGAACTTGAAAGCTAAAAGTTGACATTAAGGATCTACTCTTTGATGCTTTTCAGCTGAAAACTCTACCCAAAGCTAAAAGCCTTCATAAGTCTAGTTACATGGCTATGTATACCATGAACGGGTAAGCCTTGCTGAGTATTAGAATACTCAGCCTTGCCTTGTGACTTTTGTTCAGGTAATTCTCCTGACGACTCAGCTCTGCCTGTACCGTGGCCCTATCCTCTGCCTGATGGTTGGTCCGTGGAGTGGGACCCATCCCTGGCCAACGTAGACCCCTCCGAGTGATGTCATGCAAGGGCAAGCATGACATCCGCACTGACGACGTGTACAATGCCATACTTTAAACTCCACTGCATGACCTGAAACTCATGTTTGTTTTGTAATAATTTCCACGGTTGGGAAAGTTATGTCACTTTTAAACACTCATGTAATATATCTGCCTGTGATATAAAATGTGATGGCATTCATATCTCTGGACACGCCTTCGTGCGGGGTACCCTGTTTGATCCTGCATTCAGTGGTTTATCGGGACGCTACCCGACAGACCAAGGGATTATACCGTTTGAAGCACGTTGGAGCCCGCAGAAGTGGACTCACGTACTTGAACCGGTGTAATTCGAGTTGGTACTGCTACAGCTAGTATCAGAGCTAACAAGTGTACACTGGAGATGGGAAGTGCCTTAAAAATACTTTCGGTATAAAATTGGGCCAACAATGTATGTTGTAAAAGTACGTTGGATTCGTTAAGGTTGTGCTTAGTACGTAAAGCCCTAGGGTGATGTTTAAGGGAAAATAGAGGTGGCTGTACTATACATATATATAATTCTAACTCCCAGCATTACTTTTCCGTTAAAACTTAAATTCATGCATAACCCAATGTTACTTTCTGTAACGACACCTTCGATGATGAGGTAAGAAGGTAAGGATCCTCAGCCAACTGAGGGAGCTTGGCCTTCCCGTCGGTGATGTGAACCGAACGTTGTTTCTCAAGCAGTGGCTTACTTGAGATGCTGCCAATATACCAACCTCGGTTGATTATATTGGGAGTATATGGTTCAGCGCAGGGTATGGCGATCGCTGTTCATACCCCCGCATTTTGTGGTACCCCCCGTGAATACGTTGTTTCGACGACGTATGTTAACGTTGTCTGTACGGCGGTAATGGTACAGATGCTGTGTCTATAGTGGACAGTAATGATTGGGGATGCTTTCATGACATGCTGGCATGAAAGGTTCATTGGATGTATATTGTGATCTTTTGCAGGTATACTAACCACGATTAAGAGGTTAGGACGATTAGGATTTATCGGCTAGTTATTAGGGAGAGACGTATGTGTTATGCCACCGAGAATAATTGCGTAAGTCCGAAGGTATTCGGCAGTTGTTTCTGGTTGAGAGGATGAATAGTACGTGCATGCATAATTCCTTGACAAATAAAAGAATGCAATGTATGTTTAAGTTTGATAAGGATGAGTAGCATGTTGTTTATCTTTAATATGGGTTAGTGGGTTCATGTGGTAATGTTGGTCGAGAATCTTAAGTTTTTCATCCGGGTTCTAGATCTTGCGGTTGTCAATATCAGTCGTCTAGTTCCATTTGCCTTGTGATTTTCTAGCAAGGCAAACACATCTCACCATTTGCATTCTTGTGGCAGATGGCAGCTCCTTCCAATGTCTTTTGGGATCCGGAAGGGCATCTCCATACCAATGCCCTACACTGGGAAGGTTTCCCTCGTTTACTTTGGGAATCCTTACAGTCGTTTCACTATACGGAACCTCCCCAATATGATGTTGTTGAGTATCTGGAAGAAGGAGTTCACAGAGCTCAAGTCAGGATGACTATTCCTCAGCATCCTTTTCGCTCGCAATGGCAGCCCATTGAAATCAACATGATGGGCTATCGAATAGTGGATACCATTGAAGGAGTGGCATTAGAAGCAATTTATCATTTTTGTAATCAGCATCCGAAAGAAGTTAAAGACAGCCCATTGGGTTATTTTCAACGACAAGTCCCGATGAGCCAGAATGGAATCTCAGAATCATCCCTAAAAGTCATAGATTGGATGGTCCACCGGAGGAAGCGCTTCAAGGAATGATGCGGTTTATGAATGTACAGTACCACTATCAACTGCTCCTACGACGTGAAATGGGTCGGGTGATCCATATCGCGCGAAGTCACTATGGAGAGGCTGATAGACAGAATACTCAAGTTGATCAGCTTCGAGCTTTAGTGACTCAGAAGGATGAGATTATCGTAGCACGGGATGAAACCATCCTTCACTGTGAAGATCAGATCAACGAGAGTGATCATATAATCACTCAGCGGAACACCATCATTGAGTTCCTTCAGGAACAAATCCATGATCTGATCCTTGCAGCCGATGATGCTCAGGCTCAACTTGAAGAATTGCAGCAGCCACCGATACCTCCTGCCGCACCTGCAGTACCTGAAGCCGAAGAAGAAGATCCAGAGGAGATTGAGGGAGTCTCAGAACTTGATTCTGAGCATGGAGACCCTGTTCTCAGCCCCCACCATTCTTCTTCTGGCAGTCAGTCTTCTGTAGGCAACTTCGACGATTTCTAGTTGTTAAATCGTCGACTTTCTTTTAGTTGTAATCTGTGAGGAGTGAGATGCTTTAGTTAATATGTAGTTTGCTTAGACCTTGTGCCATTTGTTGTAACATAGATGGCCAGTGTATGGATCTTATAGTTATGTAATATGGGAAAACTATCAACATCCACATTGTAATACAAGCTTCATGTTTTTATCCCCTTGATCTTTATCTTGATGTTTTGAAAAGAGATGATTGAATGGAATGTGTGCATGGTTTATATGAATGTTGTATCCTCTAAAATTGGGAGTAAGATTATGTGATTAATAACGGACGTCTCCTTTATTTCAGATGGTTGGAGCCATGCGTGGAACCCCGGAAGGTTTCCGGGCAGAACAAGCCAGTGGTTCTCAACAGCCGCCCCCGCCACCTCCCAACCTAGCTGAGGTGATGGCGCGGCAAACGGAGCTTCTTAATCTGCTGGTACAAGCACAACAGAACCAGCAACGTCAACAGTTCCGAGGAGGTCGTGACGACTGTGACGCCCTGAAAATTCACTTAATAAAATCATGCGCTAGAGTAATTCATAAAAACGGTTCGACGTCAAAACCCTAACCCTAACCAGAGTGCTGTTCCGTTTCGCATCGCCCGCCCACGCGCGACCATCCGCCGTGATTAACGCAGACGCGACTCCCTCCCCTTTCTTTCTCTCCTCGCGCGAATACCGCGCGCGTGGCCGACCGGCCGCGACCGCTGCCGCAAATTGCGCCGGCGCTCCTCGTGCCGCGCGCGAACCCCCGCGCGCGCGTGGCCGACCGGCCGCGGTCGCCGCCGCGACCGGCGCCGACGCGCCCTTCCCCCTCTCTCTCCTTTCTCTCCCTCCCATTTCTTCCTTTTCTTTTTTTTCTTTTTCCAATCTCTCTCTCTTTCTTTCTTTCCTTTCTTCCCTTTTCCTTTTCCCTTTCTCCTCCCTTCTTCCTTTTCCCTTCTCTTTTCTCCTCTCCTCTCTTTCCCCTGCCTCTGCTCCCGAGCGCCCGCACGCCGCCCAGGCCGAGCGCCTGCACCGCCCCGGCCGTGCCGCGCACGCGCCCGCCCCGCGTGCTCCGCGTGTCCCGCGTAGGCCACGCACCTCGCCGCGCCGCCCGTCGCCCGCACGCCCGCCCTGGCCCGCGCCTCGCCGCGCCGCCCGCGCGCGCACGAGCGCGTGCCGCGCCGCCCGTCGCTGGCGCCCTGCCCGACCGCGCGCGCCGTCGCCCTGTGCCACGTGCACCGCCCCGCCCCCTGGCCGCGCCGTGCCGCGCCGTACGCGCACGCGTGCACGAACGCCGCATCGCGACGACGGCAAACGGCCGAGGCGCCATTAATGGCGCCCCGCACCGGCCACCGTCGCGACCACCCCTCCACCGCCTCCCCCGGGTTATAAATAGGGCCCCCGCGTAGCCCCGACGACCACCAACGCCTAGCCACCGCGCGCCTCCCTCCCCGAAGCTCGCCGCGCCACCGCCGCCTCTGGCTCTGCCGCCGCCCGCCGGCCCCGTCGTCGCGCCTCCTCGCTGCATCCCAAGCCGAGGTGAGGAGGGGAATAGGACCCCCTCGCCTCCCTCCTTCTTTTTCCCCCGCCTCGACCGCCGCCAGGCCCCGGGCCGGCCGGAATCCCCGCCGCCGGACCTCCTCCTCCCTCCCCTGTTTCCTGTCAACGGGAGAGGAGGAAGAATGGGCAAAATGCCCGATAACCCCCTGCCCTTGCTCTCTTTTCTAAATAAGGACCCCCCCTCTCTAATAGCCCCCTTTCGCAAAAGAAACCCTGCCCATCCTATTATTTCGAATTGAATCCCTCCATTACATAAAAACCCAACAATGCCCGACCCCCTCTAGCATGCCCTGGGTATCGCTGGGTTTTGCAATTAGGCTCCTACCCATTTCAGATAATCGCGAATGAGCCCCTGGACTCCCGTTTAAGCCCTGAAACCACCTTTAGTGCGTCATTTTATGCGCGAAATGACCTCCGATCGACCCGAAACTTTACCATACCTTTTATAGTATAGTTTTAGCCATGCCATTAAGAAACCACCTAGAGATATTGCCCCGACCTCCCTAACTAAATTATTTCCGATCCAAGCTTAACGATAAAAGCTTTTAGTTCGTTCGCTTGATTGTATGCCTGTTTGTTTGCGTCATAGGATACGGAGTGAACGACGAGGTTCCCGACTGCGACCGAGCAACTGAGGACCAGTTCTGCGACCCGGAACCCGAAGGACAATGCTTCGGTCAGGACTTTCCGCAAGGACTTGACGATGGCAAGTTCAATTCCGCCCTTTGATGCATGTTTCTGTCCTAGTTTTTATAAACACAACCCAGTGGCCTGTTTTATAAAATTGCATGGTTTTGCGTGCTGAAAACATGGTAGGATAGCCACCCTTGTTTGAGATAACCCTACCTTGACCACCTGATTTTATAAAGAAAATGTGTGTGTGTGTGGGAAGGGATACAATGTGGTTTTGAAAGACGAGTTAGACGGGATGGATGGCATTTCTGTGTGAATTGCCGTTGGTGTGCTCGTACCTGTGTGGTTGAGCGAGGAAGGGAGATATCCATCCTGTCACCCCTAAGGACCGAGTTGATGTGACATCTCACCTAGCTTCTTGTCGTGCGAACCACTTGACCGTTGTATGGGCAACGGCTTAGCATAAATCCCACTAGTTAGCCTGATAGCCATCAGGAGAGCTGAGAGCAACGGTGATCAAGGAGACGGGATAAGCTCTGTGTGACTTATGCCCCGGTTAAACCTCGGTGATAGGTCGAATGACCCCTTGATGGATCCCGTGGTGGCTAGTCAGGTCTAGCTAAGGTGGGTAATGGCTTTGTTGGGATCTGCACCGGCACTAAGGTGTTCGTGCTGTGGTACCCCACCTGTGGGTAAAGTTGCACACCTCTGCAGAGTTGAAAATCTATTCGAATAGCCGTGCCCACGGTATTGGGCAAGTTATGGTGTGGTCACATAACTAGTGTTTATCTCTGGGAATGTATGGGCTGGTGTGAGTTGTTTGGAAAGTGTCCGGCAGTTGTGCCGTGTGCTACGGCGGACGGGGAGTCCGGTAGCAGTTTAAAACTTGGATCCTGTGTGGATCAACATCGTGTGTTCTCGGTGCCAGAAAACTCGTTTTGGAAATTGTTTTTAAACGAACCCTTGCATACAAATGAGTTTTTCACAAATGAACCATAACCTATCCTTGGACTGTCCTGTGCATATGATTACTGTTATACCCCCCTCCGTGGGTGTGATTGGACTTGCTGAGTACGTTTGTACTCACCCCTCTCTTACTTTTACAGTGGAAGACCCAGACTACATCCCCGAAGACAACGAGTAGGGTTTCGTCCTGCACCCAGTCTTGCCTGTGGTTGAGGCCACCGTTGGATTCCGCATGGCGCAAGACTCTGATGACCCTTTGTTCGTAGCTAGTGTAGTTGTGTGGGTTCTGGTAGTAATCCTCGCGATAGTGGCGCTTCACTGCCCATTACCGCGTAGAGTTGTACGGTGATGTACCATCTGATGTAATAAAAGTGTTATCAGCCTCCTGGGACTGATAAATCAACACTTTTAAGTCTTCCCTGATGGGGGGACGCTTCAGGTGGTATCAGAGCCGTAGGCTGGCCGTAGGACGTGACCCTTGGAGCGAGACCCCTTTTTAAGCCCTAGAGCTTGTCCGGATTTAGAAAACTTTCTGCACAAACACTCACCACTGGTCTTTGCCTTGTTCCAGATGGCTGGCAATGGATGGGTTAGCGGAATCTGCCACGCAGAGCCCGGCCTCCCCAAGTTACTATTGCTCAGCCTGGAACGCGTCGGGGTCATGGAACCACCGGAGTATGCCTACCGTGAGTACATCGCCGGAGGCACCCTTCGGTGCGACGTAATGGTTTTTGTGGAGAAAAGCACCCGCTACCCTGATGTGGACCCTTGGTTCATCTCCACCACTGGTTTCCGTTTCCCCGACACCTATCGAAAGGCCGCCCGTAAAGCCCTGCGATGGCTGCGTGTGCTCTACAGGCACCACCTTCAGCGGACTCCTATGGGATTTTTCCCACCCGCTGAGGGAAGAGGGCGCACTTGGATTGCCCGAATGAGGGGACTTGGACGAGAAGAAGAAGACCTGGAAGACACGATCTCCCACCTGTCCATCTACCTCACTGGCTTGGATGCACTCTACCGCGAACAGGCGGCACAACTGGAGCAGCTAATCCATGGGGTTGAAAAGTTAACCCAGGAGCTGGAGGAACAACGGACAAGAGCCGCAAGCGCCGAATATTCCTTAGCCGCCCTCCAAGCCCAGATGCAAGAATATGAGAACCGCAACGGAATAGGTGGATGGATCGAGGAAGAAGAAGAAGAACCCATGGAAACCCATTGGGATAAGGGTACTCAGACCGAAAACGAGATGGATCGGTTCCTTCCAATAAAGAAGCGCTCTATCAGGACCGAGGAAGAATCCCCATGATAGGATTAGCACCCCTAGCAAAAACCCTACCCTAATGACCACGTATCCATGAAAACTGTACCACCCTTGTTGTAATAACAAATATCATCTACTCGCTTTTGCACCTGTACCAGGTTGTTTACCCTACTTCTGTTTCAGATGGCTGAGGAAGGATGGACCCAGGGCGATTGCCAAGCTGCACCTGGATTCCCCAGCCTCTTGATCGACACCCTGGAAGGCCTTGGCGTTACAGAGCGCCCAAGGTACTACAGCCGAGAGTACGAGCACCATGGTACCCTCCGCTGCAGGGTGATCCTGGTCATCGCCAGGAGCAACCGCTACCCCGACATTCAGCCTTGGCGAGCGACCGCCACAGGGTTCAGACACCAAGACACCTACCCCTTGGCCATCAGAAAAGCACTCCGTTATTTGTGCCAGATTTTTGAAGAACACCTCGCCCCCACGCCAGCGAAGTTCTTCCCGCCGGCCATCAGAACCCCAGTCTGGGAGGCGCGCATGAGAAACCTAGAACGACGTCGCCACGAAGAAGGCCCCCTGTACCAAGTGGCTACTTACCTAGCCGCCCTGGACCAACTCTTTGATGAGCAAGCCAACCTTCTAAGGGAGCAGACCCATCGAGCCGAGCAAGCAGAGCTCACAGTGAGGATACAGCAGATCCGAGCCGCCCACGCCGAGGCAAGAGCCGCAGCCGCGGTCAGTAGCGAAGCAGTTGCCCAAGAGAGCCTCAGGCAAGCCCGAGATCGGCGCATGCAAGATTGGACCCAAAGCGGAACACCAGTCCCGGCGATAGGGGAGGACCATGTTTTACTCGGGACACCCATCATAGGATGGGGGACACTCTTCAGAAACACACAAGCCCCACCCGAGAACCCTGAAAGTTCCGCTGCTGCCGCCGAAGGAGATGCTGCAGCGCAACCCCCGACCAAGGGAAACCCAGAGGACGGCGAGCAAGGATCACTCGCGCTCTCCGCCCCAGAAGAAGGCCCGCCCCGCGAGTAAAATGACCGGCGCCACCCTAGTGATGTGTCCTCAGCCACTTTTGTTGTGCCTGATCCCAGACGAGTAGTACGAGACCTAGCCTTACCCTAGGTTGTACTCCCTTTGCAGTAATAAAATGGTTTGTGCTTGTTGTTTGTGATGTTGTGTGCTGGTTTGTTGTGTGCTGATTATTTATATGAGTACCGGCAGGAGGTAGATTCTGCCTTATATATACACAAATTAAACAACTTAAACATCACATAAACGTAACCCCAATCAACAGGTGACCCCCCCGGAATGCCGCGAGGGCCTCCCGTGGCCGGAACCCCGTAGCTGCTAGTGTCGGAGCACATCCCGTTGAACAAGATCTTCCCCAAGGAGAACAGGAAGTAAGCCAGAACCGAGGGGGAAGTCAAGAAGGAGAACAACTACCACCACCCCCACCTCTCGGAGACCTGGCGCAGATCATCCATAACCAGACCCTCATTCTGGAGACACTGGCGAATGCCCTCATTAACCGGCAGCCACGAGGGCAGAATATGAACGACAAGCTGACGGCCTTCCTAAGGACCAAGCCACCTACCTTCGCCGGATCCTGCAACCCGTTGGATGCTGACGACTGGTTGCGAGTAATTCAGAGGAAGCTCGAACCATTCGAATGCCAGGACCGGGATAAAGTCCTTCTGGCAGCCCACCAGCTCACCGGAACAGCATTATCCTGGTGGGAAAACTATTGTGCCGCAGCCGAGGATGCGTCTACCATCACCTGGGAAGAATTCGTAAGGGAGTTCCGCCGCTATCACATTCCTTCGGCCACCATGAAGCGCAAGGCGGATGAATTCCGCGCACTGCAGCAGGGAAACATGACGGTGGAGGAGTACACCCACCGGTTCATTGAGCTGGCCCGTTATGCACCGGAGGAAGTGAATGACGACGACAAGAAACAAGACATGTTCAAGAAGGGGCTAAGCCCAGAGCTCCGAACCCTACTCACCCCTCAGATTTACCCTGACTTCAACACCTTGATGAACAAGGCTATCCTTACGGAAAGGGCCAAAGCCGAAGAGCGGAAGGAGAACAAACGCAAATTCCTGGAGAGTAAGGCCCGCCAACAAGACCGCAACCAGAAGCCAAGGAACTCCAGCTACACTGCACCAAGATCACAGGCCCCGATGCAGTATAGGACTCAATCTCAAGTGACAGGATCACAGGCCCCGCCTAGGAGTCAGAATACCACGAGGGCCCCGCAGAGCAATGCAAGCCAGGTCGCCCCCGACAACAACAATGTTAGGGCCTGTTTTAACTGCCGTGAAATAGGGCATTACATTGCCAATTGCCCTTATGCCAAGAATAAGCCGGCCACGTCAGCCTTCTCCAACACAGTAAATGGACCCAGACCAGCTCTGACCGGTGCCAACCGAGTGCCTGTCCGCAACAACGACAACAGCCAGCAGACAAAGCAGCCCCAGCAATCCTTTGGACGAGCCCGCGTCAATCACATCGATGCGCAGGAGGCTCAAGAAGCTCAGGGCGTAGTGCTCGGTGAGTATCTAGTCAACTCAGCTCTGGCAACAGTACTATTTGATTCTGGAGCATCGCACTCGTTTATATCCTCAAGTTTTGTGGAAAAACACAAAATACCTACAGTACTACTAAAAACACCCCTATTAACCCGGACGCCTGGGGGCGACATCAATTGTCGATTAGGCTGCCCCTGGGTAAGGATCAATTTAAGTGGGGTAGAATTTCTAGCAGACTTGGTAGTACTTAAGTCTGGGGGAATAGACGTAATCCTTGGAATGGACTGGTTAAGCCGACACAATGGTCTCATAGGCTGCACTGACAAAGTGGTACACCTAACAAACCCTGAAGGAGTACAAGTGATCTGCCATACCCGGGATAGTAAATTTGACCCAATGGTGTTTAGCATGGAAGCCCAGCCCTTAGAAGGAGTCCCGGTAGTGAACGAATACCCAGATGTTTTTCCCGAGGAACTTCCCGGTATGCCACCAGACAGGGATATAGAATTCGTCATCGACCTTAACCCCGGAACCTCCCCTATAGCCAAGAGACCCTATAGGATGACGGCCCCGGAATTGATGGAATTAAAGAAGCAAATAGAAGAACTACAACGGATTGGCTTTATCAGACCAAGCTCGTCGCCATGGGGAGCCCCGGTTCTTTTTGTCAAAAAGAAAGATGGGAGTATGAGGATGTGTGTAGATTACCGGGCACTGAATGAAGTCACCATCAAGAATAAGTACCCCCTCCCCAGGATTGATGACCTATTCGATCAGCTAAAAGGAGCCAAGTACTTCTCCAAGATCGATTTAAGGTCAGGGTATTTTCAGCTCAAGATTAGGGAAAGTGACATCCCTAAGACAGCTTTTGTCACTCGCTACGGGCAGTTTGAGTTCACTGTAATGTCCTTCGGACTAACTAATGCCCCTGCCTACTTTATGAACCTCATGAACAAAGTATTCATGGACGAGTTGGATAAGTTTGTCGTAGTCTTTATCGACGACATACTTATCTACTCCAAGAGTATTCAGGAACATGAGCAACATCTGCGGGTAGTATTGGAAAAGCTAAGGACACATAGGTTGTATGCCAAGTTCAGCAAGTGCGAATTCTGGCTGGAGAGAGTAGCTTTCCTCGGTCACATCCTGACCGCGGAAGGCGTAGCAGTGGACCCAGAGAAGGTCGAAGCCGTTTCCAATTGGCAGCGACCAACTAATGTTAGTGAAATCAGAAGTTTTCTTGGATTAGCTGGGTACTATCGGAGATTTATTGAGGGATTCTCCAAGATAGCCCGACCCATGACGGAACTTCTTAAGAAGGAGAAGAAGTTCGCCTGGACAGAAAGTTGTGAAACAAGTTTTCAAGAGTTGAAGCAAAGGCTGACAACCGCCCCAGTGCTAACCCTACCGGACATTCATCGGGATTTTGTCATTTACTGTGACGCGTCCCGACAAGGATTAGGGTGTGTGCTGATGCAAGACGGGAAAGTCGTTGCATATGCCTCCCGCCAACTCAGGACTCACGAGCAGAATTATCCGACCCATGACTTGGAATTAGCAGCCGTAGTGCATGCCCTCAAAATTTGGAGGCATTACTTGATTGGGAATAAGTGTGAGATTTACACTGACCATAAGAGTCTGAAGTATATCTTCACCCAGCCAGATTTGAACTTAAGACAAAGGAGATGGTTAGAGCTAGTCAAGGACTATAATTTGGAAATTCATTATCACCCTGGAAAAGCGAACGTGGTAGCCGATGCCCTAAGCCGGAGAACTTATGGACCCAAGGATGACAATCTGCGCGAAGAAATGGCACGATTAAATGTGCACATTGTTCCTCGAGGATCCAGCCAAGTGCTAAGTGTCCAATCAACACTAGAGGATAGAATTAGAGAGGCTCAAAGCTCGGATCAGGAGTTAATGAAGATCCGCAAACAAACTGGAGTAAACAAAGCACCGGGCTTCAGAGTAGACGATAAAGGAACATTATGGTACGAGGATAGGATTTGTGTGCCCCAGAATGGAGACTTCCGGCAGATAATCATGGACGAAGCCCATAACTCGGCCTACTCCATCCACCCAGGATCCACTAAGATGTATAAGGACATAAAGCAAAAGTATTGGTGGAATGGGATGAAAGCGGATATTGCGCGATTTGTGGCGCATTGTGATACCTGCCAAAGGATCAAAGCCGAACATCAAAAGCCGGCAGGATTATTGCAACCCTTGCCTATCCCGGTCTGGAAATGGGATGAAATAGGAATGGACTTTGTAGTGGGTCTGCCCAGAACACAGAAGGGACACGATTCCATATGGGTAATAGTGGATCGACTCACTAAGTCGGCTCATTTCATACCCGTACGAACCACTTACGGTGGAGAAAAGCTGGCAAAGCTTTATGTAGAAAACATAGTAAAGTTACATGGAGTGCCTAGCAGGATTGTCTCGGATAGAGGGACCCAATTTACATCTAGGTTTTGGAAAAGCCTGCATAAAGCCATGGGCACTAAGTTAGATTTCAGCTCCGCATATCACCCGCAGACGGATGGTCAAACCGAAAGGGTGAATCAGATTATGGAAGATATGCTGAGAGCATGCGTCCTGACCTATGGACAGGATTGGGAGCAGAGTCTGCCTTATGCAGAATTTTCGTACAATAATAGCTACCAAGCCAGCTTGGGCATGTCGCCATTCGAAGCCCTCTATGGAAGAAAGTGCAAAACTCCATTGATGTGGTCGGAAGTTGGGGAACGTGCCCTAGTAGGACCCGCACTTATAAAAGAAGCAGAGGAAAAAGTAGCGGAAATCCGCGAGAAATTGAAAGCGGCTCAGTCCCGACAAAAGAGCTACGCAGACAAGAAGAGACGGGAAATAAGTTTCAATCCAGGAGATTTTGTCTATCTCAAAGTCTCACCCATTCGAGGGACACGAAGATTTCAGGTACAAGGAAAATTAGCCCCTCGATACATTGGGCCGTATCGAGTTCTAAAGAAAGTCGGAGCCGTGGCGTACCGACTGGAGTTACCAGAAGAAATGTCGGATATACACCCAGTATTTCATGTCTCGCAATTAAGAAGGTGTCTGAGAGTACCCGAGGGAGAGCACGTGCCGGTGGAAACAATAGACCTACAACCGGATCTGCGGTACCAGGAAGTGCCGGTCAAAATCCTGGACACTGTCACTAGGAGGACACGAAACTCCGAAGTACGGATATGCAAAGTTCAATGGAGCAGACACGGAGAAGAGGAAGCCACCTGGGAACGCGAGGAGGCTCTAAAGAAAGAATTTCCCCATCTGTTTAGGAGCCAGCCGAATCTCGAGGACGAGATTCATTTAAGTGGGGTAGGTTTGTGACGCCCTGAAAATTCACTTAATAAAATCATGCGCTAGAGTAATTCATAAAAACGGTTCGATGTCAAAACCCTAACCCTAACCAGAGTGCTGTTCCGTTTCGCATCGCCCGCCCACGCGCGACCATCCGCCGTGATTAACGCAGACGCGACTCCCTCCCCTTTCTTTCTCTCCTCGCGCGAATACCGCGCGCGTGGCCGACCGGCCGCGACCGCTGCCGCAAATTGCGCCGGCGCTCCTCGTGCCGCGCGCGAACCCCCGCGCGCGCGTGGCCGACCGGCCGCGGTCGCCGCCGCGACCGGCGCCGACGCGCCCTTCCCCCTCTCTCTCCTTTCTCTCCCTCCCATTTCTTCCTTTTCTTTTTTTTCTTTTTCCAATCTCTCTCTCTTTCTTTCTTTCCTTTCTTCCCTTTTCCTTTTCCCTTTCTCCTCCCTTCTTCCTTTTCCCTTCTCTTTTCTCCTCTCCTCTCTTTCCCCTGCCTCTGCTCCCGAGCGCCCGCACGCCGCCCAGGCCGAGCGCCTGCACCGCCCCGGCCGTGCCGCGCACGCGCCCGCCCCGCGTGCTCCGCGTGTCCCGCGTAGGCCACGCACCTCGCCGCGCCGCCCGTCGCCCGCACGCCCGCCCTGGCCCGCGCCTCGCCGCGCCGCCCGCGCGCGCACGAGCGCGTGCCGCGCCGCCCGTCGCTGGCGCCCTGCCCGACCGCGCGCGCCGTCGCCCTGTGCCACGTGCACCGCCCCGCCCCCTGGCCGCGCCGTGCCGCGCCGTACGCGCACGCGTGCACGAACGCCGCATCGCGACGATGGCAAACGGCCGAGGCGCCATTAATGGCGCCCCGCACCGGCCACCGTCGCGACCACCCCTCCACCGCCTCCCCCGGGTTATAAATAGGGCCCCCGCGTAGCCCCGACGACCACCAACGCCTAGCCACCGCGCGCCTCCCTCCCCGAAGCTCGCCGCGCCACCGCCGCCTCTGGCTCTGCCGCCGCCCGCCGGCCCCGTCGTCGCGCCTCCTCGCTGCATCCCAAGCCGAGGTGAGGAGGGGAATAGGACCCCCTCGCCTCCCTCCTTCTTTTTCCCCCGCCTCGACCGCCGCCAGGCCCCGGGCCGGCCGGAATCCCCGCCGCCGGACCTCCTCCTCCCTCCCCTGTTTCCTGTCAACGGGAGAGGAGGAAGAATGGGCAAAATGCCCGATAACCCCCTGCCCTTGCTCTCTTTTCTAAATAAGGACCCCCCCTCTCTAATAGCCCCCTTTCGCAAAAGAAACCCTGCCCATCCTATTATTTCGAATTGAATCCCTCCATTACATAAAAACCCAACAATGCCCGACCCCCTCTAGCATGCCCTGGGTATCGCTGGGTTTTGCAATTAGGCTCCTACCCATTTCAGATAATCGCGAATGAGCCCCTGGACTCCCGTTTAAGCCCTGAAACCACCTTTAGTGCGTCATTTTATGCGCGAAATGACCTCCGATCGACCCGAAACTTTACCATACCTTTTATAGTATAGTTTTAGCCATGCCATTAAGAAACCACCTAGAGATATTGCCCCGACCTCCCTAACTAAATTATTTCCGATCCAAGCTTAACGATAAAAGCTTTTAGTTCGTTCGCTTGATTGTATGCCTGTTTGTTTGCGTCATAGGATACGGAGTGAACGACGAGGTTCCCGACTGCGACCGAGCAACTGAGGACCAGTTCTGCGACCCGGAACCCGAAGGACAATGCTTCGGTCAGGACTTTCCGCAAGGACTTGACGATGGCAAGTTCAATTCCGCCCTTTGATGCATGTTTCTGTCCTAGTTTTTATAAACACAACCCAGTGGCCTGTTTTATAAAATTGCATGGTTTTGCGTGCTGAAAACATGGTAGGATAGCCACCCTTGTTTGAGATAACCCTACCTTGACCACCTGATTTTATAAAGAAAATGTGTGTGTGTGTGGGAAGGGATACAATGTGGTTTTGAAAGACGAGTTAGACGGGATGGATGGCATTTCTGTGTGAATTGCCGTTGGTGTGCTCGTACCTGTGTGGTTGAGCGAGGAAGGGAGATATCCATCCTGTCACCCCTAAGGACCGAGTTGATGTGACATCTCACCTAGCTTCTTGTCGTGCGAACCACTTGACCGTTGTATGGGCAACGGCTTAGCATAAATCCCACTAGTTAGCCTGATAGCCATCAGGAGAGCTGAGAGCAACGGGTGATCAAGGAGACGGGATAAGCTCTGTGTGACTTATGCCCCGGTTAAACCTCGGTGATAGGTCGAATGACCCCTTGATGGATCCCGTGGTGGCTAGTCAGGTCTAGCTAAGGTGGGTAATGGCTTTGTTGGGATCTGCACCGGCACTAAGGTGTTCGTGCTGTGGTACCCCACCTGTGGGTAAAGTTGCACACCTCTGCAGAGTTGAAAATCTATTCGAATAGCCGTGCCCACGGTATTGGGCAAGTTATGGTGTGGTCACATAACTAGTGTTTATCTCTGGGAATGTATGGGCTGGTGTGAGTTGTTTGGAAAGTGTCCGGCAGTTGTGCCGTGTGCTACGGCGGACGGGGAGTCCGGTAGCAGTTTAAAACTTGGATCCTGTGTGGATCAACATCGTGTGTTCTCGGTGCCAGAAAACTCGTTTTGGAAATTGTTTTTAAACGAACCCTTGCATACAAATGAGTTTTTCACAAATGAACCATAACCTATCCTTGGACTGTCCTGTGCATATGATTACTGTTATACCCCCCTCCGTGGGTGTGATTGGACTTGCTGAGTACGTTTGTACTCACCCCTCTCTTACTTTTACAGTGGAAGACCCAGACTACATCCCCGAAGACAACGAGTAGGGTTTCGTCCTGCACCCAGTCTTGCCTGTGGTTGAGGCCACCGTTGGATTCCGCATGGCGCAAGACTCTGATGACCCTTTGTTCGTAGCTAGTGTAGTTGTGTGGGTTCTGGTAGTAATCCTCGCGATAGTGGCGCTTCACTGCCCATTACCGCGTAGAGTTGTACGGTGATGTACCATCTGATGTAATAAAAGTGTTATCAGCCTCCTGGGACTGATAAATCAACACTTTTAAGTCTTCCCTGATGGGGGGACGCTTCAACGACCTTCCCCCTCCAGTGGCCAGCTATCAGGACTTCCTTAGCACTCAACCTCCGTTCTTCAGTAAGGCTGAAGAACCTTTGGACGCTGATGCCTGGCTTCATATCATTGAGTCAAAGTTCGCCCTCTTGACTATACCTTGTGCGGACTCAAGTAAGGCTTCTTTTGCTGCCCAGCAACTTCGCGGTGCTGTTCGTATATGGTGGGATAATTTCTACGCCATGCAGCCCGCGGGACATATCATCTCCTGGGATGAGTTCCGGACTACCTTCAGGGCACATTATATTCCCAAAGGATTATTGGAACGAAAGTTGATTGAGTTCTTGGCTCTTACCCAGGGTTCCAATACAGTACTACACTATGCACAGACTTTTAATCATCTGTGCCAATATGCTGGTTATCATGCAGATAATGATGCCAAGAAACAAGATCGTTTTCGTTGTGGCCTTAATACCAAGCTCAAGGAGCGCCTCAATCTTGTTAGGGCTAATAATTTTAGCGAGCTGGTTAATATGGCCTTAACCCAGGAGGATTGTATCGTGGCACATCGTGTTGAGAAGAAAATAAAGGCTCCTACTGGGCCTTCAAATGCTCAATCACCGCGGTATCGGGTTGTTCCCAACACCCAGATCAGAGCACCACAAAGGAATGCCCCATTTGGCAGATTGGTTTTTAGGCCGCCCCAACCACAAGGAAGATATAGACCTCCCGTACCTTCCCAGCAACTACAAAAGTTCGGCCCAAGGCCAAATGTGCGGAAGCTCCACCAAAAGGCAGCAATTATCGCTGTTTCAATTGCGGGAGTGCAGATCATTTCATCAGGGATTGTTCACAGCCTAAGAAACCTAACCACGGGCAAAGTTCTAATCAAGGTAATCAGAACAAGGGTAAAAGGCCGCTGATGCAAGTCCGGCAGGGGCAAATTAACTTCACCACCCTTGCAGAACTTCCAGACGGAGCCCCTGCCATGTCGGGTACGTTCTATATCCATCACCAACCAGTTGTTACATTATTTGATTCAAGAGCAACTCATAGTTTTATTAGTAACAACTGTGGTACCCAAATAGGACTCGATCCTTGTCCCATGCAGGGTTCATATATGATTTCTACCCCTGGAGGCAAGATCGTTTCTGATCAAATGATTAGGAGTGTACCAATTCAGTTAGGCAGCAAAGTAATCAAAACTGATTTGGTCTTGTTAAACTTAGAGGGTATTGATATTATACTTGGGACAAATTGGATGACTGAACACCGAGTACGATTAGATATCTTTTCTCGAATTATTGAAATTGAATCACCATATCATGAAGCCACTACCCTCTATCTGCCCCAGCAGGAATATCTGCACCCTTGCACTTATGCTATCACAGACACTAAAGTAAGAGATATTCCTGTAGTTTGTGAGTTTCCCGATGTTTTTCCAGATGATTTACCTGGAATGCCACCAGACAGGGACATCGAGTTCATTATTGAACTTCAACCTGGCACTGCTCCTATTTCAAAGAGGCCGTATCGTATGCCTCCGAATGAGTTGGCCGAGTTAAAAATCCAACTTCAAGATCTTCTTGATAAAGGTTTTATACGCCCAAGTGCTTCACCTTGGGGTTGTTCCGCTCTCTTTGTCAAGAAAAAGGACAATAGCCTAAGGTTATGTGTTGATTATCGTCCACTCAATGCGGTCACTATCAAAAATAAATATCCACTTCCCGCATTGATATTTTGTTTGATCAACTAGCTGGAGCTAAAGTCTTCTCTAAAATCGACTTACGCTCTGGCTATCATCAAATTAAAATTAAGCCTTGTGACATTCCAAAGACGGCTTTCTCAACCAGATATGGGTTATATGAATATCTGGTTATGTCATTTGGGCTTACTAACGCTCCGTCATATTTCATGTATCTCATGAATTCCGTTTTTATGCCGGAACTTGATAAGTTTGTCGTGGTCTTCAGCAACGATATTCTAATATATTCCAAGAATAATGAAGACCATGCCAATCACATACGTATCGTTCTTCAACGATTACGTGATCATCGCCTTTACACCAAATTCTCAAAATGTGAATTTTGGCTGGATAGTCTGAAATTTTTGGGACACACTGTCTCTAATGAAGGCATATCGGTTGATCCAACCAAAGTCCAGGAAGTTATGGATTGGAAGCCTCCAACTTCAGTCCATCAAATTCGAAGTTTCCTTGGATTGGCAGGATACTATCGCCGATTCATTCCAGATTTCTCCAAGATAGCCAAGCCTATGACTGAGCTACTTAAGAAAGAAGCTAAATATCGATGGGATGATAAGTGTGACGAAGCGTTCCATACTTTGAGAAAGCTTCTAACAACCGCGCCCGTGTTAGCTCAGCCAGATAATACTCAACCTTTTGATGTCTACTGTGATGCTTCTAGGACTGGTCTTGGTTGTGTTCTAATGCAAAACGACCGAGTCATTGCCTATGCATCCAGAGCGCTCCGAAATCATGAGCAAAACTATCCTACTCATGACCTAGAATTGGCAGCAGTTGTTCACGCTCTTAAAATCTGGAGACATCATCTTATGGGTGCTAAGTGTAACATTTACACTGACCATAAGAGCCTCAAATATATTTTTACCCAAGCGGATTTCAATATGAGGCAAAGGTGATGGTTAGAATTGATCAAAGACTATGACCTTGAGGTATATTACCATCCCGGTAAAGCCAATGTGGTTGCGGATGCACTTAGCCGCAAGGCACAATGTCACTGCTTATCTATAGCAGCTATCAGTGATACTCTCTGTAATCAAATGAGAAAACTCAATCTAGAAATCATTCCTCAAGACAGTCTAAATCTTTTATCCATGGAGAATACCCTTCGAGATAAAATCATCATGTCACAGCTACATAATGAGGGTATCAAAATTATCAAACTAAAACTATCTCAAGGAGAAGCTAAATATAAGTGTTTTCGTACTGGTCCTCAAGGAGTCTTGTGGTTCAACAAACGCCTTGTTGTGCCAAAAGATCATCAATTTCGAAAACAAATCCTTGATGAAGCCCATTTATCTAAATTCTCTATTCATCCCGGTAGCACCAAAATGTATCAAGATCTACGACAGCATTTTTGGTGGACCCGAATGAAAAGAGAAATTGCCAAGTATGTATCTGAGTGTGATACGTGCCAGAGAGTCAAAGCCAGTCATCTCAAGGCATCTGGTACACTTCAGCCACTACCCATTCCGTCATGGAAATGGGAAGACATTAGCATGGATTTCATTGTTGGTCTTCCCAATACCTCTCAAAAGCATGACTCCATATGGGTAATCATTGATAGACTTACTAAAACAGCTCATTTTCTTCCTGTGCATACCACTTACTTAGCTAAGAAGTATGCAGAAGTCTATCTTGATCAAATCGTCCGATTGCATGGTGTCCCCAAGACCATCATTTCTGATCGAGGGGCACCATTTATTGCACGCTTCTGGGAGCAATTGCAATCCGCTCTTGGAACTAAATTAATTCGAAGCTCTGCATATCATCCTCAGACTGATGAACAAACGGAGCGAATTAACCAAATTCTTGAAGACATGCTCCGAGCTTGTATTATTCACTATGGTATGAGTTGGGACAAATGTCTTGCCTTGGCCAAATTCTCTTACAATAACAGTTACCAATCTAGTCTTCAGATGTCACCATTTGAAGCATTGTATGGTCGCAGATGTCGAACTCCTTTGAGTTGTTCTGAGACCGGTGAGCGCAAGATCTTCGGATCAGACCTAGTCGTCGAAGCCGAGGATAAGGTTAGAGTTATTCAAGCCAATCTTAAAACAGCCCAGTCTAGACAAAAGAGTTATGCGGATCGAAGAAGGAAACCTCTGCAGTTCCAAATAGGAAATTTTGTATATCTCCGAGTATCTCCTACCAAAGGTGTTCAACGTTTCGGTATAAAAGGAAAACTAGCACCTAGATATATTGGACCTTTTGAGATCCTTAAAGTTTGTGGCCCAGTGGCTTACAAACTTCGCCTTCCATCTCAAATGGCTGCTATCCACGATGTCTTTCATATCTCCCAACTCAAAAAGTTTATCAAGGTACCTATGGAGATTATTGAAACTCCAGCTGTTGAGATTGAGTCTGATCTATCCTATGTTGAACAACCTATCCAAATTTTGGATACCAAAGAATGAGTTACTAGAAGGAAAAGGATCAAAATGTATAAGATCTTATGGGATCACCATACCGAAGAGGAAGCAACTTGGGAAACAGAATCTTATCTTCAACAGAATTTTCCAACTTTTCTTTCAACCAATTCCCAAATCTAATCGTCCAATCATCTTCTGCTTCCGAATCTCGGGACGAGATTCTTTTTAGGGGGGAAGGCTGTGACATCCAGGTAATAAGGGATATAGACTCTAAACTCTAGTGTGGAGTAGGCATGTTTGTTATGGGTAGTACCAAGGGATAAGGGTATGTTTGTAATTTCTATATAATATAGGCTCTTAAGTGTATGATGGGTGGTCTGGCAAGTAGCCTTGAAACCAAGGATAAATATAATGTTAGGTGCAAAAATTTATGTTATCATAAGGAGAATAAGCCCTTAAGTAAGTGTAAGGGCCTATCTGTAAATAAACATAAGCTATAGGGTCTTTTATGCAAATAACTGTGAAATAGAAGTAACTTTCATGTTTACCTGAGGGCCTACTTGTAAAAAATACTAGTTATCATAACATTTCATGAATGTTTGCAAATATGTCAAAAATTTGATCAAAACTTTGTTTGGTAAGGACAGGGGTAATTTAAATTCTACCTTGATTCAAAATTCAACTTGCAATGTTGCAAACTTTGGGTTTCTGAAGTTGAGTCCTAAAGCAAGTTTGTAGAGCTTGAAAAACTCTACAACTTTCATTTTGGACTTTTTCTCATTTGATCTTTGGATCAGTGAGGATTTTTAGTTTTCTGAAAAACCTTTGAACTTTCCAAGATTTCCAAATCAGCCCCTGGATTTCTTTTCCCCTTCTTCTACCTCTGCACCCTCTGCTCTGCTGCTACCTGCTCTGCCGCCGGCGCAGGACCTCCCCCCTAGCCACTGCCCGGCCCTCACCACCGTTCAGCTCCTGCCCACTCTCTCCCCACGCGTTCCCCCTACTCCTGCCGCCGCTGTAGCCCTTCCCCGGTGTCCTCCCGCGCGCGCCACGGTGCTCCCGAGCGCTCGCCGGCCGCCACCTCGCCGCCCGCCGTTCTGGGCACAGCCGTGCCCATTCCTTTCTACTTCCTTTTCCTTCACTTCTGCAAAGCAAACATTGTCACAAACCCAACCACATTTCCCCTTCCTTCAGCTGCTTTGCCATACCTTCTTCCTCGCGACATCCAGCCGCCACCGTTGCTTCTCACCGGAATACTCCCCACTCGCGCCACCCCGCTCAAATTCACTTGGCCAATTGCTTCTCCACCTTCTTCCCCAGCTCCTCGACTTGATCTAGTCCAGTCCCCACCCTTCCTTCGCTGGATTTGCCCTCACCCCGAGCCGCCGGTCACCGGAGCCGCCCGAGCTCGACTCCGTCGTCGACAGCTCCCTCCACGGGGTCTCCTACATATTAACTTTGTTAATAATGATTTTTGGTATCCAAATTCTATAGATTATGTATGTACTAGTATAGAATTTTAAAACCTATTCTTATTTTGTAACTTGAGTTCTTTTAAAATTTGGACATTTCAATTTAATTCATACTAGAATTAGTTAAGTATGTCTGCTAAAGCTTAATTAATTAGATCTTTTTGTCATAATAAGTATATAATTAATCAATGATTAAACTTTCAGGACTTCACAATTTTATTTACCTAAAGTTTGAATTCAAATTGAGATTTGAAGTTAAACTTAAAATGTTTCAAATCCTGTTTTCAGTACATTCAATGATATAGTCAAAAGTTATGTATAAATGATAATTTAAGGCAAAAACTTCTTTTGTTTCACCAGTTCTTGAGTGTTAACCTCTTAAAGTGCAATTTCGCTATGAAATAAATGAAATAGTGTACATTCCTTAATGTTATATTTTCGCATATCATGTAGAACCGTTTACTCTCGCCGACGGTGACTACGAGCTAATCTCGGATCAAGCCGTAGAAGTTTCCGAAGACCCCGAGAGCACCGTCAAAGGTCTAACTGAAGCTCCGAACCAAAGTTCGGCAAACCCTGACACTACTGCCCCCAACTCTACACAAGAAGGCAAGCCCCGGACATAACCCACTATTTTAACTACACTGCAATCTATATCTATTTACGTATTCTATGCATTAAGTTCTTAGGAATTGCTTGAAACCCTAGTTGCATTTCTCTAGGAACCAATATATTGAATATTAGCACTTGAGTCTGACTAGCT
Organism: Panicum hallii; assembly: GCF_002211085.1. Lineage (NCBI taxonomy): Eukaryota > Viridiplantae > Streptophyta > Magnoliopsida > Poales > Poaceae > Panicum > Panicum hallii. The sequence continues at coordinate 21,394,390 of NC_038042.1, forward strand.
GCTATGCTAATAGACCGGTAGAAGTCGGGTGATTCCCTATCACTCGCGCGATATAGGAGTTGTAATGTTTACATCCCTGTTGTCACTATAAGGATGACGGACGGGAGTTTTGTGAGATATCATGGTTGAGATGATACCCCGTCTGTGTTGTTGAATTTGATAAGGTCGCAGTGTGTGGTAGTGCGAGTTAAGCATTTGAAAGTACTAACCACATGCCGTGAAATATGGTAAGCGGTAAGCCTAGTAACCAATCGGCCCGAGGAGTGGACATACCTCCCACCACTCGTCTTGCTTCTTCTGGTTACTTAAGTTCGACGTGTGGGAATACGTGTTGCAAGGGCAACCAGGAGTACGGGTTTTGTAGTCGCGCTACAGACGTACATCCAGCACTTTGGAAGTGCGTATGGTCCTGCAGTCGCTTGTGGTGGCTTTGATCCATGAGTCAGAATGAAAGGCAAACGGTTGCTTCGGAACGACCCTTTGGTGTTCCAAGCGTGTGAGTTAGGTTTATCTTTGCAAGGTTGAATTCGATTCAGAATCGTCCGCTTCTCACGAAGATTGAGACTGCTTGATCCCTTTACCACATAGAGTAACAAGAGAAATTTCATGATTATCAAAGATGATGTTTGGCTAAAGTTTCTACCATGCTTGAATAGCTATAGGTGCCTACCTAGAATGAATAATCACATAGAACTTGAAAGCTAAAAGTTGACAATAAGGATCTACTCTTTGATGCTTTTCAGCTGAAAACTCTACCCAAAGATAAAAGCCTTCATAAGTCTAGTTACATGGCTATGTATACCATGAACGGGTAAGCCTTGCTGAGTATTAGAATACTCAGCCTTGCCTTGTGACTTTTGTTCAGGTAATTCTCCTGACGACTCAGCTCTGCCTGTACCGTGGCCCTATCCTCTGCCTGATGGTTGGTCCGTGGAGTGGGACCCATCCCTAGCCAACGACCCCTCCGAGTGATGTCATGCAAGGGCAAGCATGACATCCGCACTGACGATGTGTACAATGCCGTACTTGAAACTCCGCTGCATGACCTGAAACTCATGTTTGTTTTGTAATAATTTCCCCGGTTGGGAAAGTTATGTCACTTTTAAACACTGATGTAATATATCTGCCTATGATATAAAATGTGATGGCATTCGTATCTCTGGACTCGCCTTCGTGCGGGGTACCTTGTTTGATCCTGCATTCAGTGGTTTATCGGGACGCTACCCGACAGACCAAGGGATTATACCATTTGAAGCACGTTGGAGCCCGCAGAAGTGAACTCACGTACTTGAACCGATGTAATTCGAGTTGGTACTACCACAGCTATCTCCGACGACGGTATATCCGTTGACCCCAGTAAAGTACAAGAAGCGATGGATTGGAAACCTCCCACATCAGTCCATCAGATCCGTAGTTTTCTTGGTCTAGCTGGCTATTACCGTCATTTCATTCCTGATTTCTCCAAAATAGCCAAACCTATGACCGAACTACTAAAGAAAGGTGTTAAATTCTCTTGGGATCAAAAATGCGAAGATGCATTCCACACTCTCCGAGACCATCTTACGACTGCTCCAGTCTTAGCTCAACCAGATGTGTCAAAACCCTTCGACATCTACTGTGATGCTTCAGGAACCGGACTTGGTTGTGTGCTTATGCAGGACAACCGAGTAATTGCATATGCATCATGAGCACTCAGGGTTCATGAACAGAACTACCCTACCCATGATCTGGAACTCGCAGTTGTCATTCACGCCCTGAAGATCTGGAGACATCATCTGATGGGTACGAAATGTCATATTTATACTGACCACAAAAGCCTCAAGTACATTTTTACACAAGAAGACCTGAATATGAGGCAAAGACGTTGGTTAGAACTTATCAAAGACTATGACTTGGAAGTACATTATCATCCCGGCAAGGCCAATATCGTTGCGGATGCACTTAGTCGCAAGGCACGTTGGTTAGAAGCTTTCAACGAGACTCTTTGTTGGGAAATGAGAAAGCTTAATCTAGAAATCATTCTCCAAGGTGACTTGAACCATCTCTCAGTTGAAGCCACACTTAGAGATAGTATTGTTCTAGCTCAACAGTGCAATAAAGGAGTCAGAATTATTAAGCAGAAGATAACACAAGGAGAAGAAAAGTATAAGTGCTTCCGAGTAGATCCAGAAGGAGTTTTATGGTTCAACGAACGTATCGTTGTACCTAAGGACCATAAGCTCCATAAACAGATATTGGATGAAGCCCACCTATCCAAATACTCTATGCACCCTGGCAGTACGAAGATGTACCAGGATCTGAAGCAAAACTTCTGGTGGACTCGTATGAAACGAGAAATTGCCAAGTATGTTTCAGAATGTGATATCTGCCAAAGAGTCAAAGCCAGTCATCTGAAAACTGCTGGTATTCTTCAATCTTTACCTATTCCCTCTTGGAAATAGGAGGATATCAGTATGGACTTTATTGTTGGCTTGCCCAATACTTCTCTGAGACATGACTCCATTTGGGTAATCATTGATCGCTTAACCAAGACTGCACATTTTCTTCCTGTGCATACTACATATAATGCCAAAAAGTATGCCGAGATCTACCTAGATCAAATCGTTCGTCTCCATGGAGTACCTAAGACAATCATCTCTGATGGTGGAGCCCAGTTCATTGCTCGGTTCTGAGAGCAACTTCAATATGCTCTTGAAACTAAGTTAATTCAAAGCTCCGCATATCACCCTCAGACAGACGAACAGACTGAAAGAGTAAATCAGATTTTGGAAGATATGCTTAGAGCCTGTGTCCTTCAGTATGATAAGCACTGGGACAAATGTTTGTCACTGGCAGAATTCTCTTACAACAATAGTTATCAGGCAAGCACTAAGATGGCTTCGTTCGAAGCATTATACGGTCGCCGATGCCGAACTCCTTTGAGTTGGTCACAAACCGGCGAGCATAAAATCTTTGGACCGGACCTTGTCACTGAAGCGGAAGAAAAGGTAAAGACTATTCAAAGCAATCTAAAGGCAGCCCAAGCTCGACATAAAAGCTACGCTGATATATGAAGAAGACCATTACAGTTTCAAGTCGGAGACTTCGTATATCTTCGGTTATCTCCTACTCGAGGTATTCAAAGGTTTGGCGTAAAAGGGAAACTTGCCCCTCGTTACATCGGACCCTTTGAAATCTTTAAAATCTTTGGACCCGTAGCTTACCGACTTCAACTTCCTCTTCAATTAGCGGCCATCCATAACATCTTCCATGTGTCTCAACTTAGGAAATGCGTCAAAGTTCCTACCGAGATCATCGATTCCCAAGCCATCGAAATCGAACCTGATCTGACCTATACAGAACATCCACTTAGAGTGCTAGACACTAAAGAGAGGAGCACTAGAAGAGAAACCATTAAAATATTTAAGATTCAGTGGAACCATAACACGGAAGAAGAAGCAACATGGAAAACCGAATCTTATCTTCAGCATAATTTTCCAGACTTCTTTCAAGCCAACCTCCAAACTTGATCATCCAAATTCATTCTGTTCCGGAATCTCGGGACGAGATTCTTTTTAGGGGGGAAGGCTGTGATACTCAGGTAATTAGTATTATCACATCCTCAATTTTAGTATGATGTTGTGTGCAAAATGTGGTGAAAGTAAGTTTAAAAAATTAAATGCTAAGAAAAAGGGTTGGTTTTATAAAATTATAAACTAATAAAGGTCCTTAGTGTTAAATAGATAAGAATGGGAAGAGGAATTCAAATACATAAAGGTTGTTTTGGCAAAAGTCAAAAACTTGTGTTTAAATCGTAAATATAGGTGAAACTATACTTTGGATATATATGTAGTGTAGTTTTTAAATAGGATTTGTATAAAGTTTGGAAACTTTGCTAAGTTTTATATTAACTCCAAATCCTTAGCTCTTCTATGGATGAACCTTAAAGAAAAGTTGTACATTTTGAAAAACCTTACGTTTTTGCTTTTGGACCCATCTTCATTTGAGCTCTGGTTTGAAAGTTATTTGGCCACTACAGTGGGGTCCCTGTATTTTCTGAAATTAGCAACTGGGTCCTCCTTCGTCTACCTCTCTCCCCCTCTCCTCTGTTTCTCTGCCGCGCGCCGCCGCCGCTCTGCCGGCCATGTGCCGTGCACTTCCCCGCCCCAGCGCTGCTCTGCGCTCGGCCACGTGCCGCCCCAGCACCTGCCCCGCCGCTCCCCGGCCTTGCGCTGGCTTCTTCCCGTCCTGCCACGCCGCCCAGCTGTCTACCCGAGCCGCCTCTCGCCGCTGCTCGCCGTCGCAACAACTCCAGTGCCACCTCCTGCTGCATGCAGCTCCCACGTGCCACTCTCCGGCCGGCCGCCGCCGCAGCTCTCCCCGCTGTCCTCTTCTTTGCGCGCCACGCTACCCCCGCCTCTGCCCGAACTACGCCGTGGCCGCCATGCACGCCGCCGGCTGCCAGCTCTGGCTCCTGCGCAACCCGGTCTTAGTCCAGACTCTGAACACTACCTGGAGCTTCTTGTGTGCCTGCTCTTGCATTTGCACACACTATTTCCGCTCAATTTCTCCTGCTCCGACCACCACACTTCACCGGACATCATCCGCGGCTTCGGCTCACCGTCGGCAGCCCCCACCACCGCTCCCCACCCCCGATCCGAAGCACAAACAGCACTGCCGTGACCCACTGCAGCTCACTAAGCGAACCAATCCCAGTTTCCTCCACCAGAACTGCCGGACCATAGCGCCGACGAGCCCCTTCCTCCGCCGCCGCTCGGCCTCGCCGTCGCCCCACCGTTGCAGAGCCTCTGTACCCCGACCAAGGGCACCAATAGCACCACGTCATCCCCCTGAAGCGATTTTGCCCCTCCTTCACAGCCATCCGTCACCCTAGCCCGCAGAAAACCGGACGCCATCGCCACCGGTAAGAACCCGACATCCATCCCACCGTCGAGCACCACCCTTCGCTCTGTCTCCGACCAAATTGAGTATGGGAATAGCATCCCCACCCTCTCCCGGTGCTCATGCGCGCCTTGTCCCTCCATGTTCGCCGGCCCCTCGCCGGGACCACGAGCGCGCCATCACGGCCGCCGCCACACCTCGCCGCCGGCAATGTTCTACCCCTGCTCATCAAGCACATCACCCCCCAACCAGCACTACATGTCCCTAGGTCATGCTGGGCCCGTCCATCCTCGCCGGAGACCTCGCCGTCGACGAGAACACGCCGGAGCAGATCCACCGGCGACGTCGGGGAGAGTCAAGGGCTTATCTGCGAATAGTTTTCCTATTCTAAGGGTCCATATGCAAGAAACCAAGGACCTTAGTGTAAACCCCCTTGTTATTTCATGTGTGCAGAGCAGCTGACTGGTAAAATTCGTAGGAAATTGTAGGAAACTCCAAAAATTGTCAAACTGGTTTTGTTGGAAACTAGGATTCAAGCTCTACAACTTTTAATAATGAAGTTTGGGTTGAAACTAAATACTTTTGAACCTAATTTAAACCTAAGTAAAAGGGGTATTTGATACATAACTCTTGCATACAAGCTTAACTTCTTATGATTTTTGGTAGGTAGCATCTTTAGGTCATGTGTTAGCTTGTGTACACGTTTCAAGCTTAGCACTATTTTGTAGTTTAAGTTCTTTTAAATTTGGGCAATTCAAATTTGAAATGGTTTGAATTTAATTAGGCATGTTCCTAAGACTTCTGTGGTTAGATCTTTTGACCATAACTTAATAGATTGATAATTAGTTCATAGTTAAATTTTCAAGACTTTATAGTTCTATTTACTCAAGGTTTGAATTTAAACTTGAAGTTTGAATTCAAATTCAAATATTTTAGTTTCTACTTCTAGAAGATTATGAAAAATTCACCATAAGCTTATTATTGGAAATAAACTTATCCACAAAAATGCAAGGTCAGAATCTTTATAATTTTCAAAATAAAAATCCAACTGGTCGAATTATTTCAAAATAATTCCAATAAAATGACATAACTTAAATTTAGATAATAGTTTGCAATCCCACCCCCTTGTTACATGAGTTTATGTGCACTAATTTATTGGATTGCAACTTTATCGTGAAATAAAAACCTTAATTCAAGCACCATCTCATTTAAATCCTTGCATACCATGTAGAATCGACGACGCTCGACGACGGAGACTACGAGCTAATCCTGGAACAAGACCAAGGGTTTTCTGAAGATCCAACAAATGTCGCCGAGATCTAACTGAAGTCAAAACCAAAGTTCGGAAATCTCTGACACTCCTGCCCCCAACCCCACTCAAGAAGGCAAGCCCCGATGCATACCCCAGTATTTCAATTTATTACCATTTTACTTATATTATATATCTTGCATTACGTCTAGGAGTTGAAATGAAACCCTAGTTGCATAAATCTTAGGAATCCAATGTATTGTACCCGAGTCCTTATCGCATAGACGCTCTGCTAAATAGGATCGGTAAAAGTCGAGTGATCTCCTGTCACTCGCGCGATATAGGAGTTGCATGTTTACTATTCTACAATCACTTTAAGGATAATGGACAGGGTCATGTGCAGTATCATGACCTGGAGGTTTACCCTGTCTATGTTGATAAAAGTTGATAAGGTCGTAGTGTGTGGTAGTGGTGGCTAAGCGTTTGAAAGTACTAGCCACATGCCGCGAAATATGGTAAAGCGGTAAGCCTAGTACCTGAATGGCCCGGCAAATGGACATGTCTCCACCACTCGATTATTTTGGTTTCTGTTGTACACACGCACCGACATGTGGGAGTGCGTTCTGCATAGCAGACAGGAGTACGATCATGTAGTCGCACTACAGACGTACGTCCTGCACAATTGGTGTGCGTACGGTCCTGCAGTCTCTTGTGGTGGCCCTGATCCATAACCCGGAATATGAGGGAAACGGTTGCTTCGCAATGATCTTTGGATGTTCCAAGCGTGTGAGTTAGGTTTACCCTTGTAAGGTTTGAAAATCGATTCAGAATCGTCCACCTCGCACGGAAATTGAGACTGCTTATTCCTTTTGCCACATAGAGTAAGAACTGTAACTATTGATGGAATAATCCTGATGAATGCTAATCTCTACCTTGCTTGCCTAGTGTAGATGCTTACCTAGAATGGATAATCAAATTAGAATTTGAAAGCTAAAATTTGAAACTAGATCATACTCTTTGTTGCTTTTCAGCTGAAATGAAACCTAGAACCATTTCAGGCCTTCATGAGTCTAATTACGGACTAAGTATACCCAATTCCGGGTAAGCCTTGCTGAGTATTAGTATATTCAGTCTTGCTAGTGAATCTTTCAGGTATAACCCATGAGAACCCTATGGATATTTTTGCATGGCCAACTTCTGTTCCATTTGGCTGGTCCGTGGAGTGGGATCCGTCCCCGGCTGGCAGTGACCCTCCTGAGTAACACCAGGCTTTGGGCTGAGTACGGTGTCAACCTTCGCGACGTGCGTAGTCGCGTGTTTATGTTCCTTCCGCTGTGAACTTGGGCAACTGTGTAGCTTGTCGTGTTAAACATGGTTTTTATAAGTTTACATTAAGTTTAAAAAAGGTTTGTAATAATATTTGCGTTTCTGTAAATTAAAAGTTGATGAGCTGTGCTATGATTGTAAACTCGCCTTCATGCAAGGTAAACCTGCTCGATCCTGTTGAACCATGGTTGTACCGGGCGGAGACCCGACAAACCAATGGGTTGTTCCATTTGAAGTGCGTTGAGTTAATGTCGGCTGTATAGTGATGATTAACGCACTTGAGCCGGAATAATTCAGGCGGTTCTGCCACAGAACTGTCCCAATTATTTACTTTGGGCTACTGGTTCTACTGGATGAGACTAGGTTTCTTCCGGTAACAAGGCACTGGGATAATACCCGAATGGGGAGGGTTACGCTGGACGGATAGTGCTATCACCATCTGCCGCCAACCTCTATCTAACCATGAGATATACCACAACCAACAGGTAAAGTCTGATGTAGACGCCACATCTATGCCGTCTTTTACTAACTATAGAATCGATCTTACTACAGAGCATCCACTACACTAGTGAACTATTGATCTCGTAAACAACTAGAGGGGACTAGATCTATTCTTAACTTAAAAAACTAAAGCACCAAATAAGTCATGAACACTTACTATGATTGATAAGCATCCGTCAAGGTACAAGCTGGAGAAAAGTGCCGAGAGTCGACAAACCTGACACCTTCCCGACTTCCCCTCACTCTCTTCTTATTTTCTAAGCACTACCTAGGCAGCACTAGGCCTCTAGAATGAGCCTAAAGCTCAGCTATGAAAGTGAGAGCACAAGAGAGGTGAGTTGTGTTGTGTCTCTAATTCTACCCCCCTCCCCTCATATTTATAGGTGTGTCCAAGGGTGCTACGACTGGGAAAACAAAAGGGGCTTCCTTGAACCGACATTGGGAACTAATGGAGAGATGCCACGTGCAACGAGTAAGGCGGTGGCGCCAAGGCTGGTTTGATCCAACTAGTGGTTCGGCTGAAAGGATCGATGGACCAAGAGGGGGGGTGAATTGGGCCTTTTTCAATTTCTAAAATAAGGTAAAGCAACCTTAACCTATGCAAAGCTAGAAAGGCACCAATTCACCAACCGGGTAACTAAACAACCTACGCAAGCTAGGAAAGATAAAAAGAGGTAAAGCCTAGCAAGGTAGAGCAAAGTGATGATCCCTAAATCAAGCACATGAAAATATTGCAAGAAAGATAATGCTTGAATAAGTAAAATGGACAAGGGACAACCGGATTTTTTCCCGTGGTATCGATGTGAATTTTTTCCCGTGGTATCGATGTGTTGGCACACACCCCTAATCCACGTTGTGACACTCACAAAGAGTATTGTCACCTCCCAAGTCACCAAGACGAGGGCGCTCACTAAGAGTCTCCGTTCACCATCCCGGTGTGGTGGAGATCAAGCCACGTACAATCTTCTTCTCCGGGCTTCCACAATCCTTGGCAAGCTCCGCGAGAATCACCTCGATTACCAAGATCGCCTAGGTGATGCCAATCACCAAGAGTAACAAGCTAAGGCCTTCACTTGAGCAAGAACCGATCACCAAGAACGGATGCACACAAGCTTCTTTCTACTCAAGTCCTTAATCTTGCTTCTTGAATGATTGAATGAACAAGTATGTGAAATGATGAAGCTCAAGGTGGCTCTTGACTATAGTATGAGTGTTTGGATGTTGCCTGATGTCAAGAGTAGTAGAACGACCCATTGGAGGGGTATATATAGGCAGCTCACACGAATAGAGCCGTTGGAGAAAAAGCTGCCAGAAGACTGCGTAGCGCCGGTTAATCCGACATACCTCCAATAGTTATCGTCGGTTTAACCGGTGAATGTAAACTACCGCATCTGAAAACTAGCCGTTACAGCTTGGGCAGATTAACCGACGTATCATCGGTTTAACCGGTGAGTGTAGTCATCCATTGATCAACTGAAAAACCAAGTCTCTGGACAACTGCACCGACGTCTCATTTCAAATATCGTCGGTTTAACCGGTGAGTGTAGTTGTCCACTGATCAACTGAAAAACCAAGTCTCTGGACAACTGCACCGACGTCCAATTTCAAACATCGTCGGTTTAACCGGTGTATTGACTTGTCCAGACTCTGCTGACCAAGTTTAACCGACGTATAGAAAAGTTGAGGCGTCGGTTAAACCGGTGTTAAGGATTTTTCCTGATTTTGCCTTTTCTGACTTGAGTCTTGAATGTAATCCAATTATTCTTGAGATATAAGTTGAGAACCACTTATTGGAGCTTCTAGAAACCTGAGTGACCATTGTGTGCATCCATTTTCAAATGACCATGTCCATGCTCAAGTTATTTGGCCTAAAAACCCCTCTTAATAGTGCGATCACTACAAAACTATAAAACCTATACTAACCTAAGTGTCCTTCTCAACCTTATGACACTTAGGACTAGAAAGATCCTTAGTCTTGACATATTATTGAGTTGAATGCCGAGATCGCCTTTTTGAATAACGAAAATTAGGGGCCTCTTTTGACATATGATCAAATGAGCGATAATGATTCATTAAGCTGCACAATCTCATTAGTCACAATAATGGTTGTCATTAATCACCGAAACATACCTTGAGGGCCTAGATGCTTACAATCTCCCCCTTTTGGTGATTGATGACAACATAACCATAAATAATCGAGAGAGCAAAAAAAAAAGATAAGGCAATAATGACCACAAGCAAACTCGAAAGAAAAGAACCAAAAAGCTCAACGACTCAAATGAAATCCATAGATATGTCTCAAAACGCAGCATACTCAAGTGACAAATGTACATATCCATGAACTAACATCAAATGTGATACAAAATATCAAAGTCCTGATAACTATGAGCTCTCTCTAACTCTACCCTCCCCCTGACTCCAACTCCCTCTCCCCCTTTGGCATCAAAGCACCCAAAAAGGCGAGCTACTGATCCGGCTGTCGCGGGATGGCGAGGAAACGATCCGGGTCATCGTCGTCGTCGTCGTCGGACGGTGGATCCTCGGTGACGGATGGGAGTTGCTGGTCTGAACTGCCTGCTGGAGCTGAACTGACTGGGGGTGTAGCTGTTTTCGAGGCTCTAGTGCTGGCACTGCCGGGAAGAGGGTCCGTAGAAGTAGTAACCGGCTCAGCAGAAGATGTGTCAACATCTGAAGTGGTAAGTGCTGAAGCTGCCGGCTGTGTAGACTGCTGAAGCATGGAACCCTCGCCACCTCCCCCTGAAGGTAACGGCTGTGGTACTGCTGGGAGGGCGACTGTGTGAACTGCTGAGGGAGACTCCTGGAAAAGTGAAGTCGCTGGCAGAGGAGAGAAGAAAGGGCGACCTGCAGACCCAAGAAGTGCAGACATCGAGAACATGGTCTCCGGGGTCGCGGAAGAAGCTGGAGCAGTGGAGGCTGGAGCTGGCGTGACTGCAAGTGGTGGTGCTCCAACGCCCTGAAGGCCTGACTGACCTGGCGGCTGCGGGGCGAGTCCGGTGTGAGAGTACAGCTGTGAGATCATCCCGAACATCGCCATCATGCCCTGCTGCATCTATTGGAACTGAGCGTCTGTCCTCTGAGATACTCTATCAATAAGACCGACAAAACGCTCCTCTGTCGCAGCACGCTCTCGGGCGGCCTCCCTCTGTATCGCTGCAAGCTGGGCCTCATGGGCTCTCCTGGCCTCCTCCTGTGCTCGACGGTCCTCTCTCTGCTGTGTCACCAGCTGCTGCAGAAGTGCGGTGAGCTCGGACGGCTGAGACACCTGTGACTCTGAAACTGTAGCGGCAGCAGCTGACACAGGAGCTGGCTCTCTGGACCCCCCTGCCTCATGATCATGACTAGCTGGGGCTGGTGCAGGGAAGTACTCCTCATCCTCGGAGGAGTCTGACTCAAGGTTGGACCAGTGTATCTCATCGTCTCCTCCGGGAAGTTGTGCCTCTGCGGCTAGCAATGCCTCATCCTCTTGGGCCACTCGGGCCTGTGCCTCGGGTGTCAACTGTGCCATAGCAGCTCGATCTGCCTGTCTGCCTCTCCTCCGGTCTGAGGGTGCTGTCGGACGGTAGACGGGGAACCAGGGAACCTCGTCCTGTCGGTAGACTGCACTGACGGGTGACTCAGCCGGCACGATCATAGAGCAAATAAAGCTGATCCAGTGAGCATAAGGAAACTGACGCACGACACCCATCCCGTCAGTGATGACATCCTCAATCTCAGCCAAAATAAAGTCAACTATGTCAAACGGCTCATGAGTGAGTATGTGTAGAAGCAGTAGCTGCTGCAGACCTGTGAACCCCTCTAGGTAGCCACTCCTCGGGAGCAAAGTCCTCCGGAGTGCCATGTGAACTGCGTAGGCCTCTGGGGTCAGTAGGCTAGGAACTCTGGCGTAGGAGGCCGGGAAGGGCTGGCGGAAGCACTGTGAGATCGCCTCGTGAGAAGGTGCAATCCCGCCAATCATGGCTCTGCGCGGTGGATCTGCATCACCATAGACCATCTCGTGCAGGGAGACGTCAACCAAGTCAACTCCAAGAATCCCTGCTAGTGTCGCCCTGGACAGACCAAAGACCTGGCCTCCAAACATGAAATGTACAGCTCTGCGCTCTGGGGCTATCCAAGCTGTGGTATAAAAGATTCGAACCCAGTCCTCAATATATCTGTTCCGCTCAATCGAAAGCAACCTGGCCAGTCCCCTGAAGTGAGCAAAGTGCTCCCTGACATCTGCTCCCCCTGCGGCTGTCCTCAAAGATACCCAGTCAAGCACTCTGTGAGGGAAGATCCTGTGGCCCCGCCTCTGGTAGGTCTCGTAGAAACTGGCCTGAAGAAGTGTCCAGAATCTACGGTCGACCCTGCTGTCACGTGTCACTGGGAACCACTCCTCCTCCTGAATACTCCACCTGAGCCTCTTGACCTTCGCCGCATTGGCCTTGGTCAAGTTCTGGAGCAGCACACCTGGCTCCAGACGCACGACAGTGTCCATGCGGAACACTGCGCGCTCGGCCGCTAGGGCCTCGGCTCGACGAGCTGCTGCTGCTACTGCTGCGGACCTGCGAGGCTCCTGTGGCTGGTGACCTCCTCGCGTCCTCGGTTCGGTGCGACGCTCGGTCGCTGGCGAAGTATCACCTGTGGGGGACGTCTACCGGGTGCGGCCAGAACGTCGTAGAGCTGGTGACTGTGTGCTCTGCCCCTGTGACTGCTCAGACTGCTCTCCCTCTGTATCTGAATCTGTCTCTGCAGCTGAAGGCGACTGATCTGACTCTGCTGCTGCTGCTGTCGCGGCTCTGGTGGCCCTGGCACCTTTGACTCGGCCCATGCCTCTACCTCTGCCTCTGCCTCTGGCTGGCGTATCTCGGATCGCGAACGGACGAGCACGGCCTGATGCCTGCTCCTCGGCAGCCTTAGCCACCATCTCGGCCCTCTCGGCCTCTCTCGCTGCACGAGTCCGCTTGCGAGCGGGCTCCTCGAACACGATCTCCTTACCCTTCCTCTTGTCACGACCCATCTCGATCACATACAGTAACAAGGCGTAGTGACACGCGAGCGGCGCGGTGGCGTACTGGCGGCGATGGTGAGAGCGATGCAAGGCACGCGAACGCGCAATGCGGTGCAGGCGGCGCGCGGGTGGTGGCGTGAGGTGCGGGCGGGCGGCAGCGCGGTTGCGTGCGGGTGACGGACGGTGGCGGCGCGGTGGCGAACGGCGGCGGACTTGTTGCAATGCAGGCGGCGCACGGGCGCGGCTGGGGTGCGCGAGCGACGCAAGGCGGCGGTGGCACGGTTGCGCGCGCGGCAGATGGTGGCGGCGCGGTTTCGCGGGTGGCGGACGGCGGCGCACGGACGGCGGCGCACGGACGGCGGAGCGGAGGCGGAGATGTCGGCGAAGATGAGGAGGCAGCTGAAAACGAGCAGGCGGCGGTCGAGTGGGCAAGAGAGTAATATGACATGTGGACCCCGCAGATTTTCTTATCGCCAGTTGATCCGACGCTTAGGTTTTGAACGCCGGTTGATTACGTCGGTGTAGTTTACCAGGGACTCTGCCAAATATGCATCTGTACGCCGGTTGAACCGATGCTTACACAAATGAACTCGTCGGTTGAACGATGCAAATAACAGTTGATTTTCAGGTCAAATTTGTGATCTGTTCACCGATTGATCCGATGCTGCAAACTTTGTATACACCGGTTGAACGCTTGAAATGTCTGAGCTGAACCTGAAACTTAGTAACGCCGGTTAAACCGATGGGCATAGATCCATTGAACGTCGGTTTAACCGGTGAAGCCAAAAACCCTCTCTCAGCTCACTCTTCTATGCTAAGTCCAATGAACTTATAAAATTCAACTAAACTCAAGTTAATGGACTTGCATAGGCGACTTTACCCCTCAAAGTAAATAGGATAGCTTACTAGCTTAAATAATTTTTCTTTTCAAAATCAAGAAAAAGTCGCAAGAGAGACAAAGTGCCAAATTAAAATGTATGAGCTATGTCGTAGGAATATTGAAGAAGGAAAGCTTCATACTCATCACGACATTGCTCACTAGGCAATAATGCACCTAACACTTTACTCTTTTCACTTCTCATGAATTAAGATCTTGTACATAAAACAAGTCTCATTTTCATCAAGTGATCTCCTTTGTGACCCTTACGCATGCAATGATGGTGCAAGTTACAACTACGTGCAAAAGAAAGGTAAACATGGAGTGCACATCTATATGACAAGAAATGCATAGTGAGAATTTAAATTCTACTTGTCAGGTTTGATCCCACGGAAAGCTTCATCATGATGAGCCTTTCTACAAGCCTAGAGGAAAAACAAGTGGACCACCACCTCTAGCTAAACCCTTGCTCATCACTATCTTACCATGGTTAGACAAGTGTCCTATATGTATGCATTTTTCTATATGACATGGCAACTTACATGACGTTTGCCGCATCTAATACATTAAGCTCATTCCTTAGCCTAACAAAAGTACTCTCGTCTAAAGGTTTTGTGAAAATATCCGCCAATTGCTCCTCGGATCTCACACCTTGAAGGGAAATGTCCCCCTTGGCTTCGTGATCACGCAAGAAGTGATGGCGAATATCAATGTGCTTTGTGTGAGAGTGTTGAACCGGATTCTTGGCAATTTTTACGGCACTTTCATTGTCACAAAGGAGTGGTATTCTGTCTAGTTTCACACCAAAGTCCAAAAGGGTTTGCTTCATGTATAGAATTTGGGCACAACATGCACCGGCTGCTATATATTCCGCTTCCGCGGTGGACAAAGCCACGGAATTTTGCTTCTTACTCGACCAAGAAACTAGAGAACGCCCAAGCAAGTGGAAACCCCCGGAGGTACTCTTGCGATCCACATGGCTTCCGGCAAAATCCGAATCCGAGTATCCCAAGAGATCTAAGCTAGCGCCTTTGGGGTACCACAAGCCTATGCTGGGGGTGTGCTTGAGATACCGAAGGATCCTATTCACAGCCGAAAGGTGTGATTCCTTAGGGTTAGCTTGAAAACGGGCACACAAGCACACACTAAATATTATATCGGGCCTAGATGCGGTAAGGTAAAGCAAAGACCCTATCATAGAATGATAGAGAGATTGATCAACCGGTTTACCGTCCACATCCAAGTCGAGATGCCCATTTGTAGCCATGGGTGTCTTAATTGGCTTGCATTCATCCATCTTGAACTTCTTCAAGATATCTTTAGTATATTTTTCTTGATAGATGAATGTCCCTTCCTTTATTTGTTTGACTTGAAAACCAAGGAATAAAGTCAATTCGCCAATCATGGACATCTCGAATTCCCTAGACATCATGGTGGCAAACTCATGGCTTAGTAAATCATTAGTTGAGCCAAAGATAATATCGTCAACATAAATTTCACAAATGAAAAGATCCCCGTTGACGTCTTTTGTGAACAAGGTGGTGTCCACCCTCCCGATCTTGAAGCCTTGCATGATTAGGAAGTCACGAAACCTCTCATACCAAGCCCTTGGAGCTTGTTTGAGCCCATAGAGTGCCTTGTGCAACTTATAAACATGATTAGTATTCCTCGGATCTTCAAACCCGGGAGGTTGCTCAACATAAACAAGTTCGTTAATAAAGCCATTTAAGAATGCACTTTTCACATCCATTTGATATAACTTAATATTATGATGTGAAGAGTAAGCAAGAAGGATGCGGATAGCTTCAAGTCTTGCGACCGGAGCAAAAGTTTCACCAAAATCCAAACCTTCGACTTGAGAAAACCCTTTTGCCACAAGTCTTGCTTTGTTGCGCACCACCACCCCATGTTCATCTTGCTTGTTTCAAAAGACCCACTTTGTGCCGATGATGTTCTTATCTTTCGGAGGAGCTTCGAGGACCCAAACTTCATTGCGGGTGAAATTGTTCAATTCTTCTTGCATGGCCATCACCCAATCCGAGTCCTCAAGTGCTTCCTCTAAGCTAGTGGGTTCAATACAAGAAACAAACGAGTGATGTTCGCAAAATGAAGCATGCTTAGAGCGAGTTCTTACTCCTTTGGAAGGACTACCAATGATTTGACCAATTGGATGATCCTTGGAGATGCGACCATGCTTCACTAGCGGTATTTGTGTGGATGCTTGTTGTGGAATATTTTGCTCTTCTTGTTCTTGGACTTGGGGTGTTGGCGTTGACACATTTTCTTGAGGTAGTGGATCAACTTTATCTTGATCTTCATCCACTTGGGGTGCCGCGGAGGTGTATGGTAAAGATAAGGAAGTTCCTCCCCCTTGATTATTGTCTTCATGCACCTCCTCCGGCTTGATATCCCTAATGGACATCTTTTTCAAGGCTTCTTCAATCTCTTCATCCCCTACATTTTCATAGCCAACAACCTCCTCTTGGGAGCCATTAGATTCATCAAATTCCACATCACATGTTTCTTCAACTAACCCGGAGGTTTGATTGAATACTCTATATGCTTTGGAGTTTGATGCATAACCAAGAAAGAAACCTTCATCACATCTACTTTCAAACTTACCGAGCCTTTTCTTCTTATAGATGAAGCATTTGCAACCAAAGACTCGAAAGTATGATATATTTGGTTTCCTCCCGGTGATGAGCTCATATGGAGTTTTCTCGAGGAGTCGGTGAGGATACACTCGGTTGGATGCATGACATGCCGTGTTGATTGCTTCCGCCCAAAACTTCTCGGACGTGCCATAATCATCCAACATTGCTTTTGCTAGGGTGATGAGTGTCTTGTTCTTTCTTTCCACCACTCCATTTTGTTGAGGCGTGTAGGTGGCGGAAAACTCATGTTTGACTCCCTCTTCATCGCACCATTCTTCAATTTTCAAATTTTTGAACTCGGTGCCGTTGTCACTCCGGATCTTCACGATTGGGGAATTGTATTCCCTTTGAGCTTTTCTTGCAAATGTCTTGAAGATCTCCGGAGTTTCACCCTTATCGCCTAGAAACATGACCCAAGTGTAGCGTGAAAAATCATCAACAATTACTAGGCAATAGAGGTTACCACCAATGCTCTTGTATGAAGTTGGACCAAAGAGATCCATGTGTAGTAGCTCGAGCGGCTTGGAGGTAGACAACATCGTCTTGAAAGGATGATGTGTTGCAACTTGCTTCCCGGCTTGACATGCTTTGCATAGCTTGTTCTTTTCAAAAGTGACGTCCTTTACGCCGGTGATCATCCCTCTCTTGTGGGCTTTCTTGAGGTTGCTCATGCCAATATGAGCAATTCTTCTATGCCAAAGCCACCCAAGAGACGACTTGGTGAAGAGGCAAGTCATGGTGCTTGTTTGCTTTGAAGAGAAATCCACCAAATAGATGTTGCCATGCCTAAACCCCGCGAATACCAATGACTTGTCTTTTTCATGAGTCACTACAACACCATTCTTGTCAAAGGCACACATTAGTCCAAGATCACATAATTGAGCAATAGAAATAAGATTAAAATTAAGTGCTTCTACAAACAAGACATTTGAAATGGATAAATCTTTTAAAATTGCAATTCTACCCAAACCTAAGACTTTCCCCTTTGAGTTGTCACCATAGGTGACATGTTCATGATCGCTGGGGTCTTCAAGAGAGGTGAACATGCTATCATTGCCGGTCATGTGTTGAGAGCAACCGCTATCAAGTACCCAATGTTTTCCACCGGCTTTGTAGTTCACCTACACACATGAGAATTCATTTTTGAGTTTTAGGAACCCAAACAAGCTTTGGGCCTTGCACATGTGTGACAAGAGCTTTTGGGACCCAAAGTTGCTTGGGGAGCTTCTTCTTCGACTCCTTAGCAATTTTGCCAATGAACTTGGCCTTCACCTTGCCCTTCACTTTACTCAAGAGAAAATGGTTATTTTGGAACATTGATGAGTAATTCTTGGGTAAGTTAGGAAGAGGACGTGATGGCAAAGTGCACTCCCTAGTGTGGTGCTCGGTGACTTGGCAATGTTGGCAATATGAACCAACTTCCTTGATGAAGCTTATCTTGATCTCCGGAGAAAGAGTTGTAGCCATGTTTGGCTCCGGAAATGAACCAAGACCTCTCTTGCCATAGTCACGGGCATTGTTGAAGAGAATCTCCTTGTGGATGTATTCTCCTCTTGAGAGTTTCTCCACACTACTCTTGAGGCTTGCCACTTGATCCATCAATTCCTTTTCCCTAGAAGAAACAAGCTTGGGCACAACATTAGTGGCATATGCATCAATGAGTAGGTCATCACATGAAGTAGAAGCATTGACCTTTTCATGAGCAAATTTCTCAATACTTGGGTCAATAACTTCATAAGCAAATTCAAGTTCTTGATACTTGTGAGCCAACTCCCTATGCTCTTGTTTGAGCTTTTTGTGGCTTTCTTCAACTTGCTTAGCAAGTACAAGTGACTCATTGTGCTTTTTGAGCAAGTCATTGTACTTACCAAGTAAGTCGGAGTGGGGAAGCTCTAACTTGGCATGAGTGCTCTCAAGAATTTTGACTTTGCCCTTTTCCCTCTTGATGACGGATGTATACTCATTGATGAGGTTAGTGAATTTATTAGGATCAAACTCTTCATCACTATCATCTTCACTATCTACCTCACATACCTTGGTGTTACCTTTTGCCATGAGGCACATAGGAGGCGGAGGTAGAGGTGGTTCTTCATTGGTAAGGGCGATGGTGACGATATCTTCTTCATCACTTGAGTCTTCGCTTGATGAAACATCGGTCACCCACTCTTGTTTTTCCACCAAGAAACTTTTCTTGGTGTGCCCTTTCTTCTTTGGGAAGAGTTTGGTCTTCTTGTCATGGGTCTTCTTCTTCCCAAATCTCTTATTTTTGTTCTTCCTTTCCTCTTCTTCATCATCGCTTGAATCATGGCGATGCTTGCTCTTGTTGTCCTTGTTTCTTTTATCCGGCTTGGGGCAATTTGGACGGATGTGCCCTTTTTCGCCACAATTGTAGCAAATCTTGTTCTTGACATCCATTGGCCGGAACATTCCCTTTTTGGAGTCAAAGTTGAAACCCTTCTTATTGATCTTCTCATTCAAGCGTGTGAACTTTCTCATCATGAGAGCAAGTTCCCCATCATCTTCAACATCGGATGAGCTTTTATGATGATCATCTTCTTCATTGCTTGAGCTTGAATCTTGCTTGATCATCTTGAGCTTGCGGGATTTGTTTGTCTTGGTCTTTAGAGCAATTGATTTGCTTGAAGTTGGCTCTTCGGACATACCAAGAATGCTCATTTCATGAGCGCGAATTTCCCCCACAAGTTCTCCTACTTCCATTGTGTCAAGATCCTCCTTTTGAAGCATAGCATTGATGATGTTATACTTGGGCTTCGGGAGGAGCATGAGGATCTTGCGATTGATGGATGCACTGTCAATTTTGGATATTTCAAGTGCATTAATGTCCTTGACAATGACATTCAAGCGAGAATACATATCATTGCAATTTTCATGAGCTAGCATTTTAAAGGAATCATACTTAGCTCTAAACAAGTGATATTTTTGCTCACGAACTTTGGTGGAACCTTCATGAATTTCAATGAGCTCCTTCCAAATATCACTTGCTAAGTCCATACCATTTATTCTAGCAAAGACTTTGAAGCGTCCCCCCATCAGGGAAGACTTAAAAGTGTTGTTTTATCAGTCCCAGGAGGCTGATAACACTTTTATTACATCAGATGGTACATCACCGTACAACTCTACGCGGTAATGGGCAGTGAAGCGCCACTATCGCGAGGATTACAACCACAACCCACACAACTACACTAGCTACGAACAAAGGATCATCAGAGTCTTGCGCCATGCGGAATTCAACGGTGGCCTCAACCACAGGCAAGACTGGGTGCAGGACGAAACCCTACTCATTGTCTTCGGGGACGTAGTCTGGGTCTTCCACTGTAAAAGTAAGGAAGGGGTGAGTACAAACGTACTCAGCAAGTCCAATCGCACCCACGGAGGGGGGTATAACAGAATTAAATGCACAGGTTAATCCAAGGATAATGTTAGGGTTTATTTGCGGAAAACACGGTTGTATGCAGGGGTTCGCTTAAAACATTTTTAAAACAAGTTTCCAAGTACCAAAGAGCATGCGATGTTGATCCACGCAGGATCCAAGTTTTAAACTGCTACCGGACTCCCCGTCCGCCGTAGCACACGGCACAACTGCCGGACACTTTCCAAACAACTCACACCAGTCCATCCATTCCCAGAGAGAAACACTAGTTATGTGACCACACCATAACTTGCCCAATACCGTGGGCACGGCTATTCGAATAGCTTTTCAACTCTGCAGAGGTGTGCAACTTTACCCACAGGTGGGGTACCACAGCACGAACACCTTAGTGCCGGTGCAGATCCCAACAAAGCCATTACCCACCTTAGCTAGACCTGACTAGCCACCACGGGATCCATCAAGGGGCCATTCGACCTACCTCCGAGGTTTAACCGGGGCATAAGTCACACAGAGCTTATCCCTTCTCCTTGATCACCCGTTGCTCTCAGCTCTCCTGATGGCTATCAGGCTAACTAGTGGGGTTTATGCTAAGCCGTTGCCCATACAACGGTCAAGTGGTTCGCACTACAAGAAGCTAGGTGAGATGTCACATCAACTCGGTCCTTAGGGGTGACAGGATGGATATCTCCCTTCCTCGCTCATCCACACAGGTACGAGCACACCAACGGCAATTCACACAGAAATGCCATCCATCCCGTCTAACTCGTCTTTCAAAACCACATTGTATCCCTTCCCACACACACACATTTTCTTTATAAAATCAGGTGGTTAAGGTAGGGTTATCTCAAACAAGGGTGGCTATCCTACCATGTTTTCAGCACGCAAAACCATGCAATTTTATAAAACAGGCCACTGGGTTGTGTTTATAAAAACTAGGACAGAAACATGCATCAAAGGGCGGAATTGAACTTGCCATCGTCAAACTCTTGCGAGAAGTCCTGATCGTAGCACCGCCCCTCGGGCTCGGGGTCGCAGTACTGGTCCTCGTTCGCTTGGTCACGGTCGGGACCTTCCTCGTTCACTCCGTGTCCTACGACGCAAACAAATAGGCATACAATCAAGCACAAGAAGTAAAAGCTTTTATCGTCGAGCTCGAATCGGAAATAATTTAGTTACGGAGGTAGAGGTAATATTTTTGGGTGGTTTCTTAATGGCATGGCTAGAACTATGTTAGAAAGGGGGTGGTAAAGTTTCGGGTCGATCGGAGGTCGTTTCGCACATAAAATGACGCGCTAAAGGTGGTTTCAGGGCTTAAACAGGGCTCTAGGGGTTTATTCGTAAGTATCTGGAAATAGCAAGGACCTTTTTTGTAAATTCTAGAATTTCTCGGGGCTTGCTAAAGAGTGCCAAACGTATCTAGGTTCAGGTCTTGGGGGGGGTTTGTTTTGAAATAAAAAAAAATAGTGAGGTCTCATTAGCAAAAGAGGTGATTAAATGAGAGAGGGGGGGTTTTCCCTTGGGAATACAGGAAAGGGGGAGGGGGGTTTGGGCAAAAAGCCCTCCTTCTTCCTCCCCTTGCCAGGGAAAAAACAGAGGAGGGAGGGGGAGGCTCGGCGCCGGCCCCAATCCGGCGGCCGAGGGCTCAATCGCGGCCAGGGAGTGGGGGAAAAGGGAGAGAGGGAGGAGGGGAACCGATCCCCGGCCTTACCTCGGGCCGGGGTGGGGCGAGGGAGCGCGCCCACGAGGGCTTGCGGCGGCGGGCAGAGGCGTCCGTGGGGGCGGCGCCGGGCTGGGGGAGGCGAGGGGCCGGGTGGTGGAGCGAGTTGTGGGGTGGGTGAGCCGCGCGGGGATCCAATTTATAGAGGACGGGGGCGACGGGGCGGAGGGGAACGAGGCGATGGCGGCCGGCGGGCGGTGCGGGCGCCATTAATGGCGTTCCGGCCGCACGCGGCCGTCGCGACGCGGCGTGGCGCGGGACGGGGGCGGGGCGGCGCTCACCGCGGCGTGCGCACGTGGATACAGGGGCGAGGGAGGACGCGGCAGCGGCGGTTGACGCGGCGTCGCGGCGTGGCCGTGCGACGGGCGGCGCGGCGAGCGGCGCGGCGCGTGGAGCACGCGCGGGGCGTGCACGGCCGGGCGCAGAGGCGTGCGTGGGCACAGGGAGGCCGAGCCCGGGGCATGCGCGCGCACAGGGGGGGAAGAGGCAGCCGTGGTTCGGGAGCTGGGGTCGGGCGGCGCTCAGGAGCAGGCAGGAAGGGAGGAGGGAGAAAAAGAAAAAGGGAGGGAAGGAAGAAGGAAAAGAGAGGAAGGAAGAAAAGGAAAAAGGAGAAAGAAAAGAGAAAAAAAGAATTAGGGAGAGAGAGGAAGGAAAGAGAGAGGAGGAGAGGTGCCGGCGCCGGTCGCGGCTGTGACCGCGGCCGGTCGGCCACGCGCGGGGGGGGGGGGGCGCAGCGCGAGGAGCACAGTGAAGAAAGACGCGTCGGTGTCAATCGCGGCCGCAGCCGCGGCCGATCGGCCACGCGCGCGCGGGATTCGCTCGTTGCGCGAGAAAAAGGATTGTGCCGGCGTTATTCGCGGCGGATGAACGCGCACAGGTGGCAGGCCTCCGAGCGGCGCGGGATAAGACGGCATAGGGTTTTAGTGTTGGTTAGGAGGGTTAGGGCTAGGGTTTCGGCAGCGAGTGGTTTTTAATCGGAACACTTTAGTGCGTGGTTTACTTGGGTAAATTTTCAGGGCGTTACAAACCTACCCCACTTAAATGAATCTCGTCCTCGAGATTCGGCTGGCTCCTAAACAGATGGGGAAATTCTTTCTTTAGAGCCTCCTCGCGTTCCCAGGTGGCTTCTTCTACTCCGTGTCTGCTCCACTGAACTCTGCATATCCGTACTTCGGAGTTTCTGGTCCTCTTAGTGACAGTGTCTAGAATCTTGACCGGCACTTCCTGATATCGCAAATCCGGCTGCAGGTCTATTGTTTCCACCGGCACATGTTCTCCCTCGGGTACTCTCAAACACCTTCGTAATTGCGAAACATGGAACACTGGGTGTATATCTGACATTCCTTCTGGTAACTCCAGTTGGTACGCCACGGCTCCGACTTTCTTTAGAACCCGATACGGCCCAATGTATCGAGGGGCTAATTTTCCTTGTACCTGAAATCTTCGCGTTCCTCGAATGGGTGAGACCTTGAGATAAACAAAATCTCCTGAGTTGAAACTTATTTCTCGCCTTCTCTTATCAGCGTAGTTCTTTTGTCGAGATTGAGCCGCCTTCAATTTCTCGCGGATCTCCGCTACTTTTTCTTCTGCTTCCTTTATAAGCGCGGGTCCTACTAGTGCACGTTCTCCAACTTCCGACCACATCAAGGGGGTTTTGCACTTTCTTCCATAGAGGGCTTCGAATGGCGACATGCCCAAGCTGGCTTGATAACTATTATTGTACGAAAATTCTGCATATGGCAGACTTTGCTCCCAATCATTTCCATAGGTTAGGATGCATGCTCTCAACATGTCCTCCATGACCTGATTTACCCTTTCGGTCTGACCATCCGTCTGTGGGTGGTATGCGGAGCTAAAATCCAACTTAGTACCCATGGCTTTATGCAGGCTTTTCCAAAATCTAGAGGTGAATTGTGTTCCTCTATCTGAGACGATTCTGCTAGGCACCCCATGTAACTTTACTATGTTTTCCACGTAAAGTTTTGCCAGCTTTTCTCCGCCATAAGTGGTTCTTACGGGTATGAAATGTGCCGACTTAGTGAGTCGATCCACTATTACCCATATGGAATCGTGTCCTTTCTGTGTTCTGGGCAGTCCCACTACAAAGTCCATGCCTATCTCATCCCATTTCCAAACTGGAATGGGTAGGGGTTGCAATAATCCTGCCGGCTTTTGATGTTCGGCCTTGATCCTTTGGCAAGTATCACACTGCGCCACAAATCGCGCAATATCCGCTTTCATTCCATTCCACCAATATTTTTGTCTTATGTCCACATACATCTTAGTGGATCCTGGGTGGATGGAGTAGGCCGAGTTATGGGCTTCGTCCATGATTATCTGCCGGAAGTCTCCTTCCTGGGGCACACAAATCCTATTCTCGTACCACAACGTTCCCTTATCATCTACTCTGAAGCCCGGCGCTTTGTTTTCTCCAGTTTGTTTGCAGATCTTCATTAACTCTTGATCCGAGCTTTGAGCCTCTCTAATTCTATCCTCTAGGGTTGATTGAACGCTCAGCACATGGCTCGAACCTCGAGGAACAATTTGCACATTTAATCGTGCCATTTCCTCGCGCAGGTTATCATCCTTGGGTCCATAAGTCTTCCGGCTCAGGGCATCGGCCACCACATTCGCTTTTCCGGGGTGGTAATGGATTTCCAAATTATAGTCCTTGACTAGCTCTAACCACCTTCTTTGTCTTAGGTTCAAATCTGACTGGGTGAAAATATACTTCAGACTCTTATGGTCAGTGTAAATCTCACACTTATTCCCAATCAAGTAATGCCTCCAAATTTTGAGGGCATGCACTACGGCTGCTAATTCCAAGTCATGGGTCGGATAATTCTGCTCGTGAGTCCTGAGCTGGCGGGAGGCATAAGCAACGACTTTCCCGTCTTGCATCAGCACACATCCTAATCCTTGTCGGGACGCGTCACAGTAAATGACAAAATCCCGATGAATGTCCGGTAGGGTCAGCACTGGGGCGGTTGTCAGCCTTTGTTTCAATTCTTGAAAACTTCTTTCACAACCTTCCGTCCAGGCGAACTTCTTCTCCTTCTTAAGAAGTTCCGTCATGGGTCGGGCTATCTTGGAAAATCCCTCGATAAATCTCCGATAGTACCCGGCTAACCCAAGGAAGCTCCTAATTTCACTAACGTTAGTTGGTCGCTGCCAGTTGGAGACTGCTTCGACCTTTTCTGGGTCCACAGCTACGCCTTCCGCGGTCAGGATGTGACCAAGGAAAGCTACTCTTTCCAGCCAGAATTCGCACTTGCTGAACTTAGCATAGAGCCTATGTGTCCTCAGCTTCTCCAATACTACCCGCAGATGTTGCTCATGTTCCTGAATACTCTTGGAGTAGATAAGTATATCGTCGATAAAGACTACGACAAACTTATCCAGCTCGTCCATAAATACCTTGTTCATGAGGTTCATAAAATAGGCAGGGGCATTGGTTAGTCCGAAGGACATTACAGTGAACTCAAACTGCCCGTAGCGGGTGACAAAAGCTGTCTTAGGGATGTCACTTTCCCTAATCTTGAGCTGAAAATATCCTGACCTTAAATCGATCTTGGAAAAGTACTTGGCTCCTTTTAGCTGATCGAACAGGTCATCAATCCTGGGGAGGGGGTACTTATTCTTAATGGTAACTTCATTCAGTGCCCGGTAATCTACACACATCCTCATACTCCCATCTTTCTTTTTGACAAACAGAACCGGGGCTCCCCAAGGCGACGAGCTTGGTCTGATGAAACCAATCCGTTGCAGTTCTTCTAGTTGCTTCTTTAATTCCGTCAATTCCGAGGCCGCCATCCTATAGGGTCTCTTGGCTATCGGAGAGGTTCCGGGAATAAGGTCTATGACGAATTCTATATCCCTGTCCGGCGGCATACCGGGAAGCTCTTCAGGGAATACATCTGGGTATTCGTTTACTACCGGGACTCCTTCTAAGGGCTTGGCTTCCATGCTAAATACCATTGGGTCAAATTTACTATCCCGGGTACGGCAGATCACTTGTACTCCTTCGTGGTTGGTTAGGTGTACCACTTTATCAGTGCAGCCTATGAGACCATTGTGTCGGCTTAACCAATCCATCCCAAGGATCACGTCTATTCCTCCAGGCTTAAGTACTACTAAATCTGCTAGAAAGTCTACCCCACTTAAATTGATCCTTACCCGGGGACACCCTAACTGACAATTGATGTCGCCTCCAGGCGTCCGGGTTAATAGGGGTGTTTTTAGTAGTACTGTAGGTATTTTGTGTTTCTCCACATAGCTCGAGGATATAAACGAGTGTGATGCTCCAGAATCAAATAATACTGTCGCCAGAGCTGAGTTGACTAAGTACTCACCGAGCACTATGCCCTGAGCTTCTTGAGCCTCCTGCGCGTCGATGTGGTTGACGCGGGCTCGTCCAAATGATTGCTGCTTCTCCTGCTGGCTGCCGTCGTTGTTGCGGACGGGCACTCGGTTGGCACCGGTCAGGGCCTGTCTGGGTCCATTCACCGAGTTGGAGAAGGCTGATGTGGCCGGCTTGTTCTTGGCATAAGGGCAATTGGCGATGTAATGCCCTATTTCACGGCAGTTGAAACAGGCCCTAACATTGTTGTTGTCGGGGGCGACCTGGCTTGTATTGCTCTGCGGGGCCCTTGTGGTATTCTGGCTCCTGGGCGGGGCCTGTGGTCCTGTCACTTGCGACTGAGTCCTATACTGCATCGGGGCCTGAGATCTTGGTGCAGTGTAGCTGGAGTTCCTCGGCTTTTGGAAGCGGTCCTACTGGCGAGCCTTACTTTCCAAGAATTTGCGTTTATTGTCCTTTCTTTCTTCGGCCTTGGCCCTCTCCGTGAGGATGGCCTTGTTCATCAGGGTGTTGAAGTCTGGATAGATCTGGGGAGTAAGCAAGGTTCGTAGCTCCGGGCTTAACCCCTTCTTGAACATGTCTTGCTTCTTATCGTCGTCGTTCACTTCTTCCGGCGCGTACCGGGCCAATTCTATGAACCGGTGGGTGTATTCTTCCACCGTCATACTCCCTTGTTGTAGTGCGCGGAATTCATCCGCCTTGCGCTTCATAGTGGCCGAAGGGATGTGGTAGCGGCGGAACTCCCTTACAAATTCTCCCCAGGTAATGGTAGAGGCATCTTCGGCTGCGGCACAATAGTTTTCCCACCAGGATAATGCAGTTCCGGTGAGCTGGTGGGCTGCCAGAAGGACTTTATCCCGGTCCTGGCATTCGAATGGTTCGAGCTTCCTCTGAATTACTCGCAACCAGTCATCAGCATCCAACGGGTTGCAGGATCCGGCGAAGGTAGGTGGCTTGGTCCTTAGGAAGGCCGTCAGCTTGTCGTTCATATTCTGCCTCGTGGCTGCCGATTGATGAGGGCATTCGCCAGAGTCTCCAGTATGAGGGTCTGGTTATGGATGATCTGCGCCAGGTCTCCGAGGGGTGGGGGTGGTGGTAGTTGTTCTCCTTCTTGACTTCCCCTCGGTTCTGGCTTACTTCTTGTTCTCCTTGGGGAAGATCTTGTTCAACGGGATGTGCTCCGACACTAGCGGCTACGGGGTTCCGGCCACGGGAGGCCCTCGCGGCATTCCGGGGGGTCACCTGTTGATTGGGTAAACTAGGGTTACGATTATGTGATGTTTAAGTTGTTTAATTCGTATATATATATATAAGGCAGAATCTACCTCCTGCCGGTACTCATATAAATAGTCAGCACACAACAAACCAGCACACAACATCACAAACAACAAGCACAAACCATTTTATTACTGCAAAGGGAGTACAACTTAGGGTAAGGCTAGGTTCGTACTACTCGTCCAGGGTCATGTCCAAGGGCACAACTTAAACAAAAGGGGCTGGGGGTACATCACTAGGCTGGCGTCGGTCATTCTACTCGCGGGGCTGGCCTTCTTCTGGGGTAGAGAGGGTGAGCAATCCTCCGCCGTTCTCTGGGTTTCCATCCGCCGAGGGTTGTGCAGCACCATCTCTTTCCGCGGCGGCAGCAGAACTTTCCGGGTTCTCGGATGGGGCTTGTGGGTTTCCAAAGAGTGTTCCCCATCCTATGACGGGTGTCCCGAGTAAAACATGGCCTTCTCCGATTGCCGGGACAGGTGTTCCGCTTTGGGTCCAATCTTGCATGCGCCGGTCTCGGGCCTGCCTGAGGCTTTCTTGGCGACAGCTTCGCTACTGACCGCGGCTGCGGCTCTCGCCTCGGCATGGGCGGCTCGGATCTGCTGTATCCTCACCGCGAGCTCTGCTTGCTCGGCTCGGTGAGTCTGCTCCCTCAGAAGGTTGGCTTGCTCGTCGAGAGTTGGTCCAGGGCGGCTAGGTAAGTCGCTACTTGGTACAGGGGCCTTCTTCGTGGCGACGTCGCTCCAGGTTCCTCATGCGTGCTTCCCAGACTGGGGTTCTGATGGCCGGCGGGAAGAATTCGCTGGTGTAGGGGCGAGGTGTTCTTCAAAAATCCGGCACAAGTAACGGAGTGCTTTTCTGATGGCCAAGGGGTAGGTGTCTTGGTGCCTAAACCTGTGGCGGTCGCGCGCCAGGGCTGGATGTTGGGGTAGCGGTTGCTCCTGGCGATGCCAGGATCACCCTGCAGCGGAGGGTACCATGGTGCTCGTACTCTCGGCTGTAGTACTTGGGCGCTTCGTAACGCCAAGGTCCTCCAGGGTGTTGATCAAGAGGCTGGGGAATCCAGTGAGCTTGGCAATCGCCCTGGGTCCATCCTTCCTCAGCCATCTGAAACAGAAGTAGGGTAAACAACATGGTACAGGTGCAAAAGCGAGTAGATGATATTTATTATTACAACAAGGGTGGTACAGCTTTCATGGATACGTGGTCATTAGGGTAGGGTTTTTGCTAGGGGTGCTAATCCTATCATGGGGATTCTTCCTCAGTCCTGATAGAGCGCTTCTTTATTGGAAGGAACCGATCCATCTCATTTTCGGTCTGAGTACCCTTGTCCCAATGGGTCTCCATGGGTTCTTCTTCTTCTTCTTCGATCCATCCACCTATCCCGTTGCGGCTCTCGTATTCTTGCATCTGGGCTTGGAGGGCGGCTAAGGAATACTCGGCGTTTGCGGCTCTTGTCCGTTGTTCCTCCAGCTCCTGGGTTAACTTTTCAACCCCATGGATTAGCTTCTTCAGTTGTGCCGACTGTTCGCGCAGAGTGCATCCAAGCCAGTAAGGTAGATGGATAGGTGGGAGACCGCATCTTCTAAATCTTCTTCTTCTCGTCCAAGTCCCTCATCCGGCAATCCAAGTGCGTCCACTTCTTTCAGCGGGTGGGAAAAATCCATAGGAGTCCGCTGAAGGTAGTGCCTGTAGAGCACGTAATCGGCGCAGGCTTTACGGGCGGCCTTTCGGTAGGTGTCGGGGAATCGGAAGCCCTTTGTGGAGATGAACCACGG